>NW_026530343.1:0-339335 GCF_026979565.1 Vidua chalybeata | reverse complement strand
CGGCAGGCGGGGCGTCGAACCCCGCTGCCGGCAGGTGTGGCGCCATGGCCGGCGCTGGTATCTCAAAGGATATCAAATCTGTCGGTCCGCTCGGTGCGCAGGGAGGCGGACCGGGAGGCAATTGCTCCTGTCCCGTTGGCAAAGCCGAGGCCCCCGCGTGCGGCGGGGGGCGTGCCAGGGGATGGATCAGAGGCGCCATTGCCGGTCCTGGCAGTACCAGAGGGTGGGACCGGTACATCTGCGCAGGCTCCATCAGCGAAGGAGTCGGGGGGGCTCCAGCCCCCACCGCGCCGTGGACTGCGGGCGGCGCCGACCCCCCCGCGAATGCGCTCTGGAAAGGGGGGGGCTGCAGAGCCGCGGGCTGTGGCGGCACGGCGTGCCGCGCAATCAGTGGCCGATCTGTCGGCAAAGAATATCTTGGCTGAATGTAGTCACAGGGGTGGGAATACTTGGGCTTAGCATGAGTTCCCGGCGACATGTAAAGTCCGCGGGGCGTCCCAGCGTCTCCGCAGACCCACTCTGCGCCGTGGCGGGCCTGGGCACCGCCCCGCCCGCCTGTCGCCCACTGATTCCCGAGACACCGCTGCATACCGAAGCGGCATCCTCATTTCCCGACAGCTCCCATTCGGAGTCACTGCTCCTCGGGGTCTTACGAGGCAAGGCCGTATAGATGCATCCCCAGTCTGCAAACAGAGCAGACGCTATAGCGTCCCTCTTCCTCACTTGCTTCAGGAGGCACCGGCCCAAATCGTTCCAGACTTTACGATCAAAGGCGAAACTAAGATCTGCAGGGAATCCATGGTCCCGAGCCCAACTCAGGAGCCTGATGAGGTCATCATCCGAGACCTGGATACCCAATTGTGGGGCGCAGCCTTGCCAAGCGGCCAAGAGCACCCGTTCAGCCGTAGATGGCTGGTTCCCCATTGTTAGGAAACCCTCCCTTAGCAGACGTCCACTTCAAGAGACAGACAGTCCACTAGTTCAGGGAAAAACCGTCCCACTCAGTTCTCGGCTTCTAAGAGCCAACCCGCGGTCCAGACAGGACCAAGCCTTCTCCGGAAGGCCCACGGTTTCAGCGTTACCTCTCTCAGGAGGCCAAAGGTGTCCGGCCAGAGCCTCCAGGCTACTGGCGTGGAACTGTGCAGCAAAGCCCCCCCGCAAGACGCTGTGGTTCGGGGCTTCAGCCGACGCTGCAATCACGTCGGGGTCATCAGATGACGCTGTTGAGCAGGACGGGAACAGAGAACTCCAGATCAGAAGGCTAAGAAAATGAACTCTCTTTATTTCAAATGTACCGCTCTATATATAGAGAACATCGAGAAGACTAATTTCATTGGTCTTAGAGTAAAAACATGTCACACCATTGGTGTGCAGTGAATGACACAGTGGAAGGACATATCTATAAACAATGTGAATAACAAGATAGATTAGAGAATTATTTACATTCTTTCCCAACTGTTTCCCAGGCTCTTGCCTGATTAGAAAACCTTTCTCTTTCTCTCTGACTGAGCTGAGAATACCCACAGTAAGGCTCGCAGACTGAGGGTTAACTCTTATTTGCAATGGTGTAGTGTGGCTTTGACAGTTAGCACAAGAGTTGACAATGTTGTGTGTCTCTGTGTTTGTTATTAGGAATTGCCATTGTAAGGCTTTAACTCCTTGATGAAAAAGGGTGCGTGATGCTCTTGCCTATGTCAGTATGTCTGGTTGTGGTGAGTTGGTGATAGTAGCCTACAACTTTGTAAATAGGTTGTGCTGCTGAGATTAATACAGAGTAAAATTTTGTTAATCAGTTTTACTGATAAAAATTCAGTGGATTATGGCATCTTGGACAATTCTTTAAGAAGCCTTAAGTTTATGAATGTTGGCTGTCAGGCTGGAGTACAATAGTTTTTTTAAACAGGATTATTTAAAACGTTTTGTTATAGATGAGTAATGAGATTATTTGCTCTCACAATTAAGGGGTGAACATTATATGTATTTTGAGATAAGTTATTTATAAATGCATAATTATGTTACTGCAATGTGTTCCCTCCCCAGTATTGTTATCATGGGATGGTCTTGGTAATCTGGGCATTTGGGAAGGTCAGCTTGTTACTATGGTAACACCTGACCTCCAATCAGAATGTAAGAAAGTGACCTCCACCACTGTATGGCAAGGAAGGAGTTGACTGACAAGGCTCTAGGAGGGGCTAGAGATATAAAAGGCAAAGCATCCATTTTGAAGAGGAGCCACGTGGCTGGCAGCCATGGGGTGGGGGGGGGCTCCCAGCGCTGTACTTTTTTCCTTATTTAGTCCTTTTGTTGTATTTTTTGTTAAGGTTTAATAAACCTCTAAAATTTTAAGAAGTGAGCGGTCATTTCTCACAGTTTCAATGCTCATGCAGGCCTTGACCTGGTGAACACTAGTCAATCAAAATGCATATTTGTAGGCATTCTGAATTTGATTTTTTACATTTGCATCTCTGCTTTTAGACACAGAAACAGAAAATGCAGAAAGATCACCACACTGAGCAACCAGGCTGATAATTTTTCCAGTCTTTGATTCCCATTCCACTGTATAGTACCATTTAGATGTGTTTACATCAAGGCAAAAAAGCTCTGTTTGCTGTGGTAGCTGAACAGGTTATCAGTACTTACTTCTGGTTTTAGTCTTAACAACTATAACATAAACATAATTTAACCTATTAAATTCAGAAGGGTGTTTAGCATAACATACACTTTTCTTATTATGAACAGTAAAACAGTACATCTAAAAAAACAACAAGCACTGCCGAACAAAAATCAACAAGGTGGTACTTATAACTGCCTAAATGCTTTACCATCACCCAGGGTCTGCCATCACTAGGGAGTCCCATTTTGCAGTAAGGAGTTGGAGAACCTTTTCTGGAAAAGATTTTCAAATTTACTTCAGAAAATGAGGGTCCAGCTTTTGTAAAATCAAATTAGCAAGTCAAAATTACTTGATTACACTTTCCATGCAGAAACATCTGGGTCTGATGGTTCAGTCAGCCAGGGCTGGCACTTGGCCAGAGTCCTAAGCCATGACTGATAGGGTTTCCCTAAAATATCTATAAGCAAACTTATATTAATATAACTCAAGGAATGCGTATAAGTAACATTAAACAATTGTCTTACAACCAAATCCTTTCATAAAAACTCTATGTATTAATACTATCTGGATCCAGAAATATACTACAATCACACAGATAACCTTAATTTTCTCTAATAAACAGTCATTTAGTAAAAATATACAGTTAATTTTTAACAAAAGCAAAAAATGACTTGACAATACTTAAATTCGCTAATTTTCCTTCACAGAAGGTATATAAATCTAGACTCTGGACATTACAATTATATTAACATTAACTCCATAAGTGGTTTCAAGAGATAACAAGCCCTGAGTCAGAAGCTGCTTTAGGATGAGAGGGTTAGGTATTTCATTCCAGTAGTAACCTTTCCCACATTAGGGAAGTAGCAAGCTGGAAGTTGTTCTTCTAGGAAAGGGTACTTCAAAAAAATGTGTCCGTTAATTTCCGCTTGAAAGGATAGCTTACAACTTAGAATTATTACAGGAGCATCTATCACAAAAAGCAATCAAAGCAATGCAGGGGGTCGCAAACTGGTATGGTAAAAAAAGCAATCTTAATAGTGAGGGGCTGGGATAGTGGTAACACAGGCAAAACAACAGTACTGACCCCCCAAATCATGCAGCAATCGCCATCTGAATAGTAAAACCAGAAGAGTTCCATGGACTAGCTGCAGAAACAACATGCTTAGCCCACAGCTGCTCCCGCACAATGCAAATACTGCAGTCCCCCATGAGGAAGGGGTTACCTATCCAGCCAGGTCCTTTCTTCAGCACAGTATCAGCTCACAAGAGTTAGCAGCAACCAGTTAGCCCTGGCTGCAGTGGGAGTGATGGGAGCGGCATGGGTCAGAGGCCACACTGGGGCAGCTCACAGGGCTCTGCCAGCACATAAGATGGCAGCCATGCCTCACTGGGCAAAGCCTGCCATGTGAGGGGAGCAGGGACGCTGCCTCTGCCGGCTCTGCCCCTGCCGGTGCCACTGGACTCCCTGGGTCGCTTCCTCACTGCCCACATGCAGAGAGTTGTGGCTTCTCGTCAGACTTGCTGAGAAGGTGGCCCACCGCTTCCTGCTGTCCCCCGGCTGTGCCATGTGCTTGCCAGCGCGGTGCAGCCATGTGGTTGCCACCATGTGCTCAGCGCCGTGCGCTTGCCGTAGCAGCCTCCTCAGTCCCACATACCCCCCCTCCTGCTGCCTCTGCTGCCGCCACTCCACTCTTGCAGAGGGCAAACAGAGAAGGGAGCATGCTATTAGAAAGGGCTCTCCCAGCTCCAGCCACTTGCGGTGACACGGCTCCAGCTGATGCTGCATGGCACGGTGTGGTGAGAGCTCTTTTGTGATGCTGTCAGGGTCCCCTCCAGGATTAAATGGATTGGGGGACCAGGGGCCATCTTCTGGTTCTCCTCCCACAGCCCCAGCAGAGTTATGGCTGTTTGCTGCCACTGCTGTGGTGGTTGCTAGGCAACATGACTTGGCGCCCGCTTTGGGGTAGCTCTTGGCATTGGGCAGCCCCACTCCGCTAGTCTCTGGGGCTGCTCACAGCTGGCAGGGTCCCCTAGCCCCTCGGGCGCTGACAGCGGTGCTGGCTGCCACAGTGTTCCCCAGGCTTCTCGAGCCCTGACTGCAGACGCAGCGGGATGCAGTGTTCTGTGGTTCTAGGTGCTGGCAACTTCCTGTCGGTGCTTCTGGGTTCGGGCGCTGCTCGACTTCCAGGCTCCAGCATACTTCTGGATTCCCCGGGAGGGTGGATCTGCTGCGAGTGGGTGTGTCAAGCAAAGGTTGGGCTATCGGCAGGGGTCCAGGACTGTACCAATCAGCTAGAGGCAGAGGCAGGCCGAGTGCTTCCATGGCAACATGGGGCATGGAAGAAATGGCTAATGGGTCCTGCAGGCATGGCAGGGGCGACTTTGGCAACTGCATGGGCAGCTCTGGCCTCTGTGCTGGCACTTTCAGGGGTTACTGGCACTCGCAGTGAGGCAGTCGCCACGCAGGCTGTGCAGACACATCTGGTGCCCATGGTGGGGGGTGCTCCGGTCCTGAAACCATGGCATGTCGGCACTGCGGGGCTGGGGAGCCCAAACAACGCCCTTTCCCCCTCCAGCCACTCCCCCGTGTGCCCAGTGTGGCATCCCCGCCCCGACGGACTGCCGCCCGCGCTCCACCATCTCAGGATATTTCAGTGGGCCATCTTGAGCAAGCAGCTCCTGCACCACGTGATGCCCACCATCTTGGGTGGGTGGCTCTTGCCCCACGTGGGGTCTGCCATTTTGAGCGACCGGCACTGGCATATTTCCATCCTCTTTTGCGTTTTTCTCCTCTGTTATCAATTGTAACGTGTCCGTCAAAAATCAGTTGGTGGGCTTGTTCCCAGATTTTAACATTAAAGGCAGCATCTGTGGTGATTTCTACACCTTGGCTCTTGCAAAACTGTAGTAAAGTCTCTAGAGCCTCTTCATCATGCTCAACCTCTTTTTACTTAAGATCAAATTCCAAATATTCACTATAGCTTTATCTTTTGCAGAAATAGTACCACCTATTGTTCCCAGCAGTAGCTCACCCTTTTTATGTCCTCTTCTAGATGATCACAGCTCCTCGACTGTTGGCAGCTATCTGGCTGCGTTCCTCAACAGCTCTCCAGGCTGTTTTTCTCTCTCACATCTCTGGCCATTTTTCTTTTGCAGCTCTGGCTGTATTATCTGCACAGCTCTCGGCTGTCGCTCTCTGGTGCTCTGTCTCCTTTATTTTATTGTGGCTTAGTTATCACATCTTCAGGTCACCATATGTTGCGGTTGGGGGAGACGGAGACATGACACGACATCAAATTTCATGAGGCAGAGAGTCCTGTTTAATGGTGCACACAGTTCTTATATAGGCTATTCAAAAGACTCCACGTTTGAACTTGATTGGCTATGATTGGTTACCACCCAGATCACTGGCCAATAGCTACCTGCTTACATTGTCATCAGGGATTGGCTGGCATCTGCTTTCTAGCCAAACCCCTCCTCCTCTTATGAGGCATACAGTCCAGCTGTATGCTGCCATACAAAAATACCAGAGGTTTCTGTCCAAAAAGAGACAGAGGAGTCCTGTAAATTTATTCAAATAAAGGGAGAGCTCATGGGTATTTCCCATGGGGTCTCTCAAGTTGTTGGAGGACACAGCTTCCTTCTTATCCTAAATTCCCAGCCACATTTCCCTCTCTCTTTCCCCATTGTCTGAGGTACTTGAGAGGTTCAGACTTCCCAAATAGCCTAATACAGAGCTCCTTCTAATGTGTACATGCCCCCCCCCTTTTTCCTTGTGTCACTGTTTTTTTTCTCTAAATCCAGGGATTTAACACAGCCTTGGGTGAGTGACAGTTTGTGTCAATTAGTGGAATTCCTATGGAATTTATTGTCGTTGTTGAGGCGGTCACGACACAAAGCAGAGACATTAAGCAGTCTTCTGATGGCAACTCTTTATTACAGAAAAGGCTGACCTTTTATACAGTTTCAAATTGTTTATACTTCTTCTACCCTAACTATTGGCCACAGTAATTCAACATAACACCATTGGTGAAAAGTAACAGTGACTTCAGCTAACTTTCTTGTCCAGCTGCAAAATTCCCTCCTTATCTTTCTTCAGTTCCTCTCTTCTCTTGGTCTCCTTGGCAACATCCTTGAAGAGAGCTCCTTATCAGCTTCTTCTTGCTTCTCAGCTTCTTCTCGCTCCTTTAGCTAACAGGCCTGCTGTTAGCCCCTTCCACAATTTATGGTTCCCCCCATTGCTTCGTTCACCTCTCAGTATCTGGCTTTATGTACCAGCAGACCCACAGTTTGTTTATAAAGACACCTCCGTCTCATTCCTTTCATCACTGTTGGGGAACCAAAACTCACAGATGAGAAACCTAGTGCTAAAGACTATGCTATTCAAATAAAGCTGTTTTTATCCAGCTGTGTCAGAAAGCTAAACTGCCTGCTATTCGTGATCCCTCCAATTTTGATCTGCTCTGTGGTAGACAGTTAACAATCCCACTTATAACTTAATTTTCCTTCAAATTTCTATATAAATTAAGTTGTTTTAATTTATATCTGAGATTCATATACTACCATACTGATAGTATCTGAGCAGTGGACACATAGCTTGATTAACAAGAATATATTGCATGGCAGCAGACATTCTTCTTTCTTGGAAGGTACCAGACTCAGGAAGGAAAGGACATGCCAGGGAAATGCCATGTAGGTTTGAATGGAAGGATTCTTTCTGCACTGATTCTCATGCTGTCGGGGGTTAGGTTTTCTTTTTTTCTTTAGGGAATTTTCTTCACATTTCTTGTCATAGAGATAGCGAATGGATGTTAATTTAAAGGACAAAAGATGTAGCCAGGACCATGGCATATTGTTGGAATGATTCTTGGGGAGGGGGAGAAGCGAGGTGGTTTTTGGTAGTTTCTTAGCTGGGGGTGGTTCAGTCTTTGCCCAGCTTGGAGGGCAGATGGTTGTGAGTTTTGGTGCTGGACTTCTGCCCAGAAGACTTGCTGCTCTTGCTGAACCTTCCTTGCTGTTTCTCTTTACCGTGTGTAAACCACTGCTTGCAAGACCAGCTGTTCTACTGGGACTTTTCAATACCCACTCTTGCTGGAAGAGACCCTCACCATCTGCATGGGTGCCTCAGGGGAAAACCAAGTGCCTCCCTCTCTCCAGAGGGAGCACCTCCCAGATGCTTATTGGAGCCTTGGCAGCTGCTGCTTTTGCCAGGACAGTGCATGGGACATGTGACAGCCAGGGGAAACCTGAAACACCTCCCTCCAACTTCTGTCTCTCTCCAAGGCTGCCATTACCCCCTGGGGAGGCTCAAAGCTTGCTTCAGCCACCCTCTGAAGCCACCTGAGCCAACAGCATCCCCTGAAGCCATGAGAGAGTCACTGCAGCCTCTCTGCCTCAACATGAGCCGTTAGCGCCCCCTGCCCATTGTGGTCGTAGCTACACCAAAGGGAAAAATTCCTTGACAGGTGAGAAAAAGGCTGTTATTGGGTTTTCTGGTTTTGTTCTTGCTTGTCTGTCTTTATATATATTCTAGTAAAGAACTGTTATTCATTTTCCCATATCTCTGCCTGAAAGTCCTGTAATTCCAAAGGTTATAATAATTTGGTGGGAGGATGTTACCAGATATGACATACCAAGCCCCAGGATTGACTGACAGGGGCTTCTCCCAATCAGATCTCTTATGAAGCTGCAAGCATTTCACTGGCCAGATCCGAGGGGGCATGGAGCTCAGACCAATGAGAATATCCAGACCAGGTCTTTCAAAATGCCCTTTATAAGGGGGGCATGGAAATAAATCTCTCTGTTGCCACACAAACATCTGGGGGTGAGTCATGTCTTTGTCTCCTTGCCTCTCACTCCACCCCACGTGCAACCTAACACGTGGTGACCTCCGAAGTGATCGGGACTCAGCCATAGACCGGCACAGAGCAAAGGAGACAGACAAGCGTAACAGCTGGGTTTTGGTCTAGAACCAGATTAATAAACAGCCTGAGAGCTGGGAATCAGGGTAAAACCTGGATGACAGGGCATCAGAGCCTGTATTGGTGCTTGGAACCGAAGATATACAGCCAAGAGCTGGGAATCGGGGTAAGACCCGGGATACAGGACATCAGAGCCTGGATCGTTGCTTGGAACCAGAGACAGCCTGAGAGCTGGGAACAGTGTAAAAGTTGGAATGGTATAAAAACCAGAGTTTTGACTCTGTTGAGTCAGGGACGGGACGAAATGACTCCAAGTCACAGAAGGCGAAAAAGAGTTTATTGAATGTAGTGCGTCTTTTTATAGTCTGACACGCTGAGGTGAAATATGATTGGCCTCAAAGTACAAACCTTTCACACTATTGGCGAACTATGTATGACACAGTCTGGAAGAACATATCTATAAACAAAATTAACAGAAAGAGAGGTAATAATTGTTTTCATTCTTTCTTCTAACTTCCCCAGACTAGGCCTGGAAGAATTCTCTCTCTTCTCTCTCTGACTGAACTGAGAATATCCACAATTCCACCTTTTTGTTTAAAGGAGGAGGAGGTGTTTGTTGGCCTCCTGCGGGGCCCCTTGCAGGAAAGAGAACAAACACAGCTCAGAGGTTTATCAGCTGTCAATCAAAACCTCAATCGGATATTGGCTCAGAACGGTCGAAGAGATCCCAAACTTATAAATTCTCTACCATTACATTCCCTTTATAAACTTAACTATTAATTCTAAGAAATCAGTTACCAACTCTAGTATAGTAACACAACATTGTTAGTCTGCTTGTAACACAGGCAGTATAACTCGTCAACAATCTGTTTCCGGAAACAAAGAAAAGATAAAGTGTTCATTCCCCACTCGTAGAGGGGCCAGCTGGCTGATGGTCAGTGTCTTGCTCTTAATTCGAAGACTGTGATGGATGGTCGGCACCTTGGTCATGATTTGAAGGTTGCCTGCCGGCCACATTCTGTTTCTTATGTCGCAAGTCAGGGTGAACACACCTTGCAGGTATCCATCGTACTCCGGTACCTGTGGACACACATGCATACCCACGGCCCAAAGTGATAAGGTCACATGGGCCCTCCCACTTATTGGTGGCAAGGTCCCACACCCAGACCTTTGCTCGAGGCAGGTGCATCTCACCTGCTGAGTGCAACGAGAGAAAATGATTATTTACATTCTTTTCCAACTCTCTCCCAGGCCCAGCCTGGTAGAAATGTCTCTTTTTCTCTCTGACTAAACTGAGAATATCCACAGTTCCCCCTTTTTGTTTAAAGAAGGTGGTGGTGTTTGTCACCCTCCTTGCAGGAAAGAGGACAAACACAACTCCGAGGTTTATCAGTTGACAATCAAAACCCCCATCAGACATTGGCTCAGAACGATCAAAGAGATTTCAACTTATATTTAACTATTAATTCTAAGAAATCCGCCACCAACCCCAAAAAATCATTAGTCTGCTTGTAACACAGGCAGCCTAACACCGTCAACAGTCTGTTTCCGGAAACAAAACAAAGCAAATGTTCATTCCCCATTCGTGGAGGGGCCAGCTGGCTGATGGTCGGTGTCTTGATCATCATCTGAAGACTGTGATGGATGGTCAGCGATATGGACACCAGAGCTGCAGTCATCAGAGCCACAGTCGGTGAGGGCTGCAGAGCCGCAGCAGGTGGCGTGGGCACCAAAGCCACGGTGGGCAGAGCAAGAGGGAAATCTGCTGCTGCCGGAGCCGTGGGTGGAGTGAGAGGCAAGGCTGCCACTGCTGAAGCAGCAGGCGGCATGCTGAACCCAGCCACCAGCGGAGGTGGTGCCACGGACGGCGGGCAGGGAAGGTAGCCACCACCACTGGCGTGGGAGGCAGTCCACCAGAGGGCAGGGCGGAGAATGACATGGGGGCCCCACCCAATGTAGCAGGCAGAGGCTCTGCAAGGCCTCCCTGGGGATCACTTGCCTAAGATAAGAAATGCATAGTCACGATGACTAGACCAAAGTAACCTCTCTTCCACCCTCGAACCTTGGTTATCTCTCTGTAAGGCTATAGGTCATATTCTCCTCAACCCTGGCCATTGGACAATTTCCAACACCCCGGTACCCTATATCAACCCCCATCTCTGCCCAGTAAGGCAGAAGAGCTGTCCCTGCATGCCTTCACAGGAGCTGAAATTTAAGGACACCGCTGTGGAACTGCATACAGCCTTCTCCTCCTCTCTCTCTCTATCCCTGCGTCTGCCTGAGGCACTTGCAAACAAAGAGCGAAATCACTAAGAGCTGAATTCACAGAGCTGAAATCACTCCAGAGTTGCTCGCAAAGTTGCCTGCGGCTGTAAGCTGAGCCTGAGGGACCCAGACAGGCTGAGCCTATCATCCCAGCACTATCCGGGACACCTACGGCAGTGGCAGCTGGGGGTCGTACGGACCCCAAGCCCAGGCCGCTTTACGTGGCCACCCGAACGGAGCACTGGCATCCTGGCCCCCTGAGAGCAGCATTCCTCATGGATCGTTACTGCCTCAGGCCTTCCACAAGCCCCCCGAGGGTAACTTCTCTGTTATAGAAGAAGTTATCTGAAGGAGGCGTCCAACGAACCTGCATATCACCATCTGGGACGAGGTCCTCAGGAGCTGGACAGCAGACCACCCACCCAGCAGCCCTTTGACCCACATTTGACTTAAGAAATATAAGTTTAAAACACCCTTTTTTGCGTGCTTTTATCTTGGGTCCCTTTTTGGATTTTTTTCCTTTTTTTTCTCCTTTTTATTGCTGGGGGGGGGAAAGGGAACTCTACAACAATGGGATCAAAAAGTAGTAAATTATAATGGTCCCAGAACGAGAGAGATTTATATTTACAAATACTAGAAATCCTAACTGCTAACAGCTTTTCTTTCTCAAAAGGCAATCTTTCAGAAACTAACTTGAAAAAATTTATAACATGGATTATTTCCCATTTTCCAGACACTAACATAAACATGATTGGTTCAGATTCATTTTGGGACACAGTAGGGACAAGAATATATGCTTTCCAAACTAAGGAAGATTTTTCTGTAACTGAGTTTTTACCTCTGTTTCACTTAATTACTAAAGTGGTCAAAAAGACGAACACACAGAGCCCCATTTCCTCACAGTCTTCCCCTGCTGAGTAAATTCCACCCTTATCTCATTCAAGGCACAATGTTTCCTCAAATGCTAATTTGCCAGATAACACTCCTCTCTTAGTCACTGAATCGTATTCTCTGGGTCCTACTGCCGGCCCTGGAGCCCCCCCTACCACTTTTACCCCTTTTTGGGATGGGGAATAGGGGAATCGTGCTGCCCTCACCCACCCTCTTCGCACCCCTGGGGTCCGTGGAGCCCGCCCACCCTCGGCCCCCCCCCCCCCCCCCCCCCCCCCCGCTCCATGTTTGGGTGTAACTGCCTCAGTTTCGATCGGGTCCGCCCTGCCTTGCTCCAACACCCCCGCAGCCGTGCCTCTCACCCCCCTGCAACTCCCCCCACACCTGTTACCATTCCTGCCTGCCTGCCCGCTGCAGCCCCGGCGAATCTCTCTGCACCCCCTGTGGTGCCCGCGGCAGCAGCTCCTCCCAACCCCACCGCCTCCTCTCTCCCGCTTTTCCCTTGCCGGCATTCCCAAGAGCTGCATTCACCAACCCACCCTCCGTGCCCCTCTAATGGCACCTCCGAGACCCCCCACGGTGGCACCCCACTTCTCCACGTGCCACAGCCCTGCCCAGTCTGCGCCACACATGACGCTGCCATTACCCCCTCACTGCTGCCTCCCTCTAGCCAAGCCCAGACAGCTGCCCCCCCCCCACACTCTGTCCAGTCCCCCACACCCCTGCAAACTGTCGCTTCAACATGCCCAAAAAAGCATAGTGCACCTCCTGCTCACTCTCACTCATCTGAGGACAGTGAGTCTGATAGTGACATAGAGGAAATTGACCCATGGGTCTAATTAAAATGGAAGAGACTCGGGCAGGGGATTGGAAACTAGTTCAGAGAATTACTGCCTTCCCAGTAATTTATATAAAGGGGAAAAGAGGGGGGCAACCACTAAAAAAACGTGGGAACCTAACACAAATAAAGAATTGATACAACTATGAAATATAGCTGAAGAACATGGTAGAAGTTCACATATTTTCAGAAATTTCCTTGAAGCACTTTTTTTGGCACACGTCCTGGTACCTCACGATCTCAAAAACATTGCCAACTGCCTTCTTTCCCCGGCAGAATATATGCTATGCTCAAGACGCAAATAGGTCAGATTTTACAGTCCAACAGCTGGCTGGAGAAGGGGATTTACAGAAACCCTCTGACCAAGCTAACACCTTACCTAAGGCAGCACTACAAGATTTGGCTATTGCAGCAAAAACCTCCTTGTTTCTTCCCCCAGATGACTCTATCCCAACCCAACACTTTTCTAGTATTAAACAAAGAGTAGATGAAAGCTTTATCAAGTTTGTAGACAGAATTAAAGATGCTCTGGAAAAACAGATAGAGAGCACAGAGGCAAGAAAAGAACTGCTGTGCAAACTTGCCTTATCAAATGCGAATGAACAATGTATACAATTCTGAGGGCCCTGCCCTAAGATACAGAACCCACCATAGAGCAAATGGTGGAAAGCTGTACACATCATATGTCCACTGAAAACACAGTGGCCCAAGCAGTTGCTAAGGGTATTGCAGAAGGAGTTTCTGGTGCATTTGCAGCAGTGATTTCGAACGACCAGGCCCGCTGCTATCACTGCGGGGAATTTGGACATTTTATAAAGGACTGTCCAGACAGGTGGAGGCTTCTCCATCACCTTCACAAAATCAATGAGGTCATCGAGGACATAGGTGCCCTCCAGCCTGGCCTGCCTTCACCATCGATGCTGCCTCGAGACTGGACACTTGCCATCATAGATATTAAGGACTGTTACTTCAGCATTCCGCTGCATCCCCAGGACGCTCCACGGTTTGCTTTCTCCGTTCCCTCTCTTAACAGAGAGGGTCCACTCAAAAGATACCATTGGTTGTATCTTCCCCAAGGACTAAAAATCTCGCCTACTATATGCCAGTGGTACGTTGCTCACATCCTGTCTCCTGTTCGGAACCTATTTCCAGATGTAATCATCTACCACTATATGGATGATATCTTGGTCTGCGCATCAGAAAAAACTTAATTAGAAAAAGCAGTTAAAGGGACAATGGAAACCATAGAAAAAGCAGGGTTCGAGATCCGTGAGGACAAAATATAGTACACCAACCCATGGACTTATCTTGGATTCCTGATCCGAGAAAGGACAATCGTACCCCAGCAGCTCGCCATCCGAGATGACCCAAAAACCCTGAGAGATTTACAGTCTGTAAGGATCCATCAACTGGGTACGTCCCCTGCTAGGAATTACAACAGAAGACCTCGCTCCCCTGTTCAATCTTCTCCATGGCAACGAGGACCTAGACTCTCCATGCACGCTCACAACAGAAGCCCGAGACACCATCACCAAGGTCCAAGAAGCCCTGTCTTCATGCCAAGCCCATCGCTTCGAGCCCAAGCTGCCTTTCCAGTTCGTCATCCTTGGAAAAGCACCTCGGTTCTATGGACTGATTTTCCAATGGGATCTTCAACTCCGAGACCCTTTATTGATACTGGAATGGATGTTAACAAACAACCAACCTTCAAAGACAATTACCACCTTCCAGGAAATCATGGGACATTTAATAAAAAAAGCCAGAACTCGCCTCCGCTCCCTTGCTGGGTGTGAGTTCACATGCATATACTTGCCACTGACCACTGGGGACCTGGAGCATTTGCTCCCGACCAATGAAAACCTCCAATTTGCCCTAGACAGCTATACAGGCCAAATTTCTATTCATATCCCAAAACACAAACTTTTTAATGCAGACTTTAATCTGACCCCAAAATTAGTCCAAAGTAAAACACCACTCAAAGCTCTAACAATTTTTACAGACAGCTCAGGGTCATCCCACAAGTCGGTAATGACTTGGAAGGACCCTAAGACCCAAAATTGGGAATCTGACATCCAAATAGTGGAGGGATCTCCACAGATTGCAGAGTTAGTAGCTGTTGTCAGAGCCTTCGAGAAATTCAAAGATGAACCCTTTAATCTACTCACCGATTCTGCGTATGTTGCAGGTATAGCTACGAGAGCAGAACACGCTCTTCTCAAAGAGATTTCCAATCCAAAGTTACACCAATTGCTTCCAGCATTAACATGCTTAATCTCTCACAGAAAGCAACCTTACCATATAATGCATGTGAGGTTGCACACTGATCTCCCAGGTTTCATCACAGAAGGGAACAGGAAAGTGGATGCATTGTCCATGGCAATAGAAACTGCTAACGTCCCTGACATCTTTGCCCAGGCAAAGTTGTCACACGCATTTTGCCATCAAAATGTACCTGCCCTTATTAGAATGTTCAAGCTTTCAAAAGATGAAGCAAAAGCTATTGTTGCCATGTGCCCAAACTGTCAAAATTACCAGATACCATCTATGGGGACAGGAGTCAATCTCCGAGGCCTGAACAGCTGCCAGCTGTGGCAGACAGACGTAACTCACTTCCCACCTTTTGGAAGGTCAAATTACGGACACGTATTGGTCGATATGTTTTCGGGAGCAATATTTGAATCAGCTCATCCAGGAGAAACTACACAGCACACCATAAAGCACTTCCTCCTTGCCTTCCCTACCCTGGGATTACCAAAACAAATCGAAGCAGACAATGGACCTGCCTATACCTCTCGAAAGTTAAGAGAGTTCTTCTGTGAATGGGGAATAGAACACAAGAGAGGCATACCAGCAAATCCCACAGGACAATCAGTCGTGGAAAGGACACATCAAACCCTCAAAAGAGTCCTCAATCAGCAGCGAAGAGAAACAAAAAAATCATCTCCAGCTGAAAGACTTTGCAAGGCTCTCTACGTCGTCAGTTTCCTAAATTGTACAACATCAGAGCCTAACCCGCCAATACTTTACCACTTTGCAAACACCACCCAAGCTAAGATCACTGAGAGACCACCAGTGCTAGTGAAGGACCCGGAAACACATCAGATTTCTGGACCTCTCCAGTTGATTACTTGGGGTAGAGGGTATGCATGTGTTCTACTGCCATCTGGTCCAAGATGGTACCCAGGAAAAAACATAAAACCATACCTAGGCAATGCAAACACTACTCCCACAAACAGTGACAAGAATTCCCCTGAGTCAAATACAAGACCTCCTCAAAATCAGACAAGTTCTGCCTGGAGACAAAGACGTCGTCGAATGTCCACATACAGAAGAAAAGACCATCCCATCACGCAACAGCAGACAAAACAGAAAGTGGAACAACATTCTGCTGTAGCAGTTAAGCCATAAGCCAGACACAGCCTGAACACAAATTTTTCTCTGAATGACATGTTATTACCCCTTTGTTTACCCTAAAAAAACCCTATTGCTTTCCTTTCTTGACTCTTACCAAAAACCTCTAACCTTATACCCACTCCCCCATCCTTTGCTTATATATAGAGAAAAAAAAAAAATAAAAGGAGGGGGGAAGGAAAGGAGGAAAGGAACAAGGGAGAAAACCCTCTCCTCCCACCATAAAGATAACAAATGTTGCTTATATTCCCTATCAGAAGCCCCATCCTTGTCCAAAGATGAAAATTATCTCCGTTGATGCTGTCCTCACTGCTGCCTGGATGCTCTTCACTGTACCATATGCCTTCGGCTGCATTAGCCCACAGCCTAGCCACAATGTTTGGGTAACCCTAGCGAAAACATTAAAACAGGATAACATGTGCTTATCCATGGGAAGCATTGATAACCCACTTTCCACATGTTTAGTAGGGATTCCATTCATAGCAGATGACTGGCCCGTCTATAATACAGAGCTCCTCCGCACCACAGGTAAGAGACCCAACATGGTAGATACTTGGGACGAGTGGACAAAAATGTTGCTCAATGCTCAAGAGGAACCCCAAGAATTGGACCTGTTGGGGTCCTCCAAGGCAACATAGTGTGTCAAATTTTACTTTAGACATCCAAAGAACAATTGGCCAGAAATTAACCAGACAAAAAACACATACAGAAAAGACATATTACCCATTAAAAAAGCCTATAACTATCCGGATTGGTGCAATTACACCGCTCGGGTGATCTCTGTATCCTCTCTCCACCCCAAAGTGTTACCCAAGGGAACGTTTCTCATCTGTGGTGACAGAGTATGGGCTGGGATTCCCTCCTGGCTTCAGGGAGGTTCCTGTAGCCTTGGAAAACTTTCTACCCTCACTCCAAATATTACCTTGTTACATAACTGAAAAAAAGAAAGCAAATTAAAACGCCACAGAAGATCCTACACAGAATTTGCTGAAAATTGCAATCCAAAAATATAAGATTGGAACAAACCAAAAAAGATTGCAGTCTCCCTATTCCTACCCTGGGTAGCTGCAGCTAAAGCCCTTGGTGAAATAAATCACTTAGGGTGCTGGCTCAGCAAGCAAGCCAGTGCAACCTCTGCCACCCTAACAGATCTTTTACAGGAAGAAGAAACCACAAGACATGCATCACTTTAAAATCGAGCAGCTATCGACTTCCTACTGCTAGCCCACGGACATGGCTGCGAAGACTTTGAAGGGATGTGTTGCTTCAATCTCTCTTCACGCTCGGAATCCATCCACGCAAACATCCAGAAACTGAAGGAACCTGTGAAGGACTTAAAAGTAGAAAGCAACCCAGACTGGGTTAATGACCTTTTCGGTCAATGGGGATTGACGGGATGGGCTGCATCTTTGGTTAAGGGAATTTTGTGGATTTTCATAGTAATTGTCATTGTATTAGCTATGTTCTCATGCCTTGTCGATTGTTTCAAAAGAACTATTGGTAATGCCTTAAATACAGAAAGTGGAGTTGTAGCAGGCAGACGCCCTACAAGGCCTCCCTGGCAGTCACTCGCCTAAGATAAGAAATGCATAGTCACGATGACTGGACCAAAGTAGCCCCTCTTCCGCCCTCGAACCCTGGTTATCTCTCGGTAAGGCTATAGGTTGTATTCTCCTCAACCCTGGCCATTGGACAATTTCCAACACCCCGGTACCCTATATCAACCCCCATCTCTGCCCAGTAAGGCAGAAGAGCTGTCCCTGCATGCCTTCACAGGAGCTGAAATTTAAGGATACCGCTGTGGAACTGCATACAGCCTTCTCCTCCTCTCTCTCTCTATCCCTGCGTCTGCCTGAGGCACTTGCAAACAAAGAGCGAAATCACTAAGAGCTGAATTCACAGAGCTGAAATCACTCCAGAGTTGCTCGCAAAGTTGCCTGTGGCTGTAAGCTGAGCCTGAGGGACCCAGACAGGCTGAGCCTATCATCCCAGCACTATCCGGGACACCTACAGCAGTGGCAGCTGGGGGTTGGACGGACCCCCGAGCCCAGGCCGCATTAGCCCAAGACGTGCTGCTGCACGGAGGAGGGCAGAACAGCAGGTGCCGGCACCGCAATGGACATTAAGTCAGCCGATCCGCACAGCGTGCGGGGGGCAGAGCAGGAGGCAATTGCATTACTCCCGTCGGCAAAGCCAGGGGCCCCCAGGCTGGTTGGATGTGCACCAGTGGCTGGATCAGAGGCTCCACAGCCAGTGCTGGCAGTACAGGGGGACGGGGTCCGTACATCTGCACAGGCTCCATAGTTGATCAGGAAGGAGCCGGGGGGGCAGCAGCCCCCACTGCGTCACGGACTGTGGGCGGTGCCAGCCCTCACCCCAACTGCGATCCAGAGAGGGGGGGCAGCAGCGGCTGGAACAGCGAAGCCGCCTGCTCGAAAAATAGGCGGGCTTCGGGCCGCCGCAGTGGAGACGAAAAAGGAGTCAGCAACCACTCAGGTTGCGTAGCCGCAGGCGGTGGAGGCTCCTGCCGGGCCGGGGTCACCCCGTGCAGCCCCTGCAATGGCAGGACTGCTGGAACTGATAGTTGTGACAAAGGCACCCTGGCTGCCGCCTGAAGGGAGGAGGATGTCACCGGTGCCGCGCTCAGGGCGGGATGGTTCAGCCCGACCGACCGTGGCACGGGCCGCGGTGAGGTCGGTGGCTGATCGACCAGTGAAGGATATTTTGGCTGGACATACTCTTGGGGGTAGAGATACTTGGGCTTAACACAGTCTTTTGGCGACATATAAGTTCTGCGGGGTGTTCCCGTGCCTCCTGCAGCCCCGTGCTGGGCCAGGGTGGGGCTGGACACTGCCCTGCCCGCCTCCTGCCCGATGATCCCCAAAACGCTGCTACACATTGAGACGGCATCTTTGCTCCCCAAAACCTCCCGTTCGGAGTTGCTGCCCCTTGGAGTCCCGCCCAGTAGGGTCTGGGAAATATGTCCCCAGGTGCTGCCCAGTGCGGACGCCAATGCCTCCCAAGTTCTTGGATTTAGGGAAGCGCTGAGATCCACAGGAAAGCCATGATCCCTGGCCCAACCCAGTATGTCACAAAGCACGTCATCTGAGACAGCTATCCCCAGTTGAGGAATAAAAGCCCGCCACACGGTCAGAACCAGTTGTTCAGCCATAGAAAGTTGGTTCCCCATTGCTAAGGAAGCCCTACACCAGCAGGCGTCCACTTCAAGAGACAGACAGTCTGCTACTTCAGGGAAAAACCGTACCCACTCTGTGTTCGGCCTCCCGGGGCCAACAGGACCAATCTCCTCCAGAAGACACAGGGTAAGTCAGCGTTACCTCACCCAAAAGGGCGATAGGCATCCGACCGCAGAAAGTCACCGGGCTGTGTTGCATCCTGGGATTGGGTTTTGGGGCTTCTTATTTGTGTTAGCTAGCCGAGTCCTGTGTACCCCCATGTATTCCTCCCCCCCCGCGGTTTCTGGCCCCTTGCTGCCTGCCGTTGGGCTTTTCCCCCCTGCCACTCCTGTAACCACTCCCCCGTCCGGCCCCGGGAACCCCCGTGTTTCTTTAAACCCCTTCCTTTGTCTCCCTGAGGAAGATGAGGCCACGTGCTCGATCCCTTTGTCTTCCCAAGATGGAGGGCAGCCACATGGCAGGCTTTCTTCTTCCCACAACCCCTTTCTGTCCTTTGTTCCCAGTGTCCCCACCTTTGACCCAACCCCCACTTGCTTCCCTGTGGGCGTGGGCGCCGCCCCCTCGGGAGGTCAGGTTACTCCCTCACTCATTGTTCCCCCTCGAGTGGGGGGTCCCTCCAGTCCTTTGCATGTCCTCCCTGCAGAGTCATCGACCTCGCCCTCCCCCACCGGGGAGAACTCTGCCATCTCCACCCCGCTGCCTGAGGGAGGCAGCCCCTGTCCTGTTCCCCGCACCCTGTCCTCATCTTCCCATGGGCCCCGGAGAGCTGGGCGGGAGGGAAAAGGAGTGGGGGTGAATCGGAGCCCCTGCGTCCACGTTCCCATGGTTCCCGGAGACCCGGGAGGGAAGGAAGAGGAGGGAGAGGGGAGCAAGAGCCCCCGACTCTGCATTCCCATGGTTCCCGGAGACCCGGGAGGGAGGGAAGCAGGGGGAGGGGGAAGCAGAGGCGGGTTTCTGAGGATTTTCCAGATTCCGTGGAACGGGTCGAGGTGGCAGCTGAGAGGCATGTGGAGGGATCGGAGGTCCAGGACAAGTCTGTCTCAGAAGCAGCATCCATGAATACTGACACACAGCTTGAGATCCCTAAAAGGCCCAGAAGCCATGTGGTGGCCTTGGGTGCTCTGCCTCCTAAGAACACTGGTGCAAAGCAGCCTCCATCGAGATGCCAATGCCTCCACTGCAATCAGAGGGGACATTTTGTTGTTCAATGTCCATTTTTGGGCAGGGCACCCCCAGGGACAGTAGGAGGGGGGAGAGGGGGGGAAAGGGGGGGAGGGAGACCCCATTCCCCCCAAAAACTGAAAAAAACCCGTGCATCTGCCTCGCGTGAAGATAAAAATAAGGCAGGCCACAGCACCTTAAAGGGAGCTGTGATTTATCAAGTAATTGTGCAGGTGGTAGTTCAAAACATCAGGGTGCCTGTGAGTGCAGCAGATGACCCCACCAATCGGGGGGTTGCATCAAACCGCAGGAGATGCAAAAAGAAAAAGGACCCTACAATCTCTTTTAAAAATGCTTTTCCCCAGAGCCCCAGAAAAACCTTCCAGCTACCCCAGCCTGTGTGTGTCCCAAGTCCCCATGTTTGTAATAAATTTGTCCCAGTTCCCCTATCCCCAAACACCCAGGGAAGAACCACCCCAGCATCATCACAGCAGGCCCTCTCCATCTGCAAAGAGCAGCCGTTGCAGTAGCTTAAACACCATGAGCAGAAGCTGAGCGAAGAAGCAGTCAGACGAGCAGCAAAGAAGATCAAGCAGCCATTCTTCTTTTTTATATGTTGAAAAAGAGGGAATTGTCTCATCCTGGGATTGGGTTTTGGGGGTTCTTATTTGTGTTAGCTAGCCGAGTCCTGTGTACCCCTGTGTATTCCCCCCCCCCCCCCCCCGCAGTTTCTGGCCCCATGCTGCCTGCCGTTGGGCTTTCCCCCCCTGCCACTCCTGTAACCACTCCCCCGTCCGGCCCCGGGAACCCCCGTGTCCGCCGCCCCATCCCCATGATCCCACTCAGCCCGAGGCTCGGTGTCCACCCCTGTGGTTCCCTGGTTGGTCACTGTCTTACGTCATCACCGCAGCACCCGCACAGATTCGGGGGGAAGTCTGCCCTCCCTATCACATCCCCTATATCATCCCGCACCCTCCCGGGTCCCGGCGCCATTTCCCCCACGTGGAGTGGGAAGCGCGGGTCGCTACCCCCCCACTTCAGCTCTCAGCGACAATAAAGCCTTCCTGCCTTCCTTCGTGGGTGATCTGGACATTCCTTCCCTCTTTGCCTCAGACCCTCGTGTAGGCGACAGAACCCGGCAGACCACGACCGGCGTGCCAGCGGCAGCGGCACATGGGAGAGAAGCGGTGGACCCGGAAGTCCGGGTGTGGGCGGCGCCGAAGGGCGCCGGAGCTGCCCCAGACCAGGGAGAAAGAGTGCGATGCCGCAGGGCTGTACCCCTCAAGATGATGCTGTTGAGGCAGGGACAGACGAAAAGACTCTCACGGTTCAGAAGGCAAAAGAATGTTTATTAGCAGGAAGTAGCATCCCTTTATAACCAGGATTGCTAAGGTGAAATATAATTGGTCTCAAAAGTGAAAACCTTTCACACCATTGGTGCACTATGAATAGCACACTGTGGTAGAACATATCTATAAACAACATGAACAGAAAGAGAGATAATAATTGTTTTCATTCCTTCTCCTAACTTTCCCAGGCTAGGCCTGGGACAATTCTCTCTCATTTCTCTCTGACTGAACTGAGAATATCCACATCCTCACTCTTTCGGGTCTCTCTTTCGGGCTCTTCTTTCAGGTATGCTCCGAGCTGCGGCTGGCAGCTCCAAGCAGGGCCCCTGCACCCAAGCACTTTGCAATAAACCGCAAGTTCCAAGACCTGGCTTCAGAGATCTCTCGTCTCTGTCCGTCCTGACCATCCTACCCACCGTTGCTCCTACACACCATAAAAGTAACAGGAGCAAAAGGAGAGAGTTTCACAGTTCCTGTCATTAAAGATGTGGTAATTGAGGGAAAAACTAGAATTCAGATGGGGGATTGTTGTATTGTGTTTTTATATCTCTGTAACAGTTCTGTAATGGTTTGCCCCTTCACCCCGCATTTTCTCCCGGTGGTTCCACCCCGAGCTTTCCCGCCTTTCCCTCAATGCCAATCTCCCTGAAAATGCTCAGTCATTGCCCTGTCCCCTCCCTGGTACCCTGTCCATCACTAGGCTCCCCATCCCACTCTCCCAGAATCTTCCACCTTGGGCATCGAGTGAGTGGACGAGTGTCAGAGTCCAGAGCATCCCATTGGGTGGTGGGCGTCCCTTCCCCCTTGTTACCGCCCCGGTATTTGAGCTGTTGCGAAAGCCTCAGGGGCACTTTCGGCTGTCGGGTACAATGGCATTTGGAGCTCCTCGGAGCTCGGATTAAACCTGAGACTTTTTCCCCAGCCTTGAGTCGACTCCCTTATTACCTCCTTGGACGCTGCCTCTCCTCCATACAAGGCAGACAGCGTAGCGCTCTGTCTTAGCCGCTCCCTGAATCTCCTTGAGAAACAGGGAAGTGTCCCTTGCAGTTGACCATGCCTCTGCCAGGCAGGCGAAGCCAGGGAGCTTCAGAGTAGGCACGGTGGCAGGGGATGTCTTATTGGTCCTTGGGGCAGGTAGCAACTTATTAGGAAGAGACTTACAGGTGAAACTAGGAATAGGGGTTATGCCAGAAGAAGGGAAAATGACAGCTAGAGTATTAAAACTTGGCCAAGAGGATGAGGAAAAAATTACAAAGAAGTTTGGGCTGGGGAAGGAAATAGGGGAGGATTAGATATTGACCCCATAAGGGTCATGAATGAGAGAGAAGCTTGTCCCATAGGTGTACGTCAGTATCCTATATCCTTAGAAGGATGGGAAGGTTTGAGGCCAGTACTAGAAGGACAATAAAGGATGGGACATTAGAACCTTGTATGTATCCTCATAATACCCCTATTCTTCCAGTAAAGAAGCCCGATGGGAACTATAGATTGGTACAAGATTTACGGGAGGTTAACAAAAGAACTCGGACTCACTACCCAGTGGTACCAAATCCCGACACTCTTTTAAGTAAAGTCCCACCCCAGCATCAGTGGTTTAGTGTAGTGGATCTTAAGGATGCTTTTTGGGCCTGTCCACTAGCCGAGGACAGCTGAAATATCTTCGCCTTTGGATGGGAGGATCCAAAAACTGGGAGAAAGCAGCAACTAAGAAGGACAAGATTACCACAGGGGTTTACTGAATCTCCAAACTTATTTGGGCAAGCTTTAGACACAATACTACAAGCTTTCCCCACCCCTCCTGGAATATAAATTATCCAGTATGTGGATAATCTTTTATTATCCAGGGAAGCTGAAGTT
The DNA here is from genome assembly GCF_026979565.1 of Vidua chalybeata. NCBI lineage: Eukaryota > Metazoa > Chordata > Aves > Passeriformes > Viduidae > Vidua > Vidua chalybeata. The sequence goes on along the minus strand of NW_026530343.1, from coordinate 315,831 downwards.
GAGGTTAGAGAGGCTACTATAAAACTTTTGAATTTTCTTGGGGAAAAAGGATTAAGAGTATCAAAAGGGAAAGTGCAATTTGTAGAACCAGAGGTAAAATATCTTGGACACGTAATAAGTAAGGGTAGCTGGAAGCTCAACCCCGAGAGAATTGCAGGAATTTTATCTCTTCTCCCTCCCTCTTCAAAGAGGAAAGTCAGAAAACTACTCAGATTGTTGGGATATTGTAGATTATGGCTATACGGGTACACACAGGCAGTAAAATTTTTGTATGGAAAATTGGCAGAGGGAGATGATATAAAGTGGACCAAGGAAGATGATGCTAAATTAGAAGAGTTGAAGTTAAAACTGGCCTCAGTACCAGCTTTAAGCTTACCCCCATTAGAAAAACCCTTTCATCTGTACGTAAATGTGGAAAATGGGGTAGCTGATGGAGTTCTGGTTCAGGAGTGGGGAGGAGTAAAGAGACCAGTAGCTTATTTATCAAAGATGTTAGATACAATGAGCCACGGCTGGCCAGTATGTATTCAAGCTATAGCAGCTACTGCAATCCTGGTAGAAGAAAGTCGTAAGCTTAATTTGGAAGTAAACTAATTGTGTGCACACCTCATGCAGTTCAAAATGTGTTAAATCAAAAAGCTGAAAAATTGTTGACATATTCTAGAATGTTGAAATATGAAGCAATCCTGATAGACAGTGACGACTTGACACTAGAAGTAAGCAGAAGTTTAAATCCAGCTCAATTGTTATATGGAGAACCAGTATGTAACCTAATACATAATTGTTTAGAAATTATACAATACCAAACAAAAGTTCGGGAAGATCTTGAAGAACAAGCCCTTTCAGAAGGGGAAATAATCTATGTGGATGGTTCCTCCAGATGTCTACAAGGAAAAAGAATGTCAGGGTATGCAGCAGTTGATGGGAAAAACATGCAAACTATTGAAAAAGGGAAATTACCCACAAACTGGTCAGCTCAAACTTGTGAATTATATGCTTTAAAAAGAGCACTGGAATATTTAGCACACAAGAAAAGAACTATATGTACTAATTCAAGGTATGCCTTTGGAGTAGTTCATACCTTTGGAAAAATTTGGGAAGAAAGGGGATTACTTAATTCAAGAGGAAAGGGATTAATACATGAAGTACTCATTTCAGAGGTTTTAGAGGCATTAAGATTACCTGAAGAGATAGCTGTAGTACATATTAAGGGACACCAAAAGGGAATGACTCCAGAAATAGAAGGAAATAATTAGGCAGATCAAGAAGCTAAAGATGCAGCAGAAAATGGGGCCAAAAGGGTTATGTTAATTTTAACCCCAAATAAGGAGAAATTGGAAATTCCAAATTCTAGTGAAGCAGAGAAAAAGGAATTTTGCAAGGTAGGAGGAGAGCAAGATGAATCTGGGAAATGGAAACTTCCTGATGGAAGACAATTACTTAATAAAACACTTACTAGGAAAATATTAGAAGACATGCATCAGAAAACCCATTGGATTACCCAGGCTTTGCGTGATCATTTTTTAAGGAACTATGGATGCATTGGGATTTTTGGAGTAGCAAAGCTAGTAACTGAAAGATGTATACCTTGCCAAAGGATAAATAAAAAGGTGATGAGAAAAACAACATTAGGAGGTCATGAGTTAGCTCTTTGACCATTTCAAAGTATGCAAGTAGATTTTACTGAACTTTCTCAAGTACAGAGATGGAAGTATTTATTAATAATAACAGACCATCTAACTCATTGGGTGGAAGTGGTTCCCACTGTCAAGGCCACAGGCAACGTGTTGAAACATAAACTTTAAGGGATTTAGAGATTTTAGAGGAGCTAAGATTTTACTTAGAGATAAGCGTTACTGGAGTTAATTAAAATAAATGAGTAGGCCTTGATGAAGTTGAGAGTTAGTAGTTAACTAATAATTGATTGCTTGTCAACACAATGTTTAGTTAGCTGGGTTTATAATGAAGAATATAGAAACTGACAAGTAGCTTTTAGGAACATAAGACAATTGTGGGCCTCCTCTGTTCTGAAACCAATTGAAGACAGGGAATGGGAGTTCTACCAAGGTTCATTTGTCATATTTGCATTTTGGGACCCCTCCCCATGGAAGTGACCACCGACCCATTTCAAGGAACAAACTACGCATGCTTAATAACTTTTGAAATGATTAGCATAGGAAGCGAGGAATGGGATGTACCAAAATGATGAATATGTATTTGTATTTTGGGTATTCAATTCTTGTGTGGATAAAAGGACTCTGTAATCATTTGAAAGCTGTGGTGTGTATTTGGGAGTTATCCCGCACGCTGCCCGGTGTCGCAATAAACATACACTTTCTAACTTTAAACTGTTAGAGAGTTTTTGTCCGTCACAGTTGGATATCAGTACTAGATCAATATCCATATCTCTTTAATAAATCAGTTGCAAGCTTTTATTTGGTACACTGTATCCATGGGAAAATATTCTGATATGAAAGATTTAAACTTATCAACTGTAATCATGCACGGAAACCAGGTATATGAGAAGCAGGAGTGGCAAAAACGAGGACTGTGGTCACTTCAAGGGATTATAGGAGAGGAAATCAGAGTAGGATGCCAGATGATTAGTGGGACCACTGATAAGAAACCAAATCAAATTAGTGTTTCATCTTTTCCTACGTACAAGAACTGGGAGGTTTCTGATAGCCAAAGTGAATCAGACTGGTGATATAATTTCACATTAGTACAGTCTGTAGAGGTGACTTATCTTTGGGCTTATGATGCTATCAGGCTCTCATTTAAATTTAAAATAGATGCTGCACCTCTTACAACGGCAAAGCCTCATACAACTCACGCCAGTACTCAAGCAGCCCAAACCCAAACTAAACTTGAACCTAAAGTCTATTAAGTAGGCCCATAGGTTGTAAGGAATACGGGCCAACAACAACTGTTGTTTAATCCAGAGTGGTCTCTCAAACATGTTGAATTGATAATGCAAATCAACATATCAGAAATCCAACCAGCCTGCTCCTCTTTCCCAAGGACATCCTTAGAGCAGTGGACAACGTGATTATAAAGACAACTACATCTCAGGGGCAGAATGAGAAGGGATTTAACTAGGATATTACGGACAAGATTGGGAGCTTTAAATCTAATTGATTCAGAAATCATTTTGAACAAGCTGGCCACTGCAACAAGTGATTTAACAAAACTAAAATGGCCCCTACAGTCATCTTTATTGGCATTAGGAACTAGCCAGTGTCAGGTTTCAAAAATGTTACCGAAATGGGAAAAGGCCAGGGACCAAGAACACAAGTTAATAGTAGATGCACTTAGTATGGTTCAAGATAATGTGTCTTTAGCTTTCTGTTCTATACAAGCACAGCTATGGATGCAGGCAACAGCAGCTTTGATCTTACAAGAAGGAGGTGAAGGTGAATTTCTGGTTGAAATTCGAAAAGTTGTTTGGGACAATTTGATTGATTCTGAAAGAAAATTTCACTCTTAGTGGACTATGGTGAATTTTGCCTATGATCCTGTTTCTAATGTGGCCACTGCCTTTGTGCTTACTATACATAAAGCCACTGTTTATACTATCCACCCCATCATTGCACTAAGACTAAACCATGAGAGGACAGTGCTCTACCCCTCAGAACATAGGGCAGGGGCCCAAATGGTGAATGAGAAGTGGCAAACGGTAAATTTAGAATCTTGTGATACCCAGGAACAACTAGGGTTCATTTGTGAAAGTAATACTATTGATGCTCAAGATGCGTGTCTTGATACTGAACAAGGTATTTGCCACTTCAAGATTCATTCAGTCATTAATCAGAAAACTGTGATTGTGTATACTGGATGAGATTGTTAGTACTGGGTTAAATGTTTCTCAAAATCATGTGTCACTAGGCTAAAAGAATGCTTGGTATTCGGGACAGTTTAGCAAGCTAGAATGTTTATAGTAACAGGGATCAGTATTTGGAGTTTCTAAGATACCTATAGATAAGATTTGTACATGTTCATACAAGCTCGGGCTAAGCTCTAATGAAGCAATATTGATAAGGTTGTTACAGTGATTAGTGCTACAGCTGAAATTGTATAAATATGTGCACTTTGAACAAAACAACAGAGCTAGATTTGGGTTGCCAATACCCCTAGTTCCTGTGCGCCTTAATAAAGCACCTGCATATAATCTATCTGTGATTATGTGTGTTTCCGAACATTAACAAGGTTGTGTATGCTTAAGAACTGCTTGTGCTTTTGTAGAAATACATAACGAAGATGTAGCTTTGCCTAGTAGAAATCATTCTAATTTTTGTATTTGTAATTTCATTAAGATCATTTGGTGTGATTTTTCGTATTTGGCACCAGTGACACCTCGCCAGCTGATCAAAACCAATTACACAATGTATCACAGCTTATCACCTACTCCTATTGGAAAGGACCTTACATTGGTAAGACAATTAATTAAACACCAAGACCTATTTGAACTTTTGAAGAAAATACAAGAAAGTGGAGAGAAAATTCTAATTACTGTCCATCATGATACAAAGGAGATAAGCAGAGTTCTACAAAGAATAAAACAAAAGGCAGATCATCACTGGTGGGATGTAATCTTTGGATAGTCGCCAACTGCAACTGGGATTTTTAATACGTTGTGTCACCCCATTGTAGTTTTACTGATATTTGTTGAGATAAGTTTAGGGTTATCTTTTATAGTACTTACTTAGAATTGGAGAATACTACAGCAAGTAGCGGTGTTAACCTCCTTGTCAAATGTACATGGTAAAGTATTGAGGGATACATATTATCATAGAGATTTGCATTAAGTAAAATAATTTACTCATTTTCTAGAAAAGGGGGTGAATGAGACATGGGGTTAGAAATTAACTTGGGGTAGAAATCAATTTCAGATTTAGATGAAGTGTGCTGTTTTGAATTGTTTGGGCTGTAGCTTGCTCGCATAGATGAAGTGTGTTGTTTTAACTTGTTTAGGCTGTTAATTTGCTGTGCTCGCAAAAAGCCTGTGCTTGCAAAAAGCCTGTAGCTCGCAAAACAGTCCCAAACAAGGTGAAAGGAATCTGAACTTCCAAGCTAGAGGGAGATAAGAGGGGCCCCTTGGACCTTGAAACAAGAAGCAAACCAAAACTGAGGCTGCCAAGATACCGAGAAGACTGATGGACAACCAGAGAGCTCTCTGCACAAGGACTGATAAAAACTAATTGTAATGCAAAGTAGGGCTAATAAATGAATATGCATGAACCTATTGCAAAACTTAATGCATATGCAACAGGTTAAGGGACAAAGGGAAGTCTAGACTCTAGAGGAGTGTGCATGCTCTTTGATCTTGCATGTGCCTGGCGCTGAATAAAAATATATACCTACTTCACAACTTTTGCAAATTGTGAAGTTTTTTCTGCAAATCACTTTCACAAATGGAGACTTGTTCTGCAATTAAGGATTCCACTATTTCCAGGACGAGTTGACCGTCCAGATCGCGAAGTGGCAAGAGGATGATGAGTCCCCTCGAGTCAGTTAAGAGTTGATTTGGGTGGCTGTGGGATCTTGGTGGAGGTGGGCTCGATGGTCTGAGAAGATGAAGCCGGGGATGGAGTGCCAGGGTGGTCAGGATCTTCAGAAGAGGTATTCAGAGATTCTTTGAAAGGTCTCACATTCTTGGCTGGGATCCACCTCAGGCTGTTTTCTGTAGAGACACAAGCATAACCTCTTCCTCATGTGACAAGGGGATAAGGTCCCATAATCTTACCTGCATCCGGGTCCTTATTAAGGACTGGGGCCTTCTGTTTAACTTCTAACTGAGGGTTATGGCCAAAGTGCCTCACAATTGGGGGGTTAGGATCCATTAAGGAACAATGCCTTCTCTAATTGCTCAACTGCTGTGGCATTCCCCATTCCCCCTTGCTGTTGTAGCAAAAGATGCTTAAGGCATGGGCTCATTCGATTATAGCTTGGCCTGTCGAGGAATGAGTAATCCCCATGCTGTGTGTTACCCCCCAGAGGGCAAGAAAAGCCTCAACTCTCTGGGAAATATATGCTGGGTCGTTATTAGTTTTGATTTGCAAGGGAATACCCAAGACTGCAAAGGCACTTGCAAAGTAACGACAAACATCTTTTGCTGATTCTCCGGTATGACAGGATGCAAACAGAGCACCTGAAAAGGTATCTATAGAGGAGTGAATATACTTAAGTTACCCAAATTCTGTGAAATGAGTGACATCTATTTGCCATATTTGAAAGCTTTGGAGTCCTCTAGGGTTAATTCGTCTGGCAATGGAGGGAAAGGAGCGCCTCTGGCAATCAATACATACAGCAACAATGCCGGAGGCTCGGCAGCTAGTCAAGCCAAAAGTGCGTGCCAGTGTGGCAGCATTCTGATGAAAAAAGGAGTGCCTAAGTTTAGCTTGGGCAAACTGGTCGGGCAACGCTTGAACGGATAAAGTAAGCAAATTCGCTTGGCGATTTCCTTCTGCAACAAAACCAGGCAAAGTAGTATGAGAATGGACATGCATTAAAAAAAAGGCTGTTGCCTAGCATCTAAAAGAAAAGCAAGTTGTTGTAACCACTGAAACAAATCCTTGTTGGACACATCCGTCAGTACAGCAGCCTCAGCCCTCTCAACAATTCCTACAACATAAGCAGAATATGTGACCAAATTAAAAGGGACAGACCATTGCTGAAAGGCTCACACAACAGCTGCTAATTCAGCAATCTGAGGAAACTTGAAACAGGAGCTGATATGGGAAACATATGTATATGAAAATTCAGAATTTTAGAAGCATATAACTGTCCTAGAGTGCAAGGTAATGTGTGTATTCTATTTGCCATCTGTTAGAGGTGTGGCAGTTATCTTCTGTTAATTAGGCAGATTTGTTTATCTCTTCCACAAACCAATCCTCCCTCTGGGGAGACATCTGCTGTTAATGGGCCATTGAGTGTCACTGCATGAGTGATAAAATTACATCATCCCATTGTGATGGGAGGAACCAAGCATTCCTAACTGGATATAATCTGAGTTTTTGGGACACCAGGACAGCCTTCTCCACTGGATTCCCAGAGGAGCAGCTGCCTTTTCCACTGGATTCCCAGAGGAAGACCAGGCCCATCTACACCACCACTGGACCTTCAGAGGAAGACTACACTCTTCTTACAGGATCACTGCTTCAACAGAACCACATCTGCCACTCCAGGAAGACTGCAGCCACCATTTCAATTGGACTACTACCAACACCCTGACCAACAGGATGTCAGGTCATAGTCTGACTGTCAGTGCTGTTTTGTATTACTGCATTGTTTTTTTATTTTTATTTTTATTTTTATTTTTATTTTTATTTTTATTTTTATTTTCTTCCCTAATAAAGAACTGTTATTCCTGCTCCCATATCTTTTTGCCTGAGAGCCCCCCTTAATTTCAAAATTATAACAATTTGGAGGGAGGGGATTTACATTTTCCATTTCAGGAGAGGCTCCTGCCTTCCTTAGAAGACACCTGTCTTTTTCAAACCAAGACAATAATGTACTTAGGCGGGTGGAGGAAAACAGAAATTTATATATAGCTTATTTCGCAAGTTTGCAAAAGTACAGAACACAGTTTGTAACAGGAATGTAACTTGCTAGGTAGAGACAACTTGTAACAGAACACATAAGAATTTAGTTGCTAGGTAAAGGCCATAAAGATAAGAAAACTCAGTAAAGCAAGACTCAGGTATTGTTGAAACTCATAAAGCAGAACCTTTTGCTTAAGGAGCCAGAAAGAACCAGGCTCCTGGTTTTGGCCAGGACAAATTGACCTGAAAGAAAGCCAAACCTCCACTGCGCCTGCCCAGAAGAAAGGGTCAAGCAGTGAACATCGAGGAAGATGATGTTACTTTATCAAAGACACCCACCCATGACCACTAGCAGGCGTGGCACCACCAAAGGCTCTAGGTAGGGAATGGACGGGCAGGGAGGTGTGGGCTTGGGGGATAAATGTGTATTTAAACCTGAAATCTGTCTCACCAGGCACGCATGTCTTTGGTGGAAATATCCCCCATGGGTCCCAGCTGGAACAAAACATACCTACTTTACAGTTTTAATTGTAAAGTCCTCATTCCTCAACTCAGTAACAACATCCAAATCCCATTGGTCAGATTCTGTGTCCCACCAAAGTATCATCAACTTGTGTGTGCGGCCAGATCCATCTGTAAAGATAGTTAAAGATTGTAAGGGAATCTCACTTTTTTGGGTTGTGTTAGGAGATTAAAATAGGCCGCCACAAGCTTGTGCTTTGGAGGATGTGAAGAAAGTTGTCCAGGAAAATCAGTCTGAGACATTTGAAATACTTCAGATTGTTGCAATAGCCACTGTAAATAGACAGCAGCAATAGGCAAACAGATCAAACAAAAATCCATACCTTCAAGTGTGGTTAATCTTCCACAATAAGTAAAGCAATCATTTTGTGTTGAGTGCTTATAGTTTTAGACATATGGTGTGACAGAAAAATCCACTCTATGATCAACAAGGGGTCTGACGCGTTAGGATCCCACTGGTAAATCAAAGCATGAGGTTGCTTAGCTAGGTTAAGGATTATTAAAGAAAAGGGCAACTCAGGGGCCCATCGGGCCGCTTAATGGTTTGAAATAGCAGCAGCTACTTGCTGCAGTGCCTGGCAAGCTTCTGATGTGAGCTGCCAAGACAACAGGAGATCTGGGTCCCCTTTTAACAGAGCAAAGGGCTCAGATCTGCATTCAAAATTCCTAATAAAGAATGAACTCAGTTAATTGTCCCCAAAAGCTTTTGGGCATCATACAACGTGCGAATGTCTGTTTGAATTTGTAAAGGTTGAGAGGAGATCGACTGGGTCCTGATGTGCCAGCCAAAGTATTTCCAAGGGCGTTGACACTGGAGTTTTTCAGGAGCAACACAAAGTCCTGCTTGGGTTACAGCAGTGATGACAAGGGCTAGGGCTTCCTCCATAACCTCTCATTTTTCCTCTGCAACCAGAATATCATCCATGTAATGATATAGGCGCGCATCAGGCATGTTCTGACAAATGGGGCTGAGGACCCTTGCAACAAACCATTGCAAATGGTAGGACTGATTTTCATTCCCTGTGGCAGAACAACCCAATGATATCTTTGCAAGGATGCTTGCATATTAATGCTTGGGAGAGAAAAGGCAAATGTAGGGGCATCATCAGGATGCAAAGGAATAGTAAAAAAGCAATCCTTCAAATCAATGACTGTCAAATGCCAATATCGAGGAATCATGGTAGGAGATGGGAGACCAGGTTGTAGAGCCCCCATGTCCTCCATAAGGACATTAATTTTGCAGAGGTAATGGAGCAAGAGCCGCTTGCCAGTTTGTTTTTTAATAACAAACACAGGCAAATTCCAAAGGCTGGTAGAGGGGACTATATGCTCCTTTTGAAGTTGTTCTTGGACAAGTTCAGTGAGTGTGTGCAATTTAATCAGCGACACAGGCCATTGATCCACCCAGACAGGGCGATCAGTCTTCCAGGTCAATTTCAGGGTGTCGCACACCACAGTGGTCCCCATCAAAAATCAGACTGAATTTTGAAACCCCATTGAGAAAGTACATCTCGTCCCTACAATGCCATGGGTACAGATAAAACAATCAGCTTTACAGAAGATATGTGGCCTTCTGGTCCCATCACCTGTATTAGATGGCAACTTTGATTACTGTGGCTGCTCCACCCAATCCCAGTGAGGGCCTGTGGCACCTCTGTGAGGGCCTAAGTGGTAGGCCATTCAGCTTGAGAGATAACAGTCACATCAGCCAGTTGCTGGACAAAGATTTGAGGAGACCCTCCGCTGGATATCTGTGGGGGCGGTTGAGGTATTTGTGTCTATGCGCGTCGCCATCCTGCACTCTGGGTCTGGTTTCCCTGGATCAGGTGACCTTTAGAATCATACTTAGAGTGACACTGGTTAGCAAAATGACAGCCTTTATGGCAATGTGGGCTTAGAGCAGAGGCTTTAGGCTTAGCTCCTTTCAGAGCAAGGCAGTCTCTTTTAAGGTGGCCGGGTTTGCCACAGCCAAAACAAACTCCTGAATTGCAGTGAAAAATCAAGACCCTACAATTCCTATAAAGGTTTGTAGGGACGGTATGTTTATTCAGCGCTGGGCGCATGTAAGGGATTTTTCCCTTTCAAAGGACATGCGTGTCCCTGAAAACTCCCAATCCTTTTTTATTACTCTAGCTAATTTACATATTCATAGAATTTCACAATAGGTTCATGCATATTCATTCTTCTGATTTCACATTACACTTACAGCTAGTTACACTTGTATTCAGTTTTTGTCAGAAAGTACAGAGAGAACTCCTGGGTCACTCTGCACTGTCTGTTTCAAGGTCTGAAGTCTTTCTTATCTCTTATCTCTTTAGCTTGGAAATTTGCATTCTTTCTCCTTAGCTGGGGCAGTTTTGCTAGTGCTGCAGTTACCAGACTAAACAGCATATTTTACTTATGTTGGCAAGCTCAAAGCGGCACATTTCACCTAAATCCAAATGGATTTCTACCTTGTTAAAATTTTACTCTGTCTCACTCCCAATGTCCCAGAGGGGCCTTTAAAGGCTGCAAAGGCTGCAGCCATGGCCTCATATTTATGCTGCACTGTGCCAATGCAATTACACGCTTCAATCATTTTAACTAAAGTCGGATTCTGGTTAGGCAAATACTTAAGAAGTTTCTTACAGTCTCCGTTTGCATTTTCAACAGCAAGTTTTAAAAGCAAAATTTCACAAGCTTGAGGATGGTCAACCTGACACTCAAGTGCTTGCTTAAGGCGATCAATAAACTGCATGTAAGGTTCACGGGGCTGTTGCATAATAGCTGTAAATGCATTTTGCGGTTGCTGTGCATCGAAGACCTTAAGAAAGGCTAGGTGCACTGCTTCAAGGACTAACTCAAGGGCTTCCCTCAGACAGTCTCAGGCTTAGGCAGCAGGATCTGTGTTGGGCCCCATTCCCATGAGATGATTAAGTGTAAGAGTCACTAGAGTCTGATTAGCATGACCCACATAAGTTACAAGGAGAGCTTGCAGCTCCTTCCACCCCTCGGTTTCCCATAAAGCATATTGAGTAGAGGTTAGCAACAACTGAGCAAGCGATTTAAGATCATGTGAAGTCATATTGTAAGCATTAAATACAGACGATAACACATTCGCAAAATACAGGGAGCCTATACCATGCTCTGTCACTGTCCATCGAAGTTCTTTAATCACCAAAAAGGACAGCAGTTCTCATTGGGGATTTCACTTTCGCTGACCCTGGTAAATGACAGGTGCCACAATTTTCCCTACAACATCCCATTCCCCTTCTCTTAACGCTTGTTGTTTCAGGCAGACCCAGTTATCATGGGGGTCGGGGGGTAAAGGTCTGGTTCTTTTTCAGAGTCGACAGGTCCAGGGCCAAAGGGGTCCTCTCCGTCATCCTTGCTGTCTCTCGGACAATAGCCAGCGGCAAATGCCCCTACAGATCGTGAGAAGTCCCTCTCCCTCTTAGTCACGAAAGAGGGAACTGAAGGCTGTACAGAGAGAGGTGCAGTTTCTTCAGACTGTAAAGAACTCTGAGGCTCCGCCGCAAAGGACAGCAAGAGACATCCCCTTTTTCTTTAGCATGGGATCTTTCTTGGGCTTTCAGGACCTCAAAAATTACCCTCCAGGAGGTAATTACCCTCCAGGAGGGAAGCATATCTGCAGCCACTTTATCTCCTTTTGTTGCATTATGCCATAGCTTAAATCCCACGTCGTCCCACAAATCCTTCGTAAAGATTGTGGACGGGATAATTCCCAGCAGCTTAGATGCTGTCCATTTTAGCATGATTTTTAAGTCATGCAGAGGCAAAGATTTGCCAGGCTTGTCTAGCAGCTTAGTCATAAGTTCAAAGATGTCTTTCTTGGCCAGACATTCCCTGACCCATGTTCCCCACAGCTCACCTCCTTACCACAGGGAATCGTTGCTGGCCAGCTTCCTGCTTCCTTTCTGCAGCACTTCAGTTCTGGGGGCTCACTGACTGCTGCTCAGCTTAGGCGGATCATCACTTCTTTACACGGGGCACCAATTGTCAGTGATTGAGAGACAGGACTCCGCTTAGTGCAAGCAAGAAGTCGTTTATTGTTTCTAAAGCTCGGTTTATATACTCTTACAGTTTTAGATAAAATTTTCCACTGCCAAGCAATAACCACATTATTAATGTTTCTTAGCAATATTGCTTAACCACAATCTTACACCTACAGTCTTACATGACTTCCTTAAAACAAAGCACAACATTCCTTTTCTTTCCTCCCTCAGATTTCTGTTTGATGTTCCCAGGGCTTTTGGCCCATCAAGGCCAAGATGTTCACATCATCCATTAACTCTGCAGTACTCTCTGCTCCATTGCCCAGCTGCCTCCCCACATGTCAGTGTAGTTGCTGTAGAGACACGAGATCAGTGATCTCCCAGACACAGAAGGACTAAAAACACCTCCTATTGGGACACACAAGACAGATGATGGACTTTGGACCTGGTTAGCATAAGAGATTTGATAAACAGGATGTCTTGGCAAGAGCAAACAGAACTTTGAGGATTAAATCAAGATTACAAGAAGATTAAATCAGACTGACTTACTGGAAAAGAAAATTACATCAAGCTCTGCAAGCAAGAGATGTTGTAAAATGTATACGTTTGTTTATGTGATGATTAACCCAATGATTGAAGTAAAACATTACTAGCCTTCCTAAAATAGTATATAAGCATAGGTATTCCACAATAAATTTGGATTCTTCCAACCATATCGGAATGTCCCTGTCTCTCTCATCATTGCTGGTAATTGGTGCTCTGCGTGAGGAGAAAGAACAGCCTATCTGGCTGCAGTCGGCGAGCCCCTGGAACTGATGGTGATGGTGAGAGAACTGCATCTAGGCCCACAATCACCTGTCTGCTGCAACTGACAGGTGAGTCAGGGGAACTAATCTATGGGACAGAACATGTCCAACAAAAGAGACGTCTATGAAACTATTCTCTCCCTTCTGGGCAAGCATGGCTCCCCCATCCTAAAGCACGACCTTAAGTCACTTTTACAATGGGTGTCATGCATGCTCTCTGATGCTACCCCTTCTTTTATATTTACTCTCCGCTTCTTGGACAAGGTCAGTGTAAAGCTCTATGAACTGGCTACTCTGCCTGGCCACGAGCCAGAGCTATGAATGCTTCCTGCTTGGAGGGTGGTCATGTATGCGATTAAAAAGGAGGGAGGGAGCAAGGCAGCCTGCGAGGCTACTGCTGAGATGGCTCTGGCAACCGTGCCAGATTGAAACCTGCCCAGGTCCTGCTCCCTATCCCCTGTCCACACGCCCTCCCCAACGAGGGCCAGGGATAGAGCTTGGTCACCACCTCCAGTTCCACCGCCACATCTCCAGTGATCCCAGAGCCACTGGACGCTTATCCCTTATGTGACAGACACTGACTCTAGCAGTGAAGGGGAACTAGACCCTTTCGATGCCTGTCCCAAACAAGATCCGGACTTATTCCCTTTGGATACGCATAATAATTGGTTATGGATAAAAAAGAAAGCCCTTAAGGACAGAGACTTTGATACCACGGCAGAAATATTTTTGGCCCTTGTGCAAGTCGGCCTGAGGAGGGTAAATCCACAATGGGAGCCCCCGGGTCACTCAGAAATTAAGGAACTGCACCGTACCATGGCAGAATATGGACTGGGGTCCCCTTACTTTAGTAATTTATTAAGAGCAACTTTTACTACTCATCTCATGACTCCTCATGATGCTAAGTTTTTGGCAAATCTGTTGCTCACACTGACACAATATGCAATATTCATGGAGCAATGGAAAAAAAGGACTGATGGATTTAATTACAACATATGCAGGGCATGCAAACCAAGGCCTGTTTGCCTTAACTATTGACCACCTTGCGCAGGAGGGGGTGCATACCTATCCTAATGGCCAAGCCACCTTACTGAGAGAAGCCCTAGAGGGTATTACAGAGGCAGCTCGCCTGGCATTTCTTAATGTTCCTGATGTAAAAACGCCGCAACAGTCCTTCATAAATTTCAAACAAGGTCCACAAGAGCCCTATATGCAGTTTGTGGACAGATTAAAACAAACACTGGAGAGACAAATAGATAATTATCAAGCAAGGGAGGTTATGCTCCTCAAATTTGCTGTAGAAAATGCTAATGAAGATTGTAGATGCCTTTTGAAATCTTTGCCCCCTGAACCTGAACACACTTTGCTCCAAATGATACAAGCATGCAACCACTTGGGGACATTACAATACACCATGGCAATCATCTACCAAGCTGTGGGACAAGGCATAGAGGATGCATTTGCTGCCCTGAAATTAACCCCTGGAAAGCAGCTGGTTTGTTTTGGCTGTGGGGAATCTGGACACATTAAAAGAGACTGCCAAAAAGCACAAAAACCCAAAGCCCTGGATATATGCCCTTGCTATCCGAAAGGCCCACACTTTGCTAATCTATGCTGCTCTAAGTTTCACCAGAATGGCCAGCCTTTACAGGGAAACTCATCTTGGAGTGTGGAGCAGCACTGTGCAATGACACAAATCCCACAGCTGACACAGCAATCAGGACCAACTGTCAACTTTCAACCAGCCCTGCCCCCACCCTCCGGACCACCGTTGCTGACCTGCGTGCAACCACACCAGGGAAAGCCGGACTGGACATATCAAACAATATCATAGTAACGTTATTTGATTCATCTGTTCATTGGCTTCCCACAGGAGTTTTCAGACCACCAGGACAGCGTATACATGCATTGCTTTTGGGCCAATCATCCACTTTGATAACAGGGTTGTTTATTGTTCCTGGGACTATTGACTCTGACTCAATCGGGGAAATAAAGATCATGGCTTGGACCTCCCAGTTGCCCTGTGTAGTCCTGGCTGGGAGCCATATTGCTCAACTCATACTTTTCCCCGCAGCATCCCTATCTGCACCCCCAATAGCTGAAAAGAGGAAGGGGGGTTTTGGTTCTACAGGGGTCCCGCAGATTTTTTGGACATACCATATTACATCTCAGCATCCCACATGCCAATGCAAAGTGACTCTGAAAGGCAAAAGCATACTCCTAACAGGGCTCCTTGATGCTGGAGCTGATGTGACTGTTATCTCAAAAAGCCAATGGCCCAGCGTGATAGATGAGTAATGCGATGGTTGAGTCTTACAATTAAAAGGCAAATATCATGTATATATATTAAGAGAGGTTTTATAGATTTACATTTGTGTTTTACCCCCCTTGCATAGTTATCACAGGGTGACCTGAGTAGTTGGGACATTTGGGAGTGTCGGCTTGTTACTATGGCAGCACCTGACCTCAAATCAAGATTTAAAGAAGTAGATTCCACCACTGGACAGCGAAGAAGGAGTCTACGGATAGAACTTTGGGAGGGGCTAAAGGGTTAAAAGGCAAAACCTCCATTGTGTGGATGAGCACATGGTGGGAAAAATCCTTTTTTCCCAGCACCCTAATATTTTCTCTATTCAGTCTTCTGTTGTATTTTTTATAAGGTTTTAATAAACCTTTTAATTTTTTTGGAAGTGAGTATCATTTCTCACACCAGTGATTGGCCATTAATATCTGTGCCTCAGGAGTCATTGGGACACTCAGACATCCCCACAATGGTCTACGACTGAACTGCCTCAGGCACTTTCAAGCATTGGAAGGAGCAGCCCAGCTATCAAAAGCAACACTTGATACAGATCTAAAGCCCAGAGGGATATATCAACTTAGTCAAACCGTTTCTGCTACCAGTTACTTGCCTTATTAACAAAGTAATTTTATTGTGAATCTTTCAGTACAGCTATTTAGTACTATATAACTAAATTTTTATTGTTTTAGCCTTCAGTGTTTATATCCCATCATTTTATTAATCCAAACTTAAATCTATCCTACAAGTAATCTTTAAAAGCTGCTGCAGGGGGTGCACCCCCCCCCCCCACCTGGCACCAGCCAGTGTTACTAGAAAAATTCAAAGGTGTTTGTGAGACATAGGGTTAGGAATTAGAGGGGTATTGATTAGAAATAGATGTTTATATGTAATATTGTTTAATATTTGCTGCATTTTACTGTGCTAACTGCCTGTAAAGGGAAGACAGGGTATACATGGGGGACAGGATATATGTGTTAGAGCAATACAAAAGAATGCAAGGATGTATGATAAAGGAAGGATGATGTTCATCAAAACAGGACAAAGTTACAAGGCTACCAAGATAACAAGGCTCCTCTGGACCCCCAAACCAGATCAAACCAAGCTCATGGTTTGGACTGTGACCAAAGGATCAGTAAGCATGCGCAAGAAGACAGGGTGAGAAGGTCAACTTTGATGAAGACTACTTACTTCATCCCGCTGCAACCCCCAAGGACCCCCAAGATGACCACCAGAGACAAGTACGCAGGTGCAAGGGACTGATAAGTGAATTAGCATACGAAATGGGATAAGGTGGAGCCAGGAAATGAATATGCATAAATGTATTGCAAAACCTAATGTATATGTAACATTTTAGAGGATAAAAAAGAACGCTGAGAGCAGGTAGATGGGCATGCCTTTGCAGGGGTATCCTGCATGCGTCCGGCCGAAAAAATACATGCCTACTTTATAACTCACTTTGTCTTTGAGTTTTAGAGTCTTTCCACATATCATTTGTATAGAAGTGGTGTCTTCTTTCATATTAGTAACAGCAAAAATGCATAGTTCACTGAGAGTAATTAGATAGGTCGTAAATTCAAGATTCTTTAGCTCACATTCAAGACAAACTTTGAACTTTATTTGTAGTAGCTATTTGAGACTTAACTCCATTGTCAGTTTTATTAAGTGCTTGCTTTTTACTCCATAGTTATAACAAGGTATTTTTACTGTAAAATTTTCATAGCAGTTGCTCTTTACCTTGATGCTTAATTGTCATATGACAAATTTTCAGTAGCCTTTTTGTAATAATAGAGTTTAAATAAGTTAATTCTTGTTAAGATTAATTTTGTTTAGTCTCAGTGATGTTAAAATTTAAGTATATTTTTGTTATGTTTTACTGAAGTTAAGTTTTAGTGAAGTTGATTTTTTGTTGAAATATACCTGTTTGAATTATAAGATATAATTCCTTTGTTATACAAGTGAATAGCATAAAGCCCAAATTAATTTTATCAAAATTTGCTTATTTAAATTATGAGGTACAACTATTTTGTTACAGAAATAAGAACAATTTTTGCTATTTTATTTTTTATACGTAGTACTAAAGAATGAGTAACAATTTCATATTATGATTGCTGTCCATTGTAATCTGATTAATGTCTTTTTCTGTTACTATTTCACTAAGATAAATGACAAAAGCCAAATACTTTACAAACCTTCACATATTGTTGTATAGCTATTTATAAGACATATATTATTTTAAAGAACTTTTCTAACTACTATTACTAAGAGGTTTTCAAAATATATTAAAGAGACTCTTCCAGTTAAAGCCTGGACCCTGGCCAAGTCCTAGCCTTAACTAGTGGAGAAACATACCAAAAAACCCAAGTGTTTTCTACACCAAAACTATCCTCAAGTAATTTTGACTTACCAAATTTAGACCTATAATAGATAAACCTCCTTTTGAAGTGAACTTGGAAATCTTATTCGAGAATAATTTTCTAAGCCCTCACTTTAAAAATGAAGCTTGCCAATTACTTCACACTCTAAGTAATAGTACAATATTTAAGAAATTAATAATGCATTGTTTTAAACCACCATTCTATTTTTCATGTACTACTAATTGTATATATTATCTGATTTATTT
The DNA here is from genome assembly GCF_026979565.1 of Vidua chalybeata. Taxonomy (NCBI): domain Eukaryota; kingdom Metazoa; phylum Chordata; class Aves; order Passeriformes; family Viduidae; genus Vidua; species Vidua chalybeata. The sequence goes on along the minus strand of NW_026530343.1, from coordinate 298,045 downwards.
TTATTAGCATAAGCTTGTTGTTTCACTACATATTGTTGTGCTATTATGTTGCCTGCATGTTCATAATGAGAAACACACATACTATTAAAAAACAAAAAAAAAAATTAGGGGGAAATATAGCTCCTCCAGAATTTTACACTAATATTTACACTAAAAATTTTGAAAGCAAATCAAACCAAATCAAATTTGATGCATTACCCTCCTGAAACACCCGTGGAACCCCAAGAATTAGAGCCCCTGGGTTCTATGAAAATGGATTTTTGTGTTAATTTTAATACATGCGAAGAAATCAGTCTAAAAATATGTTTCTCCCTATCACCCTGTATATAAGAATCAAACCTTTTGGTACAATGCCATGGTTTGACACGGAAGTGAATTTTTTTTAGGAAGTTGGGTCAAACCAATCAGTGGTCAGGTTTGGATATTGGCACCTGGAGTGACCACTGAAGGCATGGACACGCCTCTGAGAACACAGGGGGTTAAAAGCAAGAACTCCCTGGGGAACTGTCTCTTTGGTTCTGGTCGTCGGAGAGTGCAGTGCAGACCTCCCCTGCCCAGCCACAGGCGGGGCGGGGGAGGGGAAGCCATGCGGCCTGGTCGAGGTAGGCGAGGGGTGAAGCGACTGGAACCAGGCCAGCTCCTATGGACGGAAGGGTGGAGAGAAACGGAGATGCCTTTGTTCCCCCCCCCCCACCCCCTGCCAAAGGGAAAGACCTGACGGCACCTGGAAATTTGCTGGCAGAGGAGAAAGAGAAGGGGGGGGGGAAGATGCCCAGTGTGGGAGTTGGGAGTTCTGGGCATAGATTTCAGCCGTCCAGGGAGTCCGAGACTTTTAACCCTTTCCTGGGAAATGAAGGCTTTGTAAAATATTACTCCTCCTCAATTTCAAGTAGAAGAGAGACAGTCCAGGACCTGAAATGTTAGAAGAAGAAATTTTTAGGTGGGAGGAGATGATGGAGTTGCTTGTGGCTGGACTTTTCTTGTTAGCCATAGACTGAACCAAATTCTCCTGCAACAAAAACTGCATTTTTAGGGGGATGCAATCGTGAACCAGAGACCTGCTTCAGCAACTATCAGCACAGGAATGGAGTGAACAGAGAAAAGCTGAGGAGAGTGTGGTGATGCCCTCTGTCTTCAGGAAGAAGATTATCTCTGTTCTTGGACCCTTGGCCCCAGGGGGAAAATGGGGAGGGACTGTAGTCCCAAGATGAGAAGCTGAACTCTTGTCTCTTTTAGTCCATAGCAAAGCATCCTTAAAGGAGCCCTATGAGCAGTCTCTCCATGCATGGTGGTGAGAGCACTGTGACATGGAAAGGAGTGTGTCACACTGGCAAATTTTCTCAGGGTGGTTGCCATGTGTGACATGGAAACACAGGAGGTGACAATTGTGTTTCCTGGGGGGGGGGGTCTATGGTGCAAGAAAGACTCCTCTCTTCCTTGATGGACTGACTATTGATTATCTGAAGGGTGGAAACTTGATCAGGAATCCCGGGTGATGTCTCATGGTGGTTGTTTTGGAAATTGGGTGTGGGAGGAGGAGTGTTTTGGAGGGTCTTCATCCTGGATTTAGTGTGTGTGTCTTTTACAGTAGTAGTAGTTTAATAAAGTTTTTTTTTTCCTTTGTTATTAAGCTTGGGCCTGCTCTGCTCTGTTGCTGATCACATCTCACAGCATTTCTATTGGGAAGGTGTATTTTCATGGGGGCACTGGCATTGCGCCAGTGTCAAACCATGACATACAATTACACTTCTCGCAGTCTAAATCCAGGAATGTCCCCCCTGCGGCTGCCATCAGGAATGTTTTTAGTCTATAAAGATCAAGCCTGAGCCTTTAATGGCTAAGATTTTTAACGAAAAGATTCTTTTTAGGATAGGTATGTATGTGATAATTTTTATAAAAATTGTATTAATCATACCTCGCTTGCTTCAATGTGGGCAGAGATTAATAAAAAGAGTGGTTTTGGTTGAAAAGAGAAGGGGAAGATATTGGGACACACAAGACAGATGGTGGACTTTGGACCTGGCTAGCATAAGAGATTTGATAAACAGGATGTCTTGGCAGGAGCAAACAGAACTTTGAGGATTAAATCAAGATTGCAAGAAGATTAAATCAGAATGACTTACTGGAAAAGAAAATTACATCAAGTTCTCCAAGCAGGAGATGTAAAATACATGTTTGTTTATGTGATGACGTTCTGGTTTGAAAGTAAACCAGTGAGACACTGCAAGTCAGAAATACAATTTATTAGGAAAAGGGAAAAAATCCAACAAAATGCATGCAATAATACAAAAGGAAAACCACTGACAGAGTCAGAATACAACCTAACACCCTTTTGGGTCAGGGTGTTGGTAGCAGTCCAAATTGGAATGGCTGCAGTCCTCCAGGAGTGGCACATGTGTTTCTGTTGGAGCACTGATCCTGTAGAAGGGTGTAGTCTTCCTCTGAAGATCCAGTGGAAAAAACTCAGCTGTTTGTCTGGGAATCCTGTGGAAAGGCTGTGTCTGGTGTCCCAAAAACTCAGATTATATCCATTTAGGAATGCTTGGTTCCTCCTTCTGGGTGGAGCATCTCACAATGGGATTCTGTAACTTTTATCAGTCATACAGTGACAGGATGTCATGCAGCCCATTAACAGCAGATGTCTCCCCAGAGGGAGGACTGGTTTGTGGAAGAGATAAAGAAAACTGCACGATTAACAGAAGATAACTGCCACACCTCTAACAGATGGCAAATAGAATTCATTTTGCCTTGTAGTCTAGGACATTATCCACCTCTTATTCTATTTCCATCTGCATCACAATGAAATCTTACACCCAGTTCTCACTTAAGACTAGGTTTCCCTGTGGTACACAACGGGTTTCCCCATCCTTCTGCATTACCCACCAAGTGTAACCAGGTCCTTGAGCAAAAACAATCCCACAGATAGGTTTGTCTTTGCCTGAGGTGAGATTAATCCAAACAGTCTTTCCTAAAATACCTTTCATGTGTACCACAGGGACTTTATCTCCATCCACTGTGTGCAAAGGTTCAGACTGGGCAGGGCCAGCTTGATTGATGGACCCTTGGGTGTTGACCATCCAGGTAGCTTTTGCTAAGTTCAATTCCCAATTCCTGAAGGTTCCCCCACTAAGTGCCTTCAGGTTAGTCTTAAGTAGTCCATTGCATCTTTCAACTTTCCCGGCAGCTGCTGCATGATAGGGGATATGATATATCCATTCAATACCATGTTTTCTGGCCCAAGTGTTTATAAGCCTGTTCTTGAAATGGGTCCCATTGTCTGACTCAATTCTCTCCAGGGTGCCATGTCTCCACAGGACTTGCTTTTCAAGGCCCAAGATGCTGTTCCGGGCAGTAGCGTCAGGCACAGGGTAGGTTTCCAACCATCCTGTGGTTGCTTCCACCATGATCAGCATGTAGCACTTGCCTTGGCAGGTTTGGGGAAGTGTGATGTAGTCAATTTGCCAGGCTTTCCCATACCTGTACTTCAGCTATCACCCACCATACCACAGAGGCTTCTCCCGCTTGGCCTGTTGGATGGCAGTACAGGTCTCGCAGTTGTGTGTCGGTGTTGAGCAGGACAGGAACAGAAGGACTCCAAGTTAGAAGGCAAGAAATGAAACTGATTTATTTCAAATGCACTGCTCTATATATAGAGAACATTGTGCGGATTAATTTCATTGGTCTTAAAGTAAAAACATCTCACACCATTGGTGTGCAGTAAATGACACACAGTAGCAGAACATATCTATAAACAATGTGAACAACAAAAGAGATTAGAGAATTATTTACATTCTTTCCCAACTGTTTCCCAGGCTCTCGCCTGGTTAGAAAACCTCTCTCTCTCTGACTGAACTGAGAATATCCATAGCTGTGGATGACCTGTGAGATGTTGTCCATAGTAAGGTACACCCCTCGGTCACGGGCCCATTGCTATGTTGCATCTCTCCCCTGATGACCAGAGGCATCATGGGCCCAACGAGCTAGGAATAATTCTCCCTTATGTTGCCAGTCTAGATCTACCTGTGATACTTTCACCTTGGCAGCTTGATCTACCTGCTTGTTGTTGTGATGCTCTTCATTAGCCCAACTCTTGGGTATGTGCCCAATCTTCACGGTCAGCTTGTCTACTTGGGTGGCAATGTCCTGCCAAATCTCGATGGCCCAGATGTATTTCCCTCTGCGCTGCCAGTTGGCCTTTTTCCAGTGTCCTAGATTAGGGCAAATTTGGGAGAAGACCTCCGGAAGGAGCCCCCAGAAAGCAAACCCCCCACGGCCCCTCCCCCACCTGGTTCGGGAAGAATTTCCTCAGAGAGAAGTGGAAAAAAACCTGTTTATTCAACAAGCAAAACACTCCCCAATACAAAAAACAACACCAGATGACAAAACTCTTTCACCGTTCTGAAGAGATGACAAATTCAGGTCTTTCCTGGGAGTAGTCGCCCAGCTATCAGTCTCCAGCGCTGGAGATGGCTGCTGCAGATCACAAAAATGCAGACTCTCGGTGTTTCTTGATGTTTCCCAGGTCCAGGTCCAGAGCAGGTTCAGATGATATTCAGGAAAGGGAAAGGGAAGGGAAAAAGAAACAGTCCAGGGTAAAAATTGGACTGCCTAGCTAAACTAACTAATAAGCAAAAGCAAAAGCAAAAGCAAGCAAGCCAGCAAGCAAGCAAGCAAGCAAGCAATCCAAGCCAGCCAAGCCTCTCCTAGACACAGACCATGGTGGGAGGTGAGCTGGCTGATAACAAGACAAAACAATCCTTCACTTTCAGAGTCAGTCCTGAAGGCACAGACCATAATATCAGGCATAAACAGAACACATGATTTGGGATACAAACACCATACCGTCACCCTAGGACATTCAGCGATCCAGCCATCCCCACAGAGCATTAGCTACCATCCATGAGTCGGTGTAGAGATAGAGCCTCGACCATTTCTCTTGTTCGGCGGTATCCAAAGCCAGCTGGATGGCTTTAAGCTCTTCAACCTGACTCGTTCCACCTTGTCCCTCGGTACCTTGTGCAACTCGTTGTGTGGGGCTCCATACTGCAGCTTTCAATTTCCAGTTAGTGCCTACAATTCAGCAGGAATCATCAGTGAAAAGGGCATATCGTCTTTCAGTCTCCGGTAGCTCATTATATGGTAGGGCTTCCTTGGCACGTGCCACTTGCTCCTCTTCATCAGAAGATAATCCAAAAGTCTCTCCTTCAGGCCAGTTTGTTATAATTTCTAAAATCCCAGGGCAATTCAGATTTCCAATAAGGACGCGCTGGGTGATAAGGGCAATCCATTTACTCCACGTGGTGTCGGTGGCATGTGTGGAAGGAACCTTTCCTTTAAACATCCACCCCAGCACTGGGAGCCGGGGTGCCAGAAGCAGCTGCGTTTTGGTGCCAATTACTTCTGAGGCATCTTGAACTCCTTCATAGGCAGCCAAGATTTCCTTCTCTGTGGGAGTGTAGTTCGCTTCAGAGCCTTTGTAGCTCCGGCTCCAGAATCCCAGTGGTGTCATGATCTGCTAGGACAAGCGGGGTGTCGTGATGGTTCGTTAACTGATCCCAAAAGCGCAAAAAGGCAAACAGCAGGGGACCATCAGTTTAATCACAACAAATGCACCTTTATTATAGAGTGCCAACAGCAAATGCGATAGAAAGGAAATAAAGGATAGAAAAAAAAAGAGGGGAAGGGGATTATAGCTACCACTGTCAAGATAAAATCCTCAATGGTCCAGCCACATAGATCCGCTGTCATCCGTGGGGGTTCACCGGAGTCATCTGAGAAAGTTACAGTTTATATAGTTGTTGCTTTGTTCTTTTCTCTCTCCGACTTCCTTGTTTTCGCCCGGCTACTCTTTCCCGGGGCGCTGGCCAGGTGCTTCCGGGAGCAGCCGGAGAGAAGCAACAAACACCTTTGTGGGTTCGTTTGATACGGACAGAGCTGTTTAGAGAGCGCGATCAAGACCGGGATAAAGAGACTCAAGAGATTGGACACTTGTTGTGCAGTCCAAAGTAGGTTGTATTTGCCCGATCGCCGCATGTACAAGTGACAATGATCAGGGGTCCAGACACAGGTTATATAGGGGAAAATAAGAGATAAGGTGAAACCAATAGAACAATGCCCAGTGTGTATACATTATAGGTAAAATCCAATGGGAATAACTCCAGGGGGAAGGATGAATACACGCAAAATTACAGAATAGAAACTCCAGCTTTAGGTTTCGGAAACAGAAACTCCCATCTCAAATTCACAAAGCCTTTTTGCTCCGTTTGCGTAGCTGCACACTGCAACATCTAGTCTTTAGCCAAAGCGAGTGGCATCTGGCCAGAAGGTGGGGAAGATTGATGGGCCATTGTGAAGAGACTCCTTGGTCTGTGAAGCAGGTGCAGGCATACAGGGACAAGCCACTGCTTGTCAAAACCTGTTCGGAACAGTGTTCTGTGAAAGCACAGCGAGCACACCTGCTAACAGTCTCTTGGCAAGCATCCACCTCGGCCAGGCCAGAACTCCTGTCAGGGGTCTTCAGGGTCCCTGCGACGGTCGTGAGACAAATGAAGGAAACTTTGGACCATCTCTTACAAGTGGTCAACCCCAAGTCTCCCCAGGCAACTTCTGCCAAAGGCTCCAGGACAGACTGTGGTTCCCGACTGCAGAGTAGAGCATGTTCTTCACCTCTGGTCCCGTCCTGACTGGGCCAAGGGCTACCGCATGAGCACTTTCCTGCTTGATCTGGGTGAAGGCTTGTTGCTGTTCAGGGCCCCAGTGGAAATCGTTCTTCTTGCGAGTGACCAGGTAGAGAGGGCTCACAATCTGGTTGTATTCAGAAATGTGCATTCTCCAAAAGCCTATGGCACCTCGGAAGGCTTGTGTTTCCTTCTTGTTTGTAGGTAGAGACATAGCGGTGATCTTCTTGATTACCTCTGTCAGGATCTGATGATATCCATCTTGCCACTTGACTCCAAGAAACTGAATTTCTTGAGCTGGTCCCTTAACCTTGCTTTGCTTAATGGCAAAACCAGCTTTCAGCAGAATCTGGATAATCTTCTCTCCTTTTTCGAAGACTTCCCTGGCTGTGCTCCCCCATACAATGATGTCATCGATATACTGTAGATGTTCGGGAGCCTTTCTCATTTCCAGTGTAGTCTGGATCAGTCCATGGCAGTGGGACTGTGCTTCCACCCCTGGGGCAGTCAGTTCCAGGTGTACTGCACTCCCTTCCAGGTGAAGGCAAACTGAGGCCTGCATTCTGCTGCCAATAAAATGGAGAAGAAGGCATTGGCAATATCGATGGTCATGTACCACTTTGCTGCCTTGGACTCCAGCTCGTACTGAAGCTCTAACGTGTCTGGCACAGTAGCACTCAGTGATGGTGTAACCTCATTCAGGCCACGGTAATCCACTGTCAGTCTCCATTCTCCACTGGACTTATGCATTGGCCATATAGGGCTGTTGAAAGGTGAACGAGCCTTGCTGATGACCCCTTGGCTCTCGAGTTTACGAATCATCTCATGGATGGGGATCACAGAGTCTCTGCTGGTACGATATTGCCAATGGTGTACTGTTGCTGTGGCAATTGGCACCTGTTCTTCTTCAGCTCTCAGCAGTCCCACAGCAGAGGGGTCGTCTGAGAGACCAGGTAAGGTATTCAGTTTTCTGATGGCTTCTGTCTCTACAGCAGCTATCCCAAAAGCCCAACGATGTCCTTTTGGGTCTTTGAAATATCCATTTCTGAGACAGTCTATGCCAAGGATGCATGGGGCCTCTGGGCCAGTCACGATGGGGTGTTTCTGCCACCCGTTCCCAGTTAAACTCACTTCAGCCTCCAATACAGTCAGCTGCTGGGATCCTCCTATTACCCCAGAAATAGAAATGGATTCTACTCCTACATACTTTGATGGCATCAGGGTACATTGGGCACCGGTGTCAACCAAAGCCATATATTTTTGTGGGTCAGATGTGCCAGGCCATTGGATCCACACAGTCCAATAGATTCGATTATCCCTGTCCTCTACCTGGCTAGAGGCAGGGCCCCTCTATTCCTGGTCATGGTACATGTTGCTCTCTTCCTGTAAATAGGTTCCTGAGGTTCCTTCAAGAGGATCAGTCATATCATCATTCCTATATTGTCTGGAATTCTGTGTGTGAGAGACTGGAGCAGCATTGACTCTAGATGAGCTTCTTGTGTTAGGTGTTCCTGTTTTCAGTTCACATACACGGGCTGCTAAGGAGGAGGTGGGTTTTCCATCCCACTTCCTCATGTCTTCTCCATGCTCCTGAAGAAAAAAACAGAGGTTACCTCGTGGAGTGTATCCTCTCTCCTTGGCTGGGGAACACTGGCTCTTAATGGCAGAGTCTTGTTGGTTCTGGTGAGATGTGGTAGACTTCTTCCTTAAGTTCCTTTTTTAGTTTCTGATGGCTCTCTTCAATCAAGCTCCGGACTTGCTCAGCCAACCTTGTTTCCATGGATGAGACATGGGTATGAAATGGGGCAGTGACAGTGTCCTCGTAAATTCTTAGTTTATTGACCAAGACGCCCACCCTGTCCTCGCCTTCCCTCCATTGCAGTGTTGCCAGGTAACGGGAGTACATCTCTGGTCCAAGCCGTGCAAATCTCAATCACATTTGCGATGTGCACTACACACAATCTGGACTCTTAGGAAATCTCTCGTCTTCTGAGAAAATTATCTCCAGCACAGCCAGTTCCCTCAGGCATCAGATATCTTTTTCCATTGTGCTCCATTTTCCTTGGTACACCTGGAGGTCTTCTTTACAAAGGTATCTGTCCCTCACACTTGCAAGCAGTCACTGCCAGAGGCTGAGAGTTTCTTGGGTTCTCCCGATCCCCTGGTCAATGACCACATCCCAGGACAGCGATCCCAGTTGCCTGACCTCACTTCCATCCAGAATGGTGTCATTGGCTGCAGTGTCCCAGATGCGGAGCAGCCCGGTCAGGATGGACTCATTTGTCTGGTGGGTGAATTCCCTCCGCAGGTCATGCAGCTCACCTAGGGATAGAGAGCAAGTGATGATTTCTGGCTCTGTCTCTTCTACTGGATGTGAAGGTCCTGCCGCATCCTCGTCAGTCACTATGCAGACTGATTTGCTCTTTGATTTCTTCTTCTGAACGGGGGCAACTGCTACTGGTTCAGGCTGTTCTGGTTTGGCAATTGTTTGTGTGGACATGCTGCTGGCACTTTTGGTTCCTTCCTCCTCTGTGACAGTCTGTGTAGACACAGACACTGTTGCTTTCCTTTTGGTTTCTTCCTTCTCTGTGACAGTCTGCATCGACATGGATGCTGTTGTTTTGCATTTGGTTCTTTTCTCCTCTGTGGCATTCTGTGTGGACATGGACTCTGCTGCTTTGCTTCTCTTTTTCTCTTCCTCAAGAAGATACTGCATCACACTATGTAGTGTTTTGTTTCTAAGCATGTTGCTGACTGTGCAGAGAAGACAAAGCAGAACTAACAGCACTATGCTGTCCTTGGCATCCAGACAGAATTCAACATTTTCAAAAACTGCTGTGTCAAGCCTGAAAGGTTGGAAAAAATAATTCTTTACCTCTCCCCCCAGATGCAGCAGCCTAGATGAGGACAAGCAAACAAAATTGAGTACATATTCCGAATTATGTTCATTGCCTCAGAGGTTATAATGCAATAGACATAACAGACCAATAAAGCAATTTTTATACCATACCCTGGACTACACAGGAGCATTACAATTGCCAGGTAATTCCCCGTGTGCAGAAAAATATAGAGAGCTAGGTATAAGACCCATGTAAGCATGTTGAGCATCATAGTGAATAGGTAGCTGCTACAATGCAAAATTGTAGTTCTGACTTTGCTCAGTACCTTGCAGCCCCATGTTGGGCACCAAAATTATGTTCTGGTTTGAAAGCAAAAAAAGTGAGAGACTCTGTTGCTTTTTGTTCTTTTCTTCGCTCTCCGACTTCCTTGTTTTCGCCCGTTCTGCTTTCCCGAGACGCTGGCCAGGCGCTTCCGGGAGCAGCCGGAGAGAGAGAGGCAACAAACACCTTTGTGGGTTCGTTTGATACGGACAGAGCTGTTTAGAGAGCGCGATCAAGACCGGGATAAAGAGACTCAAGAGATTGGACACTTGTTGTGCAGTCCAAAGTAGGTTGTATTTGCTCGAACGCCGCACATACAAGTGACAATGATCTGGGGTCCGGACACAGGTTTTATAGGGGAAAATAAGAGATAAGGTGAAACCAATAGAACAATGCCCAGTGTGAATACATTATAGGTAAAATCCAATGGGAATAACTCCAGGGGGAAGGATGAATACACGTAAAAATACAGAATAGAAACTCCAGCTTTAGGTTTAGGAAACAGAAACTCCCATCTCAAATTCACAAAGCCCTTTTGCTCCGTTTGCGTAGCTGCACACTGCAACAAGTCTCCAAGTCAGAAATACAACTTATTAGGAAAAAGGAGAAAAAAAAAAAAACAAAATACATGCAATAATACAAAAGAAAAACCACTGACAGAATCAGAATACAACCTACAACCTAACACCCTTTTGGTCAGGGTGTTGGTAGCAGTCCAAATTGGAATGGCTGCAGCCCTCCTGGAGTGGCACATGTGGTTCTGTTGGAGCACTGATCCTGTAGAGGAATGTAGTCTTCCTCTGAAGATCCACATTTTGTGCAGGGCTTTGAGCAGCAACAGGCCTTTGAGCAGATCAAACAGGAAATAGCTGGTGCAGTAGCTCTCGGGCCTGTTCAGACAGGACCAGCCATGCAAAATATACTTTACACTGCAGCTGGGGAGCAGGGTCTCACCTGAAGCCTCTGGCAGAAAACATCAGGAGAAACCTGAGGTTGACCATTAGGGTTTTGGAGCTGGGGTTATTGAGGATCCAAAGCCCACTATACTTCAGCTGATAAAGAGATATTAGCAGCCTATGAGGGCATTTGAGCCGCTTCGGAAGTTGTTAGGACAGAAGCGTGTCTGCTTTTAGCACCATGTTGCATCTCGTCCCAACTTCGCAAGAGCAGATCCCTTGCTAGCCCCGGCTAGCTCTTTTCGGGGCAATAAGGCAGTGAGAGGCACTCCCTGCTGAACCCAGCTGAGCTTTAGAGAGTGCCTTCGTGGGTCTGGGGACACTGCTGATCCCACCGGCAAGGAAGGAGGCGACACTCTTCTGGGGGTACGTCCAAGATTTATTGTGACTCCGAGGAGAGCCCCAGAGCCCAACAGCACTCAAATAGGTCCCAGAAGAGAGTGAGCTCTGGGCCTCGAGCAGGCCCTGATATAGGGTGGGTGGGGAAACCTGATCAGCCAATGGGAGAAGACATGGGAGTGGCCCTCCGAGTGAAGGACACCCGGGGTATCCACTTAGCAGGGAGGAGGGGAGGGACTCCAGGCCATTGTCCAGTCACCCAGCGACCCCGGCAGAAGCCTCCAGACAAAGGGGAAGGATGGACAAGTCACCTGGGAGGGGTCAGGGTTTTTGGGATTGATGGACACACAGGTGCTGATGGGAAAACCTGGGATGAACAAAAAAGGCACAAGGGGGGTACAGAGGGATAAACCATTTTGAACATACATACAGTGGAACCTAAAGGCACAACTGCACAGCACCGCAATTGCCTGTGCTGCACAGGATGTTCAAAGGAAACAACCCCTCGACACATCCTCATGCTGAGGAGGGGAATGATAGAGCAGCTTGTTGGGTACCTGGTGTTCAGCCCAGGACAACCCACCACAACTAGCTAATGACAGATTAGATAATGCCTATGATTTATTTCATGCCTTTTTTTTTCTGAAGTGTGTTCAGTTCTTAAATAACATTTTCAAAGTACCTATTCTAAAATTGAGAACCATTGATGTGATATTCAGCTCATAAGAGTTTCCAGGATGGGACAGATGGGTGTCTGTCACTCACAGATGTTATGTCCACTCCATACATGACAAAACTTCCAATTGTCTTGCAGCAAAATGAACTTGATTTCACCCTAGTGATTTCTCCTGCAGGGGAAATTTGACAAAGTCAGCTTCCAAGGCACCCATGGATGTGTGGCTGGAAGAATATGTAGGTGTGTTTTGTTGCACTAATTCGCAAATTATATAAACAGTGCCCAGAAAGTCCAAAGCCAGCACAGGCTGCTGAAACTTGTATTAGGACTGGGTCAGTCTAACTGGTTTCATAACTCATTTTTGCATCATATACACTGTTGAATGGAATAACTCACCTCTTCGACTCTGTTAATTTGTCTCCTGTTATTCATAGAATCATAGAATCATAGAATCATAGAATCATAGAATGTCTTGGGTGGGAAGGGACCTTAAAGATCATCTAGATCCAACTCCCCTGCCCTGGACAGGGAGATCTTTCACTAGACCAGTCAGTCCTTCCCAAAATGAAAACATCTCTTCCCCTGAAGTTCTTTTAATATGGAGTATGAGCAAAAATATTTCATTTATATCTACCACTGTGGTGGTATATTCCCCCCCCCAACCCCCCATTTTCAGGCTGCAATGTGATCTGAGAAATGATTGTTAGGCCTTGGCCTTGCAAACAGCACCTGGGCTCAGCTCTTTCTGAGCTTATCATAAATACTGTCTGCTCCCAGGAACTGCTAAGAAGCTGCTGTTTTCCTTATGACCAGCCTTGGAAAATATTCCTCTTGCCTGAATGGCATAACATTCCTGTTCTCACACTTTCAAAGAAAGTGCCGACCCAAACTGTGGCCAGGATGAAACATTGTTATGACTAAAGCCCACTCTCTTGCAGCCCTATAAACAGTGGTCCAAAAGGAGACCCTTTGAACTCTCCTGGACCGCAGGGGACTGTGACCAGCAATCTCCCTCTGAGTGGAATGCCTCTCAGAGCCAGCAAACCCTCAGGTTTGCTATACCTGGAGAATCGCCAAAACATGACATGGCCTGGGCCAACACCTCACTCCTCAAGGCCCGATCCTTCGCCTGTCAGGAAATGCAAAAGCATCTGAAGTAAGTATTTCACTGACCTCTGAGGGGAATTTTCCACCAGTACCTTGCTTGCACTGACTGTCTCTGTCTATGTGCATGCCCCTGTGCATATGCTATAGCAAATTATTATGGCCTGGGGTTCCAGGGGTCCATCCGACCCCATCTGCCGTAGGTGTCCCGGATAGCACTGGGCTGATAAGCACAACCTGTCCAGGTCCCTCAGGCAAGCTCCCAGCCGCAGGCAATCTTAGCAAGCAGCTCAGCTCTTAAGTTAGATCAGCTCTTTGGTGAGTTCATGTCTTTAGTGATTTCAGCTCTTTGCTTGCTAAGGTGCCACGGGCAGACGCAGGGAGAGAGGGGAAGGCTGTATGAGGTTCCACAGCGGTGTCTTTATTGGCAGCTTCTGCGAAGGGTTTCAGTGACAACTCTTCTGCCGAACTGGGCAGAAATGGGGGTTTATATAGGGTACAGGGGTTTTAGGAAATGGTCCAATAGTAAGGGTCAAGGTGAATATGACCTATGGTCTTACAGAGAGATAACAAAGGTCCAAAGGTGGAAGAGGGGCTACTTTTGTCCAGTCATCATGACTAGGCATTTCTTATCTTAGGCAAGTGTCCTCCAGGGAGGCCTTGCAAGGCCCCTGGCTGCTACAGCAAATCTGAGACAAATACTGCTTTCTTAGATGTTTAAGCACCTTTGATATCTATGTATTCAGGCCTGTAAGTAAGGTTAAGTTACAGTTATAAGCTTACTTAAATGCTGCTAAGTGTTGTTCTTTTGCTAAGTTGTTGAACATAAGTTATAAGCTAAGCTAAATGTTGCTAAGTATAACTTCGAAGTTATAAGTTAACTGCTGTTAAGTGTTATTCCTCTGTTAGATTGTTAAAGTTAAGCTATAAATTAAGTTATAAATTAAGTTGGGTATAAGTTGTTTTCCCTATGTTAAATTACTAGACTTAAGGTATAAGTACTGTTGAGTGTTGTTAAGCTTTTAGGCCATATTCCTTTATATCCTTGCCTGCACTGTGTTTTCACACACACCCCCCTAACACACACACACACACACACACACACACACCCCACCCCCACCCCTAGGTAATTCTCAATTCATTTCTGTCTTGATTGCCTGGATTTTGTTTGGTTTGGTGTTGCTTGTTTTCCCTAGTTGTACCCTACCTGTCTTGTTAGTAGAGTGAATCTTGCCAATGAACTTGTGCTTTCTTGCTTAATATTAAATCTGACTTTTACTCATGCCCTTGTTGGTGATTTTTTTAAGCACTCTCAAACACTCTCATTTGTGACAACCACAAACAGATTGTAACTTTTTTGGAATATGTGATTGCAGCTTTTAAAGGCATATTTGCATCATCTTTAGTTGTCTTAGAGATACCGAGAGTGAAGTCGTGCTTTTCAGCACAGACTATACAAAGTAGGCTTGCTACATGCTTATTTGTATGATTACTTGGTGCCTAAGTTCAACAGAACAATTAAGAATTATCTCCATTATTTCCATGTGTTTCTGTACATTCAAGTGGGAAGGAAGAACCTCTAAATTCACACTTACAGTAAATGAGCAGAATAAAATGCATATATATGCATAGCACTGAACAGGAATGATTTTCATACATGAAATCTGAGAGTCCCAGAGTCATAGTGCAGGACATCTGCAAAAATAAACTAAATGCAACAGTTGAAGTCACTGGAGAGCTAGATAGGATTTTAATTGGGGGGGAAGTTAGCAATGTATATTATTCATCATTTGTCATTTACAGGGAAATGGAATGCCCTCTGACACATCTGAAGAAGCTAATGATTTATTTGAAGTAGTGAAAGAAGTATCAAGCCAAATAGCGACATAATCCCCTGGGGATGTCTTCCTACAGTCTTTAGCATAATATTACAGCCACTGTACTAAGATAAAAATCCTGGCAAATAGTTGCATGAAATACTTGAGATATGAAACTGCTCATTCTTTGAAGTCAAGAGATTTTAGTGTTGTCCAGCATCACAACATTAAAACCTGCTACCTTTATTTAAAAAATCATTCCATCTCACATAAACCAAAGGCATTATCAGCTGTCCTAGTTACAGGGATAGGAAGTGGAGTCCAAATTGTGTATTGTACATCTCCTCTACATCATCTTTAGTGGACTGTCTCTTTAAGACCTGCAGCCATCAATGGAAGGGGGACCATTCTTCTTTCTCCAGCCCGGCACTGGGGAGAGCTGGGGGCTACCTGGACCGCACCATCACTGCAGGTCCCCTGTTTGTCATTCTCTCCGGACGGTGAAGCCCAAGACTTGAAAAAGACAGCTCCTGTTAAGAAGGTTGCTGCGGGAGACGGAATGGAGGGGGTAACTGTTGGGAAAGATGAAAGTTTGACAAGAAAGTTTCACAGATATGTATGCCTGGCAGAAAGCTCTCTGAATGTAGAACCTGAGAGTGGAATAGAGATGGAAGCAAGTTTTGATATAGAAGAATAATAGGTGCCTAAATTAAGAATTGCTAAGCCAGTCATTACTGGGCAACTAAAAAAGCAAAAGTTAAGTCAAGCTGGAAGGAGGTTTTATGACTAGAGAAAAGGATATGTTGGCCACAAACAAAAAAGATGTTTTTACCAAGCAGAAATAGGTCTTAGGAAAAGCAGAAGATACCATAGGCAAAAAAAAACATGCTGATGTAGCAAGTAGAAAAAAGGTCTAAGAATTTTCCACTGCAAGAAAACAGAAAAACAACTTTAAGCTTAAACTGCAACATACTAACTCATGTGGTTGGATAGTAATGTAGTAATGACCGTAATATGGTAATGATAGTAGTTATGATAGCCTATAGGTAATAGTAAAGGTATTGTGTATGATGCTGATTGTCTGTTATGTATTAAGAAGCTCAGCAAAGAAAAATATATAATGCATTGTAACCAGAACTAAAGTGGCTTCAGGTTTGCCTATAAGCTGTAGCTGGCAGCTGTAGGCATGGCTCTGTTACCCATGACCCATGGCTGCTGTACCATCTTCTATACAATAAACAGTATTTTGAAGAGCGGCCTGATGTCCCACATCTCTCATCTCAGGCTCTTACAGGTAACCCCCAGTCCAGTTGAGACACATGCATCCAGAGCCTACTCAGGACCCAGCAGTGGGTTGCCTGCAGTTTTGCTGCTGCTTCCACAGAGGAAGAGATCCAGCATCCTCATCTCCATTGCCACTTGCTGTCAGGGGGAGAGAGACACTTCTATCACCATCACTGCTGCCACAGAGAGGGAGCAGGAAACAGTCACCACAGGTCCCAGGCTGTTCCAGGCAGCACTAGTACCCCCCATCCACAACAGAAACTGTTCTGCTAGCCCCCCAACATCTCATCTTTGTTCCAGAGGGGACATGTGGAACTGCCCAGGAAGAGCAGCCATCTTGTCTTTGTTTTGGGGGACCATGTGGCACCTTGCCTTTGTTGGTTAAACCATTCCCTGTTTTGTACAGTTTTCTTTTTATTGTTGTGTTTATTGCTATCCTTTTTTTTTTTTTTTTTTTTTTTAGTAAATTGTGACTCTAACGTTTTTAACCTCTCATAGTGTTGCAGCTGAAATAGCTGCTAATAAAGTCCAGGGTTAGGAAGCAAAAAGGGCCTATGCATAATATCCACAGATGTTTAATTCAGCCGCATGGTAAGATGTTCAGGGTCCAAGGGCACACTCATGGGGAAGTCCAGGTTTCTCTGTGCTGAGAGGTAGGGGCTGAACAGTGGCATCAAGGAAGTACAAAGATGAGGGCCAAAAGGGGAATAGGGAGGGAATGGCCAAGGGACATAGCAACAAGGGGAAGGAGACAACGGGGTATAACAGCTTTTGAGGGAAGTTTCTTGTGTCTCCCTAACCTAACCCAGGGAATGTCTCTCAGGGTCCCCACACCGTACTTTCTTTTTTTCTTTGTTTTTCCCCTCCATTATCATGTGGGGGGTAGGCTCAAGCAGTCCCAAACTTTTCCCCAATATAAAACTATTACATCACCCTAAACCCATCCTTTTACTGGAGGTGCCCTGGATGATGAATAGCATTAGCTATGAAAGGCATGAGAAGGAAGTATCTTTACTGTGAGAAATGACTGCTCACTTTAAAATTTAGGAAGGTTTATTAAACTTTAACAAATACAACAAAGGACTGAATAAGGAGAAAGGGCAGTGCTAGGAGCGTGACTGACTGCCACGAGCTTGTCCATAAAATGGCTGCTCTACCTTTTATACTCCTGGTGTTGCATCAACCAACTCTGGCCCCTCCCAAAGTCTGCCAGTCAACTCTTGTTCACTGTCCATTGGTGGAGATCTTATTGTAACTTGATTGGAGGTGAGGTGTTGTCATGCCACGCCTCCTCAGCAACAAGCTTCCACCATTCCCAAATGCCCCATGCTAGGAGCACATGCACACGCCCTCCCTCCACATGTCCCTGACACCCCTGACAACCAAGGCTGTCTGGTGGCAGCAATGCGGGGGGGAGGGGGGGAAGGGGACTATGGGGAGAACAGGGGGTGTCCAAACAAACTACTATAACATAGCTATACATCAATAAAACTTCTCTTAACATACACAGAATATTCGTCCCTTGATTGCGAGAGCCAATCATCACATTACCCATCTATAACAATCCCCCCTTTTCCTTTTTATAAGTCATTTGGCTCGAGCAATTAATTCCCATTTTCCACTCATGCTTTTTATAAATTGTTTTGGATTCTTTGTGGGGATCTTCTAGTTTGTTTTGCTTCTTCAGCATAATTTGGATGGGTCATAACAGTGCAGGTTGACAATAGTGTGAGTAGTGAAAAGAGTACCCACATAAAACGATTGGTCGAGAATTTGTTTGGATTCCAGGAGGGAAACGCCAACTAAGGCGTAATAAACAGAAAGGGAATGATAGAGGTCTAGTATGGCTTCTACCCCCAACTACCATGCCTACGGGGTTGCTGCCCGCAGCAGGATTATATAATCTTCTTGGTGGCGAGCACAGGGGTGTGGTAAGCACATAACATCTACAACACAGGGGCCAACCCAGTCTTGCCCTCTAGTTCCTGTCATACTCCACTTGTCAATCTCTAAGCGAATCACCCTAGCACTTCCCACTGTTTCCTGTGTACTTCCCCTTAACTGACACCTGCAATCCTCATCTATGAAATAGGAAAATTACATCAATGACCAATACAATTTAAATCTCCCACTTAAAGTGTCACTTAAGCAGTGCCCGAGCTGGCCTGTGGAAGCTTGAGTCTACTTTTTGGACGCCCTGGGGCTTTTCTGTTCACTTTTCAGTCTCTGCTTAAAAGTCGATCTTGTCTCACTCGGTCTGGATGTTATGGTTTATTCTTTTGGTTCTTCCACTGGGCCCTTAAGTCTGTTGGCATGAGTCCATCCCCGCTCCGCAGTTCCCACTGCTGACTCAGCGGTGAGCAGCACCTGAAAGAGACCTTCCCACTGAGGGGTTAGAAGCTGCTCTTTCCATGACTTGATCATTACCCAATCTCTAGGGTTAACATGAATTCTGAAATCCAGGGTAGTAGTTTGAGGTATCATTCCTTTATGCCCTAGCTCTTTTTAGGTATGTGCTATAGACATAACATATTTTCTGGCACTGGCTTCCCCCTCCTTATAGGTGGCAACTCTCTGTGGCGAAGTCAAAAAGGGTAGTCTAAACAGCATTTCATAGGGAGAGACTCCTAAATCTGACTGAGGCTGGGTTCTAATTCTTAACAGGGCTAAAGGAAGGCATTTTATCTACGACATCTGGGTTTCAGTTATCAGCTTAATCAGAGTTCTTTTAAGAGTTTGATTCATCCTTTCAACACTACCAGAACTTTGTGTACACCATGGAGTGTGCAACTCCCATTTTACCCCCAGGGCTTGAACAACCTGCTGTAATATCCTAGATGTGAAATGAGTTCTTCAGTCTGAATCAATCCTATTCACTACCCTATATCAGGGAATTATTAATTCCAGAAGGGTTTTGCTTACAATACTGGCATTGGCTTTAACAGTGGGCACCGCCACTACACAATGGGTTAAGTGATCTACTATCACTAGCAAAAATTTCTATAATTGTATCTGGGGAAGTGTCCTAGATTGCAAGGCAAGATGTATTTTATTTGCCATCTGTTAGAGGTGTGGCAGTTTTCTTCTGCTAATTAGGCAGTTTTCTTTATCTCTTCCACAAACCAATCTTCCCTCCAGGGAGACATCTGCTGTTAATGGGCTATTGAATGTCACTGCATGATTGATAAAAGTTACAGGATCCCATTGTGAGATGCTCCGCCCAGAAGGAGGAACCAAGCATTCCTAACTGGATATAATCTGAGTTTTTGGGACACTAGACTCAGCCTTTCTACTGGGTTCCCAGAGGAACAGCTGGGTCTTTTGACTGGACCTTCAGAGGAAGACTACACCCTTCTACAGGATCACTGCTCCAACAGAAACACATGTGCTACTCCCGGAGGACTGCAGCCATTCCAATTTGGACTGCTACCAACACCCTGACCCAAAAGGGTGTTAGGTTGTATTCTGACTCTGTCAGTGGTTTTTCTTTTGAATTACTGCATGTATTTTGTTTTTTTCCCTTTTCCTAATAAATTGTATTTCTGACTTGGAGTCTCTCACTGGTTTTGCTTTAAAACCAGAACAGGAAGCACAGTAAAGTCTACCTGGATGTTCTGAAAAGGTCGTAAGGCTAGTTCTCGCCCTCCTCTGGCTGTTTTCCTCATGACTTTCCTATTCACTTGTTGACATATCACACACCGTTCAGTTACTTGCTTAGCTATTCCGAAAACTCCTATGCAGCCCCAGTCCCTTAGGAACTGATCACTCAGCACTTGTGTACCCCAATGTGTTCTGTTATGTCTCACCAGAGGACACAAGGAAAAATGACGCACCACAGCTATGGTCACGATGAAGAGACTAATTTATTTCCTCTAACTCCAATCATTTATAGTTCTCAAAAGGTGCCAGTGGATTGGAGGGTGAACGTGCCACCTCTCCAACGACACCGGACAAACTACCAGTACATCAAATTTCTCCGCCTCTATGAAAGAATGCAAAATAATAGGTTGTTTACAGAAAGTTGTGTGAGAAAGTTCTCTACAAGAATGTAAACTCAGAAGGCTTTAGAAAACTCTTAAAAATCAGGGCAACATCTCACCCTTCTCAGTTTAAAAAAAGAAAAAGGAAAAGAAAAATGAACAATGTTCAGCGTCCATTCATGGAGGACTCATCAGAGTGATCACTTCCGTTGTCTGCATCCGAGTCATCACTCAATGATTCACCCACTTGATGCCTTTCAGGTTGGTCACGGCTTCCATGTTGCCCGTCGGCCAGATTCTGTCTCTGCGGTTGCAGGTCAGGGCGAACACACTTCGAAGGTACCCAGCGTACCCCAGTATCTGTGGACACACAAGCATACCTGCGCCCTGAAGCAATAAGGTCATAGGGACCTTCCCACTGTTTGGTGACTAAATTCCGCACTCGAACTTTCGCTCAAGACTGATGTCCCTCGTCCGCAGCCTGCAACGAGAAATGATGATCCAAAATGACAGGGTTATTTGAGTTCTGCTGCACCTTTTCCAACTGACTGTGCGGGGTTTCACCCTGCATTCCCCGTTTTTCTTTTTGAAAAACCCGCTTCAGAGTACCATGAGCACGTTCTACAATAGCTTGACCAGTCGGGGAATGAGGAATACCAAACTTGTGTGACACACCCCACAACTGCAGGAACTGCCGCACCTTCTGCGATACGTAAGCAGGACCATTGTCGGTTTTCACGGCAGAAGGTACACCCAGAACGGCAAAGGCCTGCCTCCAGTGGGCAATGACATCGTGGGCCTTCTCTCCAGTGTGAGCAGAAGCCCACATTGCAGAGGAGAACGTGTCCACCGTGACGTGCACATACTTGAGCCGGCCAAACTCGGCAATCTGGGTGACATCGATCTGCCAAAGCTCCAAGGCCCTAAGGCCTCTGGGGTTTACCCCTGCTGGTAAAGGCGGAGCAAGCGCATGGCAGTCACAAGACTCGACAATGTCACGAGCCTCAGTTGGCGTCAGCTGAAACTGCTTCTGCAAGGTATGTGCATTCTGATGGAAAAACCCATGCAATGCCTTGGCCTGCGCGAGTGTGTCAGGCTGAGGTGCCACCCACGCTGGGTTAGCCAACTTGTCAGCCCTCACGTTACCTTCTGCCACAAACCCTGGCAAATTGGTGTGACTCCTCACATGCAAAACGTAAAATGGATGAACCCGGGCCTGAATGGCACACCACAAGGTCTTCAGTAAATGAAACAAGGTAGGATTACTGACCTCCTTCAAAACTGAATAACCCAACCGCCATGCGATTTCAGCCACATAGGCGGAATCCATGACCAAATTGAAAGGTTCCTGGGAAAATCTCTCAAATGCCATGACAGCAGCCCTCAATTCAACCAATTGGGCTGAGCCATCCTGATGACCTTCCAGAACGTGCCACTCAGATCCATCCTTCCAAGTAGCAATGGCCTTTCCTGTCTTCCCCGGACCATCAGTAAAGACGGTGGGCCCTTGCACGGGTTCCTGACTATTTTTGGGCCGCAAAGAAATTTGTGTGGATTTTGCCACCTGCAGTAGCTTGTGACTGGGCAGATGATAAGTGATCTGCTCTGTAAAATTTTCCAGAGCACATTGCAGGGACACGCTGTGTGCAAAGCTCCAGTCAAAGTCCACCCGGGATACCGGGAGTATGATCTTTGCGGGATCCGCACCCATCAATTGCAAACACCATTGCCGGCATTTGATTATCAAACGAGCAAGCAACTCAGCCAATTCAGTCGCTGTCTTCTGTGGCTGATGGGGCAGGAAAACCCATTCCAAGATGTGCAAGGGATCGGACCATTTGTCACTTCACTGGGCAATGATACCTGTGGGATGCGAATCTGGAGTGGTAACGAATACAGTGACATCAACAGAGAGATCAATGCGATAAACTTGGCGGGCAGAAACAGGCCGCTGAACCTCCTCCAGCACCTGACGCGCCTCAGGGGTCAATGTGCGAGGCGACTTTAGATCAGAGTCTCCTTTCAACAAATCGTACAGAGGAGACAGCTGTGTGTCAGTTAGTCCCAGGTATGGACGTAACCAAGTGATGACACCTATCAATTTCTGGGCATCATTCAGTGTCTTCACAGAATGCACAAATTGCACCTCCTGGTGTCGGATTGTCCGTTCCAGAATTTTGACCCCCAAATACTTCCAAGGAGGTTGTCGTTGAACCTTTTCTGGAGCCACCTGCAGTCCATGCGCATGCAAAGCATCGAGCAACCGAGGCTGAATTCTTAGCAGCTCATCCTGGGTGGAAGCAGCCACCAAAATGTTGTCCATATAATGATACAGACGTGCACTAGGAAACTGCTTGCAAACTCCAGACAAGGCACGAGCCACATACCATTGGCATATGGCCGGGGAATTGCGCATCCCCTGGGGCAAAACTCTCCATTGATATCGCTGTGCAGGCTCAGCATTGTCGATTGCTGGCACCGAGAAGGCAAATTTTGGTCTGTCATCGGGATGCAAAGGAATTCTAAAGAAACAATCCTTCAAATCCACTATGAAGATCGGCCAATCTGCAGGAAGCATGGTAGTCGATGGCATGCCCACCTGCAATGTTCCCATGCTTTCCATCACGGCATTGACCTTTCAGAGATCTTGTAACAACCTCCATTTCCCAGACTTCTTCTTGATGCAGAAGACAGGAGTGTTCCAAGGACTGGTAGAAGGCTCCAGATGACCCTGGTCCAACTTCTCCTGCACTAGACCTCAAAGGGCGATCAATTTATCTTGAGGGAGGGGCCACTGGTTCTCCCAAACAGGTGTGTCCACTAGCCACCGTATAGGAGGCGTAGGACACTCTGCGCCCTTCGTCACAGTGGCCTCCATCAAAAACCCGTCCTGATGCGCACCCCCCACGCAGACAGAACAACCCTCCCCCAGAGATTAGCAGGAGTAGAAGTAACATGCGGCCTAACCCAGGCCGTCTGTCCCTCTGGGTTCGTGACCAGCATGGACCGCTGGCTCACGTAACATCACGCCGTTCCCCCCAGTCCTGCGACAGACATCTCCACTGGATTCAGGGGCCAGTCCGGAGGCCAGGTGGCAAGGGAGAGAACTGTGACGTCAGCGCTGCTGTCGAGAAGCCCGCAGAGGCGAATCTCCGACGGCATCGCACCAGGGATGGACAGAGTACATGACATCTCGGGACGGTCTTTGGTCAGGACAGCGGTCCAGTGAACTTAGAGGCGGCCCAGTGGAGCCAAAACCGCTGGCCCCACGCGGCCGATCAGCCATCCTGCGAACAGAAGACTTAAAAGGTACAAGTTGAGTAAGCCGTGTCCCCTTTGGGATCGTGACACGGGGGTGGGTGTGGAAACTATTGCACAGATCTGCCCTGTGAAGTCTGCATCAATGAGACCCAGGTGCACAATGATGCCCTGAAGGGTGGCACTAGACCTCCCCATAAGGAAAGCACTCATGCCTTCACCCAAGGGACCAAAGGCATCCAGGGGAACCTTGTGTATCTTAGAAGATTCTAAAACAACTGTTGCTGCTGTGCAGACATCCACGCCTGCTGAGCCGCAGGTGCTGGCTGCAAGCTGGCTGAGCAAACCTCCATGGGCTCCGGGGTCTGGAGAGGAACTTGTGTCTGGGCGCGCTTCCCCTTCGCGCTCTGCTTCCCATTTCCTGGGCCTGGCAGTGCCTGGCCATTAACAAGAACAGTTGCCTTGCAGGAATATGACATATGGTTGGGCGTTCCACACCAGCCACACAAGAACAGGGGAAATTTTCCCTTCTGCACTTTCTTCCCCTGTTTGGTGCTGGCCTGAGCATTCCCCCGCTGCTGCTGCCAGCCCTGCGGCACCGCCCAGACTGGCTGCGCAGCAGTAGTCCAGGCAGCCATCTTTTGAACCGAGGGGCTGAGGTCTGCACAGGCCTCTGCCATCTGCGAGACAGTAGCCGCACCAGGAAGAGCCCGTATGACTCTCTTACATTCTGCGTTACAGTTGCTCCTGGCCAGGTTTGCAAGCACAATTCTCCTTGCCTCAGGATCTGCCAACTGCCTCTCCACAGAGGCAGTCAGCCTCCCTGCAAATTTCATGAAAGGCTCATCAACCCCCTGAACAATGGTCACAAATGGCTCCAACGGAGCAGCCATTTCCAGGGTCTGAACCAGTGCTGCCAAGCCTAGCGTCTGGCACTGGTCAAGCACAAGGAGACCGTATCTGGCTTGTCCCTGAGGATCAGCATAATTGCCTGTGCCCAGCAACATGTCAGTGCCAACCGTACTCTTGGGGTCCTGCGGCCCCTGCATAGCATTCTTTTCCACTGCGCTGGCCACCAAATGAGCCCACTTGCCCTCAAAAATGTCAAACTGCACAGGGTCAAAAAGAGCATGTGCCACAAAACAGGTGTCAGAAGGTGTCAGCATCTCAGCAACAAGCATTCGGAGCGTCTGCATAACTTCAGCAGACCCAACACCATGCTGGGCAACGGTATCACGGATTTCTTTCAGTATCTTAAACGATAAAGGCTGATGGGTGTTGTGAGTAACACCCCTGAGCACAGGGAAAGCCTGGGGAGCCCCTGGTAAGGTTGCATCATCTGCCGTGTCCCGTCCCGTGGGTTCCACAGGGACAGCGGCAGCCGCCTGACTGCGGGACAGTGCAACCTTACTTGACACCATGCCCCCCCGCAGCATCAGCAGAGCCAGAGGAGCCTCCTCCACCATCCT
Organism: Vidua chalybeata; assembly: GCF_026979565.1. NCBI lineage: Eukaryota > Metazoa > Chordata > Aves > Passeriformes > Viduidae > Vidua > Vidua chalybeata. Next base: position 273,324 of record NW_026530343.1, on the reverse strand, counting down.
GCAGACGCTGCGAGGAAGCAGAGTCGCACATCTCCTCAGCCTTATCTAGGATCTCCTGCCAAAACCGCCCCTGGTCCCTCGGACGCACGGTCACCTGGCAGGCGGGGAGGGTCCACAAAGCCGATGGGGAGGATCCGCGGCCACGGGAACCTACTGGTCTCCCGCTGACCGCGTCAGCATTCGCGCTAAAGGTAAACACCTCAGCGCCCCGCTGCGCCGCAGCATCAATCCCCGCGGCATGCGGGGAAGGCGGAGCCGAACCAGCCGGCAGCTCGGCAGTGCCGTCCACCGCAGCACTGGCAGAGGGCACCGTGGCGGACACAGGCGCCGGCCCGGACCGCAAACCCGGTGCGGCACCCCCCTCCCCGGGCGCGGGGGAGGGATGGGGCGCAGAGAGAGACGCGGCGCGCGGAGTCACGTCACCGCGGGACAACACAAGGGAGTCCGGCACGCCCCCAAGGAGCGTCGGACCCGTGCCGCGCAGCCGCGCAGCGGGCACCGCCCCTGCCGGGCGGAGCGGGGCGGGCTGCCCGCCTGCTGGGGCGGGGCCTGACGGAACACTGACCAACGCCCCGCCTTCGGCGGCTTCCACTGCCGGCGCATGCCCAGCAGGCTGCGCAGGCTCAGAAATGAGAGACGACCTCCCCCCAGAAGACGAATCCGAGATCGAAGCGGGTGAGCCTGCTCTCGCCGCCCCCAGGGGGTATGTCGTAGAAACACCGCAGTTCGGACAAAGCGTCGTCACTGAATCAGATGCAATCAGAGGCGGGAGCTGATCCCCGGGCCCCGCTTCACCCCCGAGCGCTGGGAAGGCACAAAGAGAGGGCCGTTTTTCCCCCGGCTCACTGCGCCTGTGGCGCGGGGCGGGGCGATGCGGCCTAGCCGGCTCCACCGGCTCACTGCGTCTTGCGGCGCGGGGCAGGGCGAGGCGGCCAAGCCGACTCCACCGACCGCTCGCTCAAGGCCAGCGGGCTGGGAGCCCGATCCACCTCAGAGGAGGAGCCGCCTTCCCGCTCACTGTCCTGGGGAGAAGGGGAAGCGCCTGCATCCTGCAGAAACTCAGATTCCCCGTCGTCCACGTCCGAGATGGACGGTTCCCCTAAAGAGCCCCTAGAGCTACCAAACTCAGATCCCGGCCAAGCTGCATCTAACATTTTCCATTGCACCAGCAGTGGCCCAACGTCCACAGATCAATCATCAAACAGGGCTTCCATGAGACTGCCCCCCACTTGAGACCACACCTCTCGGGACATCGCCTCCCTAGGGTCGGAAAAGAACCCCTTCTGCCTCGCCCACAAAAACAGCCTTTCAAAATCACTCCAGGAGACGGAAACACGGTTCCTCTCCAGGACATCCCTCCAAAGATCCAACATCAGAGATTCCATCCCGAAACCGATAGAGGTTTCCATCACTAACACAAGCAAAACGCCAAAGAGGAGGGGGGGGTAAGCACACTCTCGCCCGACCTAAGCTGTAGTACATGCCGGCGGCCACCAGATGTCACCAGAGGACACAAGGTAAAACGACGCACCACAGCTATGGTCACGATGAAGAGACTAATTTATTTCCTCTGACTCCAATCATTTATAGTTCTCAAAAGGTGCCAGTGGATTGGAGGGTGAACGTGCCACCTCTCCAACGACACTGGACAAACTACCAGTACATCAAATTTCTCCGCCTCTATTGAAGCGATACGCGGAATAAATAAATAGACTCCACAACCTGGGGTAGTTATGAAGTGGGTATGTATGTCAGCGCCCGGCACAAGTGAGATAGCTCTCCAAAACTTGTGCCCCGAGCTTCAGTCTGACCCACACCTTTATTCTCAAAGATGTTCCATATGTAATACATTGCACAACTTTTTCATGCATATTCAACCCCTGGCCCCGCCTGTCCTCGCCTCTCATGCTAAATAAGTCCACGCCCTTCTGGGCACGCGTGGTTTGCTGTGGTGGCCGCACGGGGGTCTCTCGGTGATCCTGAGGCTGAAGATTGTGGTCTTCCTCATGATTGAACTTTTGAACTTTTCCTCTCCACGCATGCGCTTTTGGTCCTTTGGTGCTTATCTGAGTAGGTCTGTCAGTCTTGATAGGCTTGGAGACAGAGGAGCTTCTTTATCTGGGTTCTTTGCCTCTTCTGGTATTGTTCTTTATGCAAGAAGCTCTAGAAATTTGCATTTTCCTATGCCCTTTGTACCAGGCAGAGGTTTCTTAAGTAAAAGGTTAAAATTCAACACATAACTCTACAAGCTAAATTATAAATGCTTAATTCATTTTGTTAACCTAACTCTAAAAATCTCTGTTTCACTATGAAAGAATGCAAAACAATAAGTTGTTTACAGAAAGTTGTGTGAGAAAGTTCTCTACAAGAATGTAAACTCAGAAGGCTTTAGAAAACTCTTAAAAATCAGGGCGACAGTTATGCATGCCTTCTATAATTTTCTTGGCAAATGGTTTATTTAACAACTGTCTCCCATCTTTTAACTTCCACTTCCCTTCATTATCTTTCCTTGCTCCCATTCAGAGGAGCTCTCTCTCTTCCATCTCACTAAACACTGGGACTTCCTCCATTTTTTCCCATGGGGGTTAACATCACCATTAATTTTTCTGTCCGCTATTCAGCTGCATCCCTAGCTTCCCAATCTGCTAAATTGTTTCTCTGTGCCTCCAGAGTCACCCCTTTTTGATGCCCTTGAACATATACCACTGCCACTCCTTCTGGCAATTCTAGGGCCTCTAATACCTCCAAAATAAGCCTTTCATGAACTAATTCCTTCCTCTTTGAATGTAATAGCCCTCTCTCTTCCCAAATCCTTCTGAAGGTATGCACCACCCCAAAGGCATACTTTGAATCCGTATACACTGTTCCCCTCTCTTGTGTTATTATTTTTAGAGCTTGTTTTAGGGCATATAACTTACATGCTTGGGCTGACCAGTTGGAAGGTAATTTTCCCTTTTCTATGGCTACCAGCCTTTCATCGATTATAGCTTACCCTGACATCCGGTGCCCCTGGATTGCCTTTAAAGATCTATCAATGTACAATTGCTTCCCCCTTTGGAGTGGCTGATCCATTAGATCTTCTCTTACCTTAGTTAACCTCTAGGCAATCATGCATTAGTTCTTCCACTGGTTCTCTATATAAAAACTGGGCAGGATTGAGATGGTTATCCGCAATTAGCTCTAAATCATCCTTCTCTATTAAAATGGCTTCATACTTTAGCATTTGGGAATCGGTAAGCCCTTTCTCAGCCTTTTGACTTAGGGTACTCCTAACTGAGTGTAGGGTGTATACTTTCAATTTTCCCCCAAAGGTTAGTTTCCTGCTTTCCTCTACTAGTAGAGTGGTTGCTGCCCCTGCCTGAATGCAAGTTGGCCACCCTTGGCTGACAGGGTCTAGCAGTTTTCATAGATAGGCCACTGTTTTCCTGGACCCTCCCCAGTCCTTGGCTCCATGTGCTACCCCTTTTTTTACATCCACAAACAGATAGAAAGGTTTGTTTAAGGCAGGAAGACTCAAGGCCAGTGAACTGACTGATTTCTGGTTTAACTCTTCAAACTTCTGCTCATCCTCTTTTCCCCACCCAATCTCATCTTCTAATAACTTTTCATACAAGAAATTGACAGACTGAGTGTACCCTTCAATTCATAGCCTGCAATATCATAACAAGCCTAAAAGCCTTCTAACCTCCCTCTTAGTTTTCAGCTGTGGAAGTGAGACTATTTTCGTAATTCTTTCAGGATTCAGTCATTGGCTCCTTTGAAAAATCATACGTCTTATGTACTTTACTTCACATTCTACAAATTAAAGTTTTCCTTTTGATACCTTAAGTCCTTGGCTTCCTAGAAAATTTAATAATGCTATGGTGGATTCCTGGACTTTCTTTTCCTCTCCTGAGAGAAGGAAATCATCCACATACTGGATAAGTTTTATTTCAGGTGCAGTGGAGAAAAGTTGTAGTACTTCTCCTAGTGCTTGAATAAATTTGGGGATTCAAAAAATCCTTGGGGTAACCTTGTCTACTGAAATTGTTGCTTTCACCCTGAATTGGGGTCATCCCATAAGTCTGACTTGCAGCAGCCACGGGATGGAGGTTTGCCGACTAGCTGTCCCGCTTGTGGCCGGAAGGCCGCCCCTGAGTCTTTGCCGAGACTGTTACGGATGGCAGTAATTGCTGCGGCGTGGGTAGCGCAGCAGAGGCACAGAGCACGAGGAAACCGAGACAGAGGAATAAGGGAAGGACACTTGTCTGAATCTCCAAGGATTTAATTCCCGAAGGGTGGAAGAGCAAGTGACAAATCTGAACATAAAAGGACTACTTTTAAAGGGTAGAGGGAACACAGGGAGGACACAACCTTTGACCAACAGGAAGGCATTAGGGGAGGGGTGCAGGGTAAGAGCTCCCCAATAGAAGCCAACATGGGGAGGGAGCAAACCTTACAGTCCAATTCTGCTTTGAGGAAGGGATGAAAGACAGGGAACACTCCAGAACCAAAGGAGTGTGCTATCTTTGACAGAAAGGAGTAAGACAAGGGAACAAGGGAGGTATACAAGGAGACTGACAAGTGGATTGACATACATTTTGGCAGGGAAAACTGTGGTAAACAACTCAGGACTGAACCATTAGGGAAGCCAAATGGGGTACTATCATGGTTTGACGCTGGCGCAATGCCAGCGCCCCCATGAAAATACACCTTCCCAAATAAATGCTGTGAGATGCAATCAGGAACAGAGCAGAGCAGGCCCAGGCTTAATAACAAAGGGAAAAAACTTTATTAAACTACTACTACTATAAAAGGCACACACACTAAATCCAGAATGAAAATCTTCCAAAACACTCCTCCTCCCCCCACCCAATTTACAACAAACCACAGTGAGACAGAACCCTGGATTCCTGATCACATTACCACCCTTCAGATAATAAATACTCAGTCCCTCAAAGGAGAGAGGAGTCTCTCTTGCACCATAGACCCCCCAGGAAACACAGTTGCCACCTCCTGTGTTTCCATGTCACACATGGCAATCGCCCGGAAAAAAAATCTGCCAGTGTGACACTCTCCTTTCCATGTCACAGTGCTCTCACCACCGTGCATGGACAGACTGCTCATAGGGCTCTTTTAAGGATGCTTTGCCAAGGACCAAAATAGACAACAGTTCAGCTTCTCTTTTTAGGACCACAGTCCCCCCGCCTATTTTCTTCTTCCTCTGGGGCCAAGGGTCTCAAGAACAGAGATCATCTTCTTCCTGAAGACAGAGGGCATCACCACACCCTCCTCAACTTTTCTCTGTTCACTCCACTCCTGTGCTGGTTGTCGCTGAAGCAGGTCTCTTGGCTCACCATTGCATCCCCCTAAAAATACAGTCTCTGTTGCAGAAGAAATTGGTTCAGTCTATAGCTATCAAGAAAAGTCCAGCCACAAGCGACTCCATCATCTCCTCCCACCTAAAAATTTCCTCTTCCAATATCTCTGGTCCCAGACTGTCTCTCTTGTACTTCAAATCAAGGAGGAGTACTATTTTACAAAGCCTTCATGTCCCAGGAAAGGGTTAAAAGTCTCAGACTCCCCGGATGGCTGAAATCTCTGCCCAGAACTCCAACTCCCACGGCTGGGCACTTTCCCCCCCCTTCTCCTTCTCCTCTGCCAGCAAATTCCAGGTGCCATCAGGCTCTCTGTCTCTTTCCCTCTTGGGGAGGGGGAACAAAGGCATCTCCGTTTCTCTCCACCCTTCCGTCCGCAGGAGCTGGCCCGCCCGGTTCCAGTCCTTCAGCCTCTGGCTTACCTCTACCAGGCCACATGGCTTCCCCTCCCCACCCAGCCTGTGGCTGGGCAGGGGAGAGTCTGCACTCTCCAACGACCGGAACCAAAGACAGAGTTCCCCTGGGAGTTCTTGCTTTTAATCCCCTGTGTTCACAAAGGCATGTCCATGCCTTCATTGGTCACTCCAGGTGCCAATATCCAAACCTGACTGCTGATAGGTTTGACCACAACTTCCTGAGAAACTTCACTTCCATGTCCAACCATGACAGATAGAATGAACTATTACAAACTTATATCAAGGAATATTAAAACATACTACAGAAGAACAAACTGTAAAATATCAGACTACCACATCTCCCCATTTTTTGTTTTATAAAGTTGAAAAAACAGCTGGGGACGGGTATCAACTCAATCCTGGAACTTAGTTCTTTAAACTTCTGTGCTTTCAGGGGCACTTTCTTCCCACCACTCTTGGTCCGCGGTGGTAGCAGGTACCACAGTCTTTGAAGAGGATGGGTTGGCAGTGGAAATAACTAGTTTTAAGATTCCAAAAACTAAGAAAACTAAAAATATTACAACTATAAAGCAACTAATGTCTTTTAAAGGAGTTGAATCTTCATAGCTGGTCAGGCGGATGTCTAGGGAAAATGACAACATAACCATGAAATTAAGGCAACCAAACACCACATGCTAGGAAAAAGGGTCAGGGTCTTCCTCTTCCCTTGCAGCACTTTCGCTTTGATGCAACTGCATCATTGGCAGAGTTATTTTGGGGATTTAAAGGGACAATTTCCAACTCAGTTTCCTCTCTTGTGGGAGTATATGGTTTCACCCACTTCTTGGGGATCCACTTTACTCCTGAGGGCATGGACACACACGCGTATCCACGGCCCCATGTCACTAATTTAAAAGGATCCTGGAGTCTGGATCTCTCACCATAACAGGAGGTCTTTCCTTGACTGGCAGTTGTTGGTGATGGTAAAAATGGCTCAGGACTGGTGGGTTTGGGTTGTCAAAGTAACAGTTAAGAAAGTTGATAGTAAACAAAGCTTTACACAACCTGTGCTGTGGTGACAAGACCTGAACATCTCCTCTCTGGCGGGTGAGAACTTTGAGTGTTTGATGGGTCCTCTCCATCACTGCTTGGCCGGTGGGGGAGTGCGGTATCCCAGTCCAATGTTGAACTCCCCATTCCTGCAAAAACTCGCCGAACGCCTTGGAAGTATAGGCTGGGCCATTATCTGTTTTGATGGTTTTGGGGACCCCCAAAGTCACAAAGGCCTGCACAAGATGTTTCTGTGCATCTGAGGCCTTTTCCCCTGCATGGGCCGATGCAAAAACTGTTCCCGAGAAGGTGTCTACTGATACGTATATGTATTTCAGCCTCCCAAATTCAGGCACATGGGTCACATCAGTTTGCCACACCTCACAACTGCGGAGTCCTCTTGGGTTTACTTCTGAACCCAATGATGTTAGGGAGGACTTCTGACAGTTTGGGCATGTGGCCACAATCACCTTGGCCTGATCACACCTTAGGTGGAATTGGTGGATCAGACCAGGAACGTTTTGATGGAATTGCTGATGGCTAAGCTTGGCCTGTTGGAAGATGTTAGTTTGGCCAGCCAGCTGCAAAGGGGCAGCTAGGGCATCTGCTCTACTGTTCCCTTCACTGATGAACCCAGGGAGGTCAGTGTGTGACTTCACATGCATCACAAAAAAGAGTTGCTCCTGGTGGGAAACTAGATATACAAGCTTCGAGAGCAAGCCAAAGGTGACCAGATTAGAAACTTCCTTCAAGACGGTATGTTCTGCTCTGGACACCACTCCTGCTACATAAGCTGAATCGGTAAAAATATTAATTGGTTCTGGGAATTTCTCAAAGGCCCTGACAACTGCATCCAACTCAGCAACTGGAGAAGAGCCCTCTACAACTTTAACGTTGGCTTCCAACTGCTGAACTTGAGGATTTTTCCAAGTTATAACTGACTTGTGGGACCCTCCGGACCCATCAGTAAAAACTGTTAAGGCCTTTAACGGGCGTCTACTTTGGATTTCTTTTGGAATCAAATTAAACTCGGTGCTAAACAATATGTGAGCTGGGTGATGGATAGAAATTTGGCCTGGATAACTGTCCAGAGCAAACTGCAAATTCTCGTTTTCGTGGAGCAAGTGCTCCAAGGTCTCCTTGGTTAGTTTCCCAGTTGATGTTTTGATGGGGACATGGATACATGTGAAGTCGCATCCCGCCAACAGTCACAGATGGACTCTAGCCTTTATGATCAGCTGGGCCATCAGCTCTTGTGGCCGCATGATGCTTTTGGACAACTGATGACCAAGGAACACCCACTCTATGATTAGGAGGGGGTCCTTCTGGTCCATGTCCCATTGAAAAATGAGCCCATGAAGGTGTGGCAACTTACCTAAGATAATGTAACAGAAGGGAAGGCCCTCACGGCAACAGTGGTCTTACCGGCTTGCCAGTGTGGATTGCACCTTCTTGAGTGCTGTCCTCGCCTCCTGGGTCAGGACCCTCAGAGAATCTAACTCCTCTCCCCCCTTCAACAAGTTGAAGAGGGGAGACAGATCCCCCATGGTGAGCCCCAGCCAGGGCCTGATACAGTTCAAAGATCCACACAACTGATGGAGGTCCTGCAGGGTCTTTGGGTTGTCATTTATGAGAACCCTCTGGGGCTTGATGGTCTGGTTGGAAATTTCAAGGCCCAGATACTTCCAAGGCAGCAGCTTCTGTACTTTCTCCTTTTGCAACTCAAATCCAGCCACTGCCAAGGCAGTGATAGTGTCCTCAAGCGCTCCTGCAAGCACATTGCCATTGGGGGCAGAAACAAGAACATCGTCCATATAGTGATATATGACGCAATCTCTCGCCCTAGCACGCACTGGGGACAGAACTCTGGCGACATACCACTGGCAGATGGAGGGAGAGCATTTGAGGCCCTGAGGCAGTACTTTCCAATGGTAGCGCTTCATGGGAGATTCTCTGTTGATGGAGGGCACAGAGAAAGCAAAGCGCAGAGCATCGGCCGGGTGAAGGGGAATTTGAAAAAAGCAATCTTTTATATCAATGACAGCAAATGACCAATTTTGGGGGAGCATTGAAGGGGATGGCATCCCTGGTTGGAGAGACCTCATGTCCTCTATTACATCATTGATTTTTCTCAAATCATGGAGGAGGCGCCACTTATCCCTCCCTGGCTTTTTGATGACAAAGACCGGGGAGTTCCAAGGGCTATTGGTTTCAACAATGTGTCCCTTGGCCAACTCCTCCTCTACAATCTGAGTGAGCGCACTTAATTTCTGTTTGTTCAGCGGCCACTGTTCTACCCATACTGGTGTATCTGTCAGCCAATTTAGCTTCTGGGTAGGGCGCTCTTCAGTGACCGCCACTAAAAGATCCTGAGGGGCCAGAAGTTCCAATTTGGCCCCCCATTGAGACATGGCATCTCTCCCCCATAGGGTGAACTTGGAATTCAACACGAATGGGCATATAGAGGCCAATTGCCCATTCGGTCCCTCAATTTGTACAATGCTCCTGGATCTTTTAACTAATTGCGTGCCCCCAACACCTAGAACCTCAGTGGACACACTTTGTAGCTCCCACTGTGATGGCCATTTGTGTGGAGGAATGACCGTCACGTCTGCCCCCATGTCCATCATCTCTTGTAACTGGATGGAATGCTCCCCACTCTTAAGGTCACACCATACGAGGGGCTTGTCCTCTCCTAGCACTTCGGTGAAATAAATGGAAAGGTCCAGGTCATTGCAGAGAGCATAGGGCACTGGAATGGCCTGCGCAATTACTTGGCCCTCTGGCAGGAAGAGGGGGGGATGGACACAGCCCTCCATGAGACTGAATCGCTCAGGATTGAGTGACAGGATCCCTGGGGCCATTTCAATCTCAAGGGGAGTGTGCTTGGTGTCCCCAACAACAAGGTACTTGCAGTTTAAAGATGGGGAGTGCTTATAAGTGTCCACCTGATGGATGTGAGGGAGAAGTCCAGGCACAGCAGTGACTACTTGACAGTCCTGATCAGGAAAGAAAATAGGATTAGTTAGTCACAGCCAGTAAGGTTCTCTTTTATCTGAAGTTATTCCTTGAGCGCTGGCGGTGTTGTCAGCGACCCCCCCCCCCCATGGCCTGCCCTATTTTTATCGACGTGCAAGGCAGACCCACGCTCTGTATTTAATTTTTTTGTGGCTGGGAAGCTTCCCCCTCCCCTGCCCCTCCCCTCCCTGGAGGCACCCTTCCTCTGAAGGGGCACTGACTTATAAAATGTCCTTCTTGATGGCAGTGGAAGCATCTCCTCTTAGGTGGTTGATTCCCTTGGGTAACAGCTGCTGGAGCTGCTGTCCATTTCTGCATGTCTGGTTTCCTCAGGGTGTCTTCTACAGTAATCATATCTTTCTTGGTGCACTCCTCTATAAGCTAGTCTAGGGTGGGAGTTGGAGTTGAAGGGAGTGACAGGATGACTTTTCTGCAGGCTTTGTTTGCATTGCTGGAGACTATTTCTAGTATCAACTGTTCTTGTATATCTAGGTTTTTGACTCTCTTTTCTACAGAAGCATGTACCCATTCCACGAAGTCTATAAATGCCTCTGAAAAAGTCTACTTAAAAATAATATAGGGTTGGATTGGTTCTTTGGATGGCATGGTCAAGAAAGCTTTCTCTGTGACACTGTTGAGCAGGACAGGAACAGAGAACTCCAGATCAGAAGGCTAAGAAAATGAACTCCAATTTATTTAAAATGTACCACTCTATATATAGAGAACACTGAGAAGACTAATTTCATTGGTCTTAGAGTAAAAACATGTCACACCATTGGTGTGCAGTGAATGACACACAGCGGCAGGACATATCTATAAACAATGTGAATAACAAGGCAGATTAGAGAATTATTTACATTCTTTCCCAACTGCTTCCCAGGCTCTCGCCTGGTTAGAAAACCTTTCTCTTTCTCTCTGACTGAGCTGAGAATACCCACATTTCCTCCGTTTTGTTTACAAAAAGAAAAAAGAAAAAGAAAAGGCGGTGTTTGTGCCCTCCTGCAGGGCCCTTGCAGGAAAGAAAACAAACACAGCTCGAGAGCCTTATCAACTCAAATCAATCAAAATCTCAATTTGGATATTGACTCAGAACAGTCGAAGAGATTCCAAACTCTTATTATAAATTTCAAGAAATCAGTTACCAACTCTAGGATAGTAACAACTCGTTGTCAGTCTGCCAAAGGACTGGCAGTCCAACCTGTCAAAACCCATTTCCAAGTGTGAGCAGATGCCCACATGACAGAAAAGAAGGTATTAACAAACATGTGCACATACCCAAATCAGCCAAATTCGGAATTTGGCAAGATGAGTAACATCTGTTTGCCACAGCTGCAAAGCCTTTAGGCCTCTGGGATTTATCCCAGCCAGTAAGGTGCAGCAGGTCAAGCCTTGGTTGGCATTCACCAAATTGCTTTTGCAAGGTGTGTGCACTTGATAGAAGAATCATGCAAGGCTTTTGGCCCATGCAGTCATGTCCTCAATGAACCACTTGAGTGACATATGAAATGCCATGAAATCTCTGAAATGCCATGGCCACAGCCCTTAATTCAATCACCTGGGCCGAGGCTGTTGTGGCTTTCCAGTACTTTGAGCTGTCAGTAAAACACAGCTCTTTCCCCCCTTTTTTTTTTTCCTTTTTTTTTTTTTTTTGAAAGAAAAACCCAGCAGCACCTGCGGGCTCTAGGACCCTGCGGTGCTCGGCGAGGCGGAGGACCCAGTCCAGGGGGCTGGGCCAAGCGTCCCAAACCTGGCCGGGGGGGCGGAGAGCCCAGGCTCTCTGCCGAGCCAAAATCCATGCAGCTCGGTCCCTCCTCCCAGCTTCTCATAGGTATCACTTGGGGCCCCTGAATCTGGGGTCCCTGGGACACTCCATGGCCACCCACAGATGGGCGAGCCATTCCAACCTTATATTTTGGTGCACGCCCCCACCAGGCTGCGAGAATCCTGGCAATTCCTCCGGCTTTTCACCCTCCCCCCACCCCACCTGTCCATTGACCATGCCACAGCTTCTCGGCATCCCGCTCTATGAACAGGAGCAGGACGCACGGGGCGCGGGCAGGGGAGGTTTTCCCGGGAATATAAAATTCCACCCTGGTTTTGGGGACCTTGGCACCACTCATGCCTGCCCAGTACAAGGGGCTGCTCCTCGCTCTCAGTGTGTCCGTCCTGCCGCGGGATACAATGGACTGAATCGCGGCCCCACCCCCATCCCCAGCCACGGTACCAGCAGCAGTGGCGCTACTGCGGACCAAGCCGGTGTTCCCTCCCGCTGCCTCTGCCTCTGCCTCAGTGGGACAGAGCTCAGGGCAGTCTGGGGGAAGCAGAGGCAGTGGTGGGCTGGATGCAGGTTCTGAAACAAACAGGCTGGATGTGCTGTCCAGCACAGGGCTGCCTGCTTCTGCCGGTGGCGATGGATCACAGAGCGAAGTCGCTGCTGAGTCGGCTTTAGGCGGAGCGGCGGCGGAAGCTGCTGCCGGTCCCGGGCTCGGCGGCGATGTCGGTCCTGGGGTGGGGGTTCGCGGCGGTGGGCTCGCTCCGGGCGGAACGGTGGGCAGAGTGAGAAGCACGGCTGCTGCTGGAACGGTGGGCGGAGCGGCAGGCGCTGGTATCTCAAAGGATATCAAATCCGCCAGTCCGCACGGCGCGCAGGGAGCCGGACCGGGAGACAAAGACTGTCCCATTGGCAAAGCCGAAGCCCCCGCATGCGGTGGGGGGCGTGCCAGGGGGTGGATCAGAGGCTCCATTGCCAGTCCCGGCAGTACAAGAGGGTGGGACCGGTGCATCTGCGCAGGCTTCATCAGCGAAGGAGTCGGGGGGCTCCAGCCCCCACTGCGCCATGAAGTGTGGGCTGCGCCGGCCCCCCCGCGAATGCAGTGAGGAAAGGGGGGGGCTGCGGAGCCGCGGGCGGAGGCGGCGGCCGCTGGTCCGGGGCCACTCCGTGCAGTCCTTGCAATGTCGGGTGTGCCGAAGCTGATAGTTGCAGCAAAGGCACCCCCGCCACCTGGTAGGCGGATGATGTCACCGGCACCTCGCTGAAGGCTAGGTGCATCTGCGCAGCTGGTCGCGGCGTGATGTGCTGCGCAGTCTGTTTCCGGAATCCCGAAATGTTCCAGTCAGAACAGTTGCCTCTCTGGGTCTTGCCCGGCAGGGCTATGTCAATGCCCACCCAGGCTGCGAACAGTTTGGGCGCTATTGCTTCCCCCTTGTCCAACTGCTTCATGAGGCAGCATCCCAAATTGCGCCAAACTCTGCGATCAAAGGTGCGTCCAGGGTCCACAGAAAATCCATGGTCCCGAGCCCAACTCAGAAGGAGAACGAGCTCGGCCTCAGAGATCGGAACCCCCAAGTGAGGGAGAACGCTTTGCCAAGCGCTCAAGACCACCCGTTCAGCCGTAGATGGCTGGTTCCCCATAGGAAACCCTCCCTTAGCAGACGTCCACTTCAAGAGACAGACAGTCCACTACTTCAGGGAAAAACCGTCCCGCTCAGTTCTCGGCTTCTAAGAGCCGACCCGCAGTCCAGACAGGACCAAGCCTTCTCCAGAAGGCGTGCGGTTTCAGCGTTACCTCTCTCAGGAGGCCAAAGGTGTCCGTCCAGAGCTTCCAGGCTACTGGCGTGGAGGCGCAGAACTCCCCGCTGGACGCTGGGGCTCGGGCTTCAGCCGAGGCTGCAATTCCACGAGGGGTCACCAGATGACGCCATTGAGCAGGATGGGAACAGAGAACTCCAGATCAGAAGGCTAAGAAAATGAACTCCGATTTATTTAAAATGTACCGCTCTATATATAGAGAACATCGAGAAGACTAATTTCATTGGTCTTAGGGTAAAAACATGTCATACCATTGGTGTGCAGTGAATGACACACAGTGGCAGGACATATCTATAAACAATGTGAATAACAAGATAGATTAGAGAATTATTTACATTCTTTCCCAACTGCTTCCCAGGCTCTCGCCTGGTTAGAAAACTTTTCTCTCTGACTCAGCTGAGAATACCCACAACTCTGCAGCATCTTTAACTTGATCTAGAACTATTTTTGGAATCCCCCCTGCCTGTTTCTGCACCTGCTCCCAGTCACCCTCACTGACCAGATGATCAAAGGTGATATCATTCCCATCTGCGTCAGTGGAGCATTCAGGATTCTGCAAGAGCTGTGGAAGGAGGTCCCCTACTAATCTCTTCCACGTGCGCTCCCATAATTTGTACTCAGATGATGGGAGCAAGCAATTAAAAAGCCTTTTTAAATCTGTGGGGAACCAGCGTGTTTGATGTAAATGTTGCTTTTAAAAGGCTCCTAAAAAATTTGCTTTTTTGCCTAAACTCACACTGCGTTCGGCAAAGTTCTTTGGTGCTCTGGTACGAGAGTGGTTCCCACCTGGGGTGGTCTCCCCTCGCATTATAAGTGACTGGGGCTAGGAAAGGGAAGTTGTTATTTTCCACCACTTCCTGTCTCCCTGGCACTGCACTCCCGGTCCCTCTGTTACCGTGGGAACCAGAAGCCAGAGTGTGGGAAACAGGAGGTTGGTGGGTGGAAACCTGGGCGGAGGCAGCCAAGGGGAAGGAGGAGGGGGTTGGTGATGACACATCAATGGGAGGAGCAGTGGGTGGAACAGTGGGGGGGGGTAAAACTGCCCCCCCCAAAGGAAGAGGAGGGACCTCGAAAGAGGGAAGGATCAGGGGTGTGAGTGGGAAGAAGGAGAAAGGGGTTCTGGGAAGAAGAAGAAGCATCTGCCACAAGGCCAAGGCCATTTTGTGGTGCTTCTGTGGGATGAGGGAAGGAACCGTCTTGGAACTCAGAACTCAGATTTCTAAGAGGGATAAAGGGATTGGATTGAGGGATTGGGGTGAGGTCTCTGACAGTGTGGCCATCACTATCAGAGCAGGGGTTCCGAGAGGACCTGGAGGAGCCAGGGAGACGGTGGCAGCCCTGAGTCTTCTGAGGACGGGCTGCTCTCCCCTGTCCACCCGGTGTGGGGGAAGAGGGAATGGGAAAAGAAGGTGGAGAAGAGGGATTTCTGGGGAAAACCGGGGGTAAACTTGTAGTTTGTTTTTTAACTCCCTTTTCTTTCAACACATCCCAAATCAATAAAAATAATTGCATAAATCCCTCTTTAACAGAGGAGTCACGTTTCTTTGTTAAATCACTCAATTTAGCACCTACTTGCTTCCAAAATACAACATTTTGCTCATCTTGCGAAATAATATTTGGAAAGTTAAAAAACAACCACCTCAGGAACCTTTTAACAATGCCCTTTGAAAACACAACACCCGCTTGCCTCAGGGACCCTGCAACTTGGTAATAAACTTCCCTTTGCTGGGTAGACAGTCTGGCACCCATCCTGTCTACCTAGCCTAACTTACACCCACCCTCTGCAGGAAAAAGGAGATAAGAGAAAAGAAAAGAAAAAGGGTCCTGAAAGCCGACAGAGACGGACTGAGCACGCCACACGTTGCGCATCCCCTTCCCTCGGGAAACAGCTGCCCACCTCCCGAGCCCCTGGCCGGGGTCCCTCTCAGACTTCCAGAGAACTCACCCAACCATCGACTTCAGGAAATAAGGCTGCAGAGGTGGTCCTTAGTTCCTGAGACACCTTCCCGGATGCCAAAGAGAAGGCTATGTCTCCTTCCTCGGGGAGAACCGTTGAACAAAACTCAGCGTGCTCACACGGAGATGATGGCACAGCAGGGCTTATAAATCCAGGGCACATTTGCCTGCAGTACAGCCTGTCTGTAGGGTTTCTTCGCGTGGAAACCACCGCGCCGCTTCCCGCTGCCGCTTCTGCGCCATGGCGACATGGAGTGCTGGCATTCCTCGCGGCAGCGAAGATGCGCGAAGACATTGCTGCGCCACCTGTGTCTGGCTCGCGGTGGCCACGGGATGGAGGTTCGCCAACTAGCTGTCCCGCTTGTGGCCGGAAGGCAAACATGCGAGTGGCTGCCCCTGAGTCTTTGCCGAGACTGTTACGGATGGCAGTGATTGCTATGGCGTGGGTAGCGCAGCAGAGGCACAGAGCACGAGGAAACCAAGACAGAGGAATAAGGGAAGGACACTTGTCTGAATCTCCAAGGATTTAATTCCCGAAGGGTGGAAGAGCAAGTAACAAATCTGAACATAAAAGGACTACTTTTAAAGGGTAGAGGGAACACGGGGAGGACACAACCTTTGACCAATAGGAAGGCATTAGGGGAGGGGTGCAGGGTAAGAGCTCCCCAATAGAAGCCAACACGGGGAGGGAGCAAACCTTACAATCCAGTTCTGCTTTGAGGAAGGGATGAAAGACAGGGAACGCTCCAGAACCAAAGGAGTGTGCTATCTTTGACAGACAGGGGTAAGACAAGGGAACAAGGGAGGTATACAAGGAGACTGACAAGTGGATTGACATACATTTTGGCGGGGATAACTATGGTAAACAACTCAGGACTGAACCATTAGGGAAGCCAAATGGGGTACATAGAATGAACCATTACAAACTTATAACAAGGAATATTAAAACATACTACAGAAGAACAAACTGTAAAATAACAGACTACCACACTCCCATACAAAAGCAAATATATCCCTACTTTCCTCTGGTAATTGAGACACCCAAAAAGCCATCTTTTAAGTCTATCATACTAAACTACTGGTGTGATGGGGGAATATTACTTAATCGTGTATATGGGTTGGGCACTAATGGATATCGATTCACGGTTCTTTTATTCACCTCCCTCAAGTCTTGAACGAGCCAGTAAGTTTAATCTGAGTTTCTTACTGGTAATATGGGTGTATTATGGGGGGACGTACATGGTTCTAAGGTTCCTTTTTTAATCAGTTCCTGGACCACCAGCTACAATCCTCGTGTCCCCTCCACGGAGAGTGGGTATTGCCAAACCTGAACTGGGCAGTTTTCATCAACTATTTTTATTACTATAGGAGTCATGTTTAACTCACCTCGGTTTCCAGGTCTTGCCCACACTATTTCACTACTCCTTTTCTCATCTTCTCTTAGTCTGAGAAGCTTAACTACCATTTTCCCTTCCTCTGGGAGCACCCCGATGCTCAACTGCACTTGTAAATCCCGTCCCAATAAATTGTACCCTGCTTCTGGAACTAATAGAATATCCCCGATTCCTGTTTTATTTGTGCCTTCAAACCTTACTTGCTTTATGAATAGCACTTTAAACCCTTCCCCTTTTGCACCCACTACTTGCACTGTATTTTGCCTCTTCTTGCATCCCTTTGGAATTCTACAAACACAAGTTCTTTCATCTCCCATGTCTACCAAAAATTCAAATTCTTCCTCCTGGAGACCTATTTTTAAGGCTATCAAGGGCTCCTGATGGTATTCTGTCCCCAGGAGGTAGAGCCCTGGCATCTCTAGTCTTCCACCTCTCCTTTTTGCTCGTTCTCATAAACCTTCGGGTCCCTTCTCCTTCGGGGGCAATTTCTCCTGAGATGTCAATTTTTCTTACAATAAAAGCAAATCAGTCTTAGGTTTCCTGGTTCCCCAATTTCCCTCTCAGGGGTCCTGTCCCAAGGAACCATATCCCACCTTTGCCTATCCTCTCCCGATCAAGGTCTTTCTCCCTTACGGGGGTTTTTCCTTACATGCTGGTTTCCTTCTCTAATGGCAGTTACCATTACCCTGGCCTTTGCCTTCTCTTTTTCCTCATCCCTCCTGACATGCACCTTCTGTGTCCCCCTTAAGAGATGCTCCAATTCCCTTTCTTGCCAACTGTCCAATTTCTCTGATTTTCTCTGTATATCTGGCCATGCATGGGTGACAAAATTTATCTTTAGCAAGGTCTGTCCAGTTACTGTATCAGGGTCGATACCTAAGTACTGCCTCATTTTTTTTCTCAATCTTTCTGGCGACTCTGTTGGGGTTTCTTCCCTCTTCTGCTGTTCATCAAATGCCTTATGAGCATTCTGGCTTCGTGGAGCAGCCTCTTTAATACCCCTTACAATTAATGTTCTATAATCCTCCACACTTTGCCTTCCCTCAGGGCTGTTGTGGTCCCAATTAGGGCATACTGTGGGTATTTTCAGATCCCCAGGAGGTCCTTGCATGTGCTCCCTTTCCATATCCACATTCCAATCATCTGGATCATCTGTCTTTCCTCTGGTGTAAATAACATGTCGTTGTTGAGGCAGGACGGGAACAGAAGAACTCCAACATCAGAAGGTGAAAGAAAAAATCTCTTTATTCAAATGCACCGCTCTATTTATAGGGAACATCATGCAGACTAATTTCACTGGTCTTAAAGTAAAAACATCTCACACCACTGGTGCACACTGAATGATGCACAGTGGCAGAACATATATGTAAACAATGTGAACAACAAGAGAGATAGTGAATTATTTGCATTCTTTTCCAACTCTCTCCCAGGCGCAGCCTGGTAGAAACTTTTCCTTTCTCTCTGACTGAACTGAGAATACCCATAATAACATGATCATTATTGATTGGATTTCTTCCTACATATAAATGCTGAGCCCCAAAAATTGGTTTAACTGTTCCGCTAATCCAATGGGGTCTTCTAGTAATCCTTTTAATTCCTTCTTGAACATCCTCACATCAGAGGAATTGAGTGGCACAGTCACAAATCCAATTCCCCCATGTGCCCCACCCATCGGTACATTCCTCAGAGGATATAATCCCACTGCTTGGTTCCCATCCCCCAACCTGTTTTCCTCTTGCTGTGCCATTCTGTTTCCACTATATTGACTAGGCCCATCAAAGAGCAAGGGAGGTACAGTCAGTGCCAGTGGGGGTGGAGGGGGCAAATAGTCTAACGGGTCCCATTATTTACTTTCTGTTACTCTCTTCCTGACTGAATGGTTTCTTAGCCCTTACATGGATGTTTAAAGACTGACATAGCCACACTTTGTCCGACCCATACCTCGGCCAATATACATGATCGGGCCTAATTTCCCCCTTAGTCCACTCTATCATGGAGTACTGTATCATCTTAACCTCATCCTTACCTTTTGTGTGCGGGCCATGTGAAAAACGCCAATCACTTGTGTTAAAATTTTAGAAATTTAAGAGTAATAACATAGAAATAAAAATTAGGACAATAAGAATTTGGTCAATCAAAGTTAGGACAATAAAAGACAATAAAAAGCAAAGAATTACAGATGTCCAGATGCTCCTGGGCACTAATTCACAAAAGCGTGCCTCGCTAACAAAGGATTAACCCTTAAAAGCAATAGCCTGTTGCATATTCATAGATCTCATACATGATTCAAAAATTCTTTTCAAACAAAGGGTGTTTTCTGGTTATTCTCAACTTCCCCCCCTCATCTTGTAAATCAATGTTTTGGCTCCTCAAAGTCTGGAAGAAGTCTGGTTCTTCCCGATAAGGAGGCAACAATTCTTCTCTTGAGATCTTAGTGTCTTGTTGCTGTTATCTCTATGCAAAGAATTTCTTGATTATCTTATCCATTCCTTGAGCTAGTTACAAAAAGTATCTTAGATTGCATAGTTTCTATTTTAGTATTATGTTATAGCCTAAAACTATATTTACCACACTACTTAAAAAAGATTAATACAGCATAACTTTCCAAAATAACCCATATAGTATTCATTTTGATATTTACGAAAAGCCAATCATATAATATGCATCTATAACAGGTCATATTTCCACCGGGCTAGTTTTCTTCCCGGGGGCTATCTGGGGGTATACCTGTTATAAATAGAGGCGAATAATTTGTTCAGCCTTTCAAGAGTCAATCAGAAATTTATTGATTACAGCAAGCGATGGCAAGCAAACAGTGCTGGGTGGAGCCGGGGAGTCCCCGCTCTGCAAACGGCTCACCCCGTTTCCCCCTTCCCACAGTCTTTTTATACTCTTTTTCTCTGGGGCCGCGGTATCTCTGGGTGTACTCTGCGCTTGCACCCTCTGTTGCTAGGGGGTCTTCTTCTACTCTCTGGTGGTCGTTTGAGGGAGGGTCCTCTCTTCTTCTTTGGTGAAAGTCCATGGCCCTGCAATGGTCTTTTCCATATGCACCTAAGTTCTAATTACACAACCAGCTTAAGTAATCAACATACTAACTAGTTTCTGTCTGGCGGTTTTCTGTTATCTACACAAGGCTTCTCCTTTGGTTTTCTGTTATCTACACAAGGCTTCTCCTTTATTTTCTGTTATCTACACAAGGCTTCTCCTTTCTGTCTTGATGAACAAAGAGTCTTTTCTAACTTATCACAATCCCCTCCTTTTCTTTTTCTTTATTTTTTTCATCAAATCTTTTTAGTTCTTGTAAGCTAAGGGCTAAGGTTTCATTAGTCTCGGGATCCTCCGGTACGGGTTCATATTTGGCCCTTATTAACATGAGGTGAGCAGCCTCCAATCTCCTCTTTACTATGTCTATGATCCTATTAAAAATACATGGGCCAAAGGTTAGTCCCAAAATCAGCAAAATTAGGGGCCCTGCCATTGTGGACAATAGGGTAGTCAGCCACAGGGAACTGTTGAACCAGGTTCCATACCAGCCTTGTTGGGCTTCTCTTTCCCTTTTTCATTTCTCTAATCCTTCCCTTAGTTTTGTCATTGTATCCCTGACTACCCCTGTGTGATCTGCATAGATACAGCACTCCTCTCTGAGCGCTGCACATAGCCCTCCTTGCTGTAGGAGCAGGAGGTCCAATCCTCTCCTGTTTTGCAAAACTACTTCAGATAGGGATCTCACTGATTTCTCTAAGGCTGATATCGATTGCTCTATTCGCTCTAAGTCCTCGTCTATTGCTACCCTTAGAGAGTGAAATTCTTTCGTTTGTTTTACTAAGGAGGCCACTCCGGTGCTTACACCTGCTCCCCCCATGAGCATTAAAGCAGCCACTGTAAGTGTAGTAAAAGGTTCTCGTTTTTGTAGATGGTGTGCTGGGGTAGTTTGTAGGTTATATACATAGTCTTGAGGGTGATAGATAATTTTTGGGATTATGACTACTTGTATGCAGTAATCTGAGGTCTCATTGAAAATTTCCAGGGAGATGCAGGGTGTGAGTCCTCCTTTTGCACAGATCCACTTTGTGTTTTTAGCAGGGAGTAACCACCTGGTTGGCTTATCCTCTCGTCTTGCTGTAGTCATTATTTCGCACAGGAATTCTATGTGCTAGGGCACTTGGCCAATGCACCTCCCCTTCCCTGTTACTGAGGCCAATGTGATTCCTTGCCCCCACGGATCTTTCCAATTACATGAAGGGGGTTACTGCCATTTGCACGTCTTGCCTTTTCTGATATTCCGATAGCTTCATAAAATGGGGGTTTAACATCAAAGCAGAACCAACAATGCTCTGTAAGCCGGGGGTTAGTTACATTCAAGACCCGGTACACTCCCTCTACCAGCTTCCAAAGGGTGTTAAATCGAGAATCCTCACTAGGGGGTGCTATTGTCTGGGTGACAACAGTTGAATTTTCCAATCCTGCGTTACTTTGATTATTGATTATTTCAACATAGCTTGGCTCTCCATCTTTAGCTATTACCGGGTTAGGGCCTACTGGTCGGGTATCTGGTGAGATAGGCTCCTTCTTTATGGTGAACATGTTGCCTCTGTCCTTACCAGGTTCCACATACCGAGAACCCTATGTCCGTCCCACCGTCTGTCTTGGATCTAATGGTTTAGTTACATTCAGATACACAAATTGACAATTCCCCTGATTGACTATGCTGCCCGACCAGTCCTTCTGTGGAGCTTTACAGCCGTAGGGTCCCCAAGAAACAGTAAGCCATTGATCTCCTTCTACTGACCAATCCGATGCTATTGTTTCACAGCCCCAATACCCGCAGAAGTATTCCCCGGGGTAATTGCAATATCCCTTTCCTGGATTTGATGCTGGACACATATAGAAACCTATTTTATTTAGACATGGTTCGATGAGGGCCAGTGTGCATAATGACAGTGTAAAGCTAGGAGATACGGATGATATCCGAGTTTGGATTTCCTTCCCATCTACTCAGGTTAGTATCCACTTAAAGGGTTGATGTGAAAATTGAGAATATCCTCCTGGCAATAACATAATCAGAGTTACAATAATGATAACTTGCCAAGGAGGATGGAGTCCTGTTTTTGCATTTAACTCATAACTCCCTACTATTCCCCTTTTAGTTTGTTGCCCTTTGTGTCTACCTGGGGTGGTTGAGTCAGTACCTTTGGGGAGATTATCAATACCCAGTCGGGAGTATTTCTGTATTATTCCACTTGGGATTGGGAAGAGCCTGGTTCTTTCCCCTCTGCCTCGCCCGCCGACTTGGGTGCTTCGAGCTGCGGGGATTACCATCTTCTCGGCAGCAGCGGTACTCTCCAGCGCATCCATTCCCTTTTCCCCTTCTAGCCTTATACTGCTCCCAGTACTTATCCTTGACCGGGGATGAGTTACACAGGATTTCTTTCAGCTCTTTCCGACAACACCGGTTTACAATCTGGGCAACAAAGGGGGCAGGTTCATTCAGGTGGAAACAAAAATTCTCAGGGTTAACCCCTTTTCTGTAAACCTCCCACCACTCTTCTGATTTGAACCTTACCCACTTATTCTCTAATTCTCCTAACTCTAATATGATTCTTGTTAATCCTCGCTCTAGCTTGAAGCAGCTGGAGCAAATCCCAGTAGGTGGCTTTCCTTTGCAACAATGGACCCACCACCGTTCTTGGCAAGTTTTACAAACAAAGCACACAAAAGGATAACAATCACCACATATTTCTTCAGATACTACTCTGTAATCATCAGCCGAGGGCAAAGTGTACCCTTTCTGTTCCCCCTCTTGGTCTATCTGGATTTACCCACACTGAGTCCGTTACTTTTTCTTCAAGGTGACCTTCAGGTTTCTGGGTTGGCTTGTTACTCTCCAATGGTCAGCCGTAGTGATCGGTCCTTTAACTCGGCTTGCGTGGGTCCATCCCTTCTCGGCGGTCCGAATTGCAGTCTCTGTGGTGAGCAAAACAACGAAGGGGCCTTCCCAACGAGGTGTTAAAGAATTTTCTTTCCATGATTTAATGAGTACTCTATCTCCAGGTTTAATCTTATGTATTGCTAGGTCTAACGGAGGTCTCTGAGTTAACAGCCCCTTTTCCCTCAATTCTCTCCTTCTGTTCATAATTTGCACAATATAGGTATTGGTCTGAGAATCTTTCAAACAAGGGTGATCTACAGGGGCCTCCATATCATAGGGCATTCCGAATAGCATTTCAAAAGGGGATATCCCCACATCAGTTCGGGGTTGAGTGCGGATATTTAATAGAGCCAAGGGCAAACACTTGACCCAAGACATCTTTGTTTCTAGCATTAATTTAGTTAGCTGTTTTTTGATTTCCCCATTCATCCGCTCCACTCTCCCAGAACTTTGCGGGTGCCATGGAGTGTGATACTTCCACTGGGTCCCGAGGGCGGTGAGAACATCTTTTGCTATTTTTGAAGTAAAGTGGGGGCCCCTATCAGAATCTAAGATCTCTATCATCCCGTATCTAGGTATGATTTGTTCTAAAAGTATCTTAACCACCGCATGAGACGTTGCTCTGGCGGTGGGGAATGCTTCTACATAGTGTGTCAAGTGATCTATCAATACCAACAAGTACTTGTACCTCCCTATTTTGGGTAGTTCAGTAAAGTCCACTTGTATATGAGAGAAAGGTCTTTGTGCTAACTCTCTCCCACCCATTGGTCTCTCTCTTTGTTGCTGCTTGTTTACCTTTTGACAGGTCAGGCAGCGTTGGGTTACCTGTTTAGCCAGAGTATAGATTCCTATACACATGTATTTGATGGCAAACGGATCGACTAAGGCCTGGGTGCCCCAATGGGTTTTATCATGTATAGCCTGCAGGATTCTCATGGCTACTCCTTTCGGGAGTACTTCTCGACCATCGGGTAATACCCACTTGCCTTCCTCCTTTTCCCGTATTCCCATTTGGTCTAATTTTTCTTTTTCTTGTACTGTGAATGTTAATAAATATTTCTTTGAGCCATGATACCAGCAATGTTTCTTTTGGGGGTTACCACAAACACATCTGATGGAATAATCTCCAAACATTTTACAACCTGACCAACACGGTGTTGTTCCTGAATCATCCCCACAAGCAGAGCAATCCTCCCTTTGTGTAACCTCAAGCTTATGTTTTAAAGTCAGTAGCGCAGCTCTCTTGGCCTCTTGATCAGTGTCATTGTTTGACACTGGCGCAATGCCAGCATCCCCATGAAAATGCACCTTCCCTAAATAAATGCTGTGAGATGTTATCAGGAAGAGAGCAGAGCAGGCCCAAGCTTAATAACAAAAGAAAAAAACTTTATTAAACTACTACTACTACAGAAAACACATAAACTAAATCCAGGATGAAGACCTTTTAAACCACCCCTCTTCCTCCCAATTCCAAAAACACCCAGCCATGAAACATCACCCGGGATTCTTGATCAAATTACCACCCTTCAGGTAGTCTATACTTAAACTATCAAGGGAGAGAGAAGTCTCTCTTGCACCACAGACCCCCCAGGAAACACAGCTGCCACCCTGTGTTTCCCTGTCACACATGGCAACCGCCCGGAAAAAAAAATCTGCCAGTGTGACACTCTCCATTCCATGTCACAGTGCTCTCACCACCGTGCATGGACAGACTGCTCATAGGGCTCCTTTAAGGATGCTTTGCCACGGACCCAAAAATACAACAGTTCAGTTTCTCATCCTGGGACTACAGTCCCCCCCATTTTCCCCTGGGGCCGAGGGTCCAAAAACAGGACTCATCTTCTTCCCGAAGACAGAGGGTATCACCATTCCCTCTTCAGCTTTCTTCGTTTCTCGCCATTCCTGTGCTGTCGAAGCTGAAACAGGTCTCCCTGGGTCACCACCGCATCCCCCTAAAATGCAGTCTCTATTGCAGGAGATTTTGGTTCAGTCTATGGCTAACAAGAAAAGTCCAGCCAAAAGCTACTTCATCATCTCTTCCCACCTAAATATTTCTTCTTCTAACATCTCAGTTCCCGGACTATCTCTCTTCCACTATAAATCAAGGAGGAGTAATACTTTTAAAAAAGCCCTCATTTCCTGGAAAGGGTTAAACATTCAGACTCCTTGGACGGCTGATATCTCGGTCCAGTGTTCCGCCGCCTACGCTGGGCATTCCCCCCCCTTCTCCTTCTCCTCTGCCGGCAAATCTCCAGGTGCCGCCAGGCTCTCTGTCTCTTTCCCTCTTGGGGGGGCAAAGGCATCTCCACTTCTCTCCACCCTTCCGTCCACAGGAGCTGGCTCGGTTCCAGCCCCTCAGCCCCCTCGGCCTACCTGGACAAGGCCGCATGGCTTCCCCTCCCCCACCCAGCCCGAGGCCAGGCAGGGGAGAGCCTGCACTCTCTGACGGCCGGAACCAAAAGAGACAGTTCTCCTGGGAGTTCTTGCTTTTAACCCCCTGTGTTCTCAGAGGCGTGTCCATACTTTCAGTGGTCACTCCAGGTGCCAATATCCAAACCTGACCACTGATTGGTTTGACCCAACTTCCTGGAAAAAATTCACTTCCATGTCAAACCACGACAATCAGCTAAATTGTTTCCCCTAATGGAGGCTCCTATTCCTGTCTGATGGCCACGGACATGCACCACTGCTATCCTTTCCGGATATCTGAGAGCTTGTAAAACTCGTCGGATTAATTCCTCGTGTATTAACCCCTTTCCTTGTGAGTTAATTAATCCTCTCTCTTTCCAAATTTTACCGAAAGTGTGTACTACCCCATAAGCATATTTAGAGTCAGTGTAGATGGTTCCGGATTTTTCTTTTAACAATTCTAATGCTCTGAGTACTGCATATAATTCGCATGCTTGTGCTGACCAGCTAGGGCTAAGGGGGCCAGATTCTATTATCCCAAAGGTTTTTCCATCCACCACAGCGTATCCAGATTTCCGTTTCCCCTCAACAACTCGGGAGGATCCATCTACATATAACCGGGCTCCTGAGGCTAGTTCTTCCTCTTCCAAATCTGGCCGTATTTTGGTTTGTTCCTCAATTTGTTGGAGGCAATCATGTGCCAGCTCAGTAGTTGGTTCCCCATATAGGAATTGAGCAGGATTTTGTAAACTGGTAGTTTCTATAGTCAATTTAGGGGATGATATTAGGATGCCCTCATATTTAAGCAGCCTGGCATCTGTTATCCATTTTTCAGCTTTTTGTTGCAAAACTCCCCGGATGTTATGAGGAGATAAGACCCGCAGCTCACTTCCAAAGGTTATTTTCCCTGCTTCTTCTACTAAGAGCGCAGCAGCTACTATTACTTGTAAGCAGGTGGGCCACCCTCTACTAACAGGGTCTAAAAGTTTTGAGAGATACGCCACTGGTTTTTTGTTCCCGGCCCAGTCCTGGGCCAGCACCCCATATGCAGTTCCCTCTTCCACATTAATAAATAGGAAGAATGGTCTTTTTAGGTCAGGGAGACTGAGGACTGGTGCATTTACCAATTCAACCTTTAGGGCCTTTAGTCGGTCCTCATCTTCAGGTGTCCACTTGAGTAATCCTTTGTGAGTCAATTTTTCATACAGGAATTTAACTTTCCCACTAAAGTTCACTATCCACTGTCGACAGTATCCAAAAAGTCCTAACAACTGCCGTATCTGTCTCTTATTCTGTGGGGCTTGTAATGAGAGTATACCTTGGACCCTTTCAGCATCCAATTTCTTAGTTCCTTTGGTTAACTTATGTCCCAAGTATTTAACTTCTTCCTCTACAAACTGTAGCTTAGACTTTGAAACCTTAAGTCCCTTCAAACTCAGGAAGTTTAGTAGCTTTATGCTTTTTTTTCTTACTATCTCCTCCTCCTTGCCTGCGATTAGTAAATCATCTACATACTGTACCAAAGCTGTTCCTTCACCTAAGGAATAATCTGCCAATATTTCCTCTAATGCTTGTCCAAATAAATTAGGGGATTCTGTAAATCCCTGAGGGAGGACAGTCCATCTTAATTGTTGCTTTCGATGGGTATCCGGGTCTTCCCATTCAAAGGCAAAATAATCTCTGGAGGCTTCTTTAAGAGGGCAGGCCCAGAAAGCATCTTTAAAGTCTATTACACTGTACCATTTATTTTCAGGGCCTAATTGACTTAAAAGTGTATATGGGTTAGCTACTATGGGAAATCTTTCAACAGTTCTTTTATTAATTTCTCTTAAGTCATGAACTAGCCTGTAACTACCATTCGGTTTCTTTACAGGTAAGATGGGTGTGTTAAAAGGAGACATGCATGGTTCGAGGAGACCTTGTTTTAAGAGTCTCTCAATTTCGGGTTTTAACCCTTGTTTCCCTTCTTGAGACAGAGGGTATTGTTTTATTCTCACAGGTATTTCAGGGTCCCGGATGGTTACTTCAAAAGGTTCAATATTCAACCTTCCTACAGTATCAGGGGTGTACCACACTTCTGGATTGATTTTAGCTTCATCCGCGGTCCGTAGGGGACACAGTTTTACGCTTAATTTCTCCTCTATTACTTCCACTCCTATTCCTAATTCAATCATCAAGTCCCGTCCGAGTAGATTATAATCTGCCTCGGGAACTAATAAAAAGGATCCCACCCCCAATTTAGAATCAGTCTCCAAAAAGACATCTTTTATCACAGGTACTCCAAAAGGCTCCCCTTTTGCCCCAATTACCTGTACCGTGTCAGATGAAATTTTACACCCCCGGGGAAGGGTCTGGACGGTTGATCTTTCCGCCCCCAAGTCCACAAGGAACTCGTATTCTTGCTGCTGGGGACCTATCTTTAGCTTTACCAGGGGCTCTGTTCTTTTGTCCCCAGCAGATAGAGCCCCTGACACCCCTAGTCTTCCTGAAACTGTTTTTCATCAGCTATCCTTTGTCGGCATTCCTGCTTAATGTGACCCCTCCTCCCACAGTAAAAGCAGGCAATTCTTCTCTCCTCCTTCCTCTCATCAATCCCATCAGTCCGCCTTGGAATTCGCTTACTTCCCCGCATGGCTGCCCCCTTCTGTAAACGAGAGGGGGCAGTTTTCTGCCCTTCTCGAACTGCCGCTACCATCATCCTAACTTGCTTTTTATGAGTTTCATCCTCCCTCCTTACATAAACTTTCTGCGCCTCTCGCAATAATTCATCCAATCCTCTTCCTTGCCAATCCTCCAATTTTTCTAACTTCTTCCGAATGTCCACCCATGAGTTCGCTACAAACTGTGTTTTTAGCAAGGCCTCCCCTACTGGGGTATCAGGGTCCACTCCAGAATATAACTGAAAGATTTTTCTCAACCTTTCCAACCATTCTGTGGGGTCTTCATCCTTTTTTTGCTGTTCTCGAAAAGCCCCATGAATATTCTGTCCTCGAGGGACAGATCTTCTTATTCCTTGTATTATAATGTTCCGCAAATCTACCATATGGGCTCTGTGTTGCGGATCCTGGTTGTTCCAGTCAGGGCGTTGCATAGGCCACTTGGTGTCTGCGAGGGGCCCTTGTTGGTGTTCATCATCCCATATTCTCATCCCTACATCTCTAATCATCCTCCTTTCCTCAGAGGTAAATAATATACCTAAAATAGATTGCATCTCATCCCAAGTATAAATGTTCGGACCCAGAAATTGGTCTAACCTTTCGGCGACTCCAAGGGGGTCCTCTAAGAGATGTCCCATTTCCTTTCTGAACTCCATCACATCTCCCGAGTTCAAGGGTACAGACACATATCCAACCCCTAAGATTTGGGCTGGCTGCCCCGGTTGCCCTGCATTAGGGCTGGGGACCATCCCCATTCCTGCTTCTCAGAGTGGGAACAATCCCAATTCCACCTTTTCCTAGTCTGGCTTCTAGTTACCCGCTGGTTATTCCCCTGGAGCTCAGCATTCAACTCATCCCCCTCCGAGTCATCTTTTGCTCAGTCATTTTGTGCCGGGGTAGAGGGGTCAGGATGTTGTGGTGAATGTGGAGGCAGGGGTGGGTAAAGATTCCGGAGAGGAGAACGGGGAGGGGGAGCTGCTGGTAGAGGAGGTGATGGAGGGGGAGGAGGTATGTAGGGTGGAGGGGTGGAATCGGGTAGGTCTGTATCCTCTTTCAATCTTTTCTTTTTCTCCTTAGTACTAAGTGCAAACAACTTAGTGCGAGTTTCCCCCATTATCCAGAGGGAGGCGTATTCGCTCTCCTCTGAGTTCGAGGGCTCTTTAGAATTCACGTAAATATTTAAAGCCTGACATATCCAATCCTCAAATGAGCCAAACACTGGCCAGTACAAATGGTCCCCTCTTATTTGTTTCCCTCCCCAAACCTCTATGCAGTAGTGCACCATTTTCACCTTGTCCTTTCCTTTCCTGGAGGGGAAGGCATCCCAGCTTTTAATCATTAGTCCTAATGGGCTATCTGGAGGAATTTGGGGAAGCTTTACAGGGTTTCCCCTACCCATGGGACCAGAGGGCTTGCTTTACCTCTGTCCCATCTTCCGGAGTGCCTTCTCACACACACCCCTTCGCTTCCCTCAATTCGTGGCCCAGCCCGTCGCCGGGTGTGGGAAACCAGAGACGTCTCACTCACCACACTCCAGGATCCCAACCCCGACCGAGTGGGCCCCGCTCCCTCTGAATGGAGCAACCTCAGTAGCCCCAAAGGACCACTGAAAGGTACTTACGAAATGAACAGGGCTAATGCCTTTATTAATGTTCAGCTCTTTATTAAAAAGATCAGCTGGGCAGGGGGCTCGACGCAGAGCTCGCCCCCGCGGTCATAGCTTTCCCAGGCAGCCAAAAGGAAGGAGGCGTGTAGAGTCTGTCACTGGAGTCCCAAGCAGCAGCTGTCCTTTCTCCTTTCCTTGTGGCACACCGGTGGCCCGAGGATGAGGAGGCGTGGCGTGCAGAGTCTGTTGCTGAAGTCCAGAACAACAGCTGTCCCCGCTCCTTCCGTGGTGGCAGCACCAGGGCTCTCTGTCCCTCTATCGCCCTGCTTCTCAGAGCCTAATATAGTCTGTTCTTTCTTAGGTGATGGCGACGGTTAAAAGCCAGTCAGGGGATGTGTTTCCCTCTTCCTCAGCTAGGGCATTTGTCTAGACTCCTCTATTGTGTTCAGTTTTTGATTTATATTCATTTTTATCTCCTAAAAATACTCCCATGATCCTAAGGGGTTTTTATTTGCATGTTAGTCCCAGAATGGCAGCGTGGAGGGGTGGGAGGCCAGGTAGTTTAGAGAAAACAAACAGAGCAATTAGCTAATTAGCATTTCAATATCGGTACTTAGCTAGAGTTAGTAGTTTCTGTTAGTGTTGCCATGGGAACTAGGAAAGCCCTGCCCGCGTCTCTGGGGAACACCTGGAAACTGTTCATAACACTTACACAGTCCTGTGTCTTCGCCCGGGACTTCGTGCACAAAGATTAAGGGGTTGCGAGCTATTCTTTGCTTGCCACCGAATTTGGGTTCGTCGGTAAGGGTCCCAGAAGGGGGACTCCTGAGCGGGGCTTGCTGCCAAAGCAGCGAGGGCGCCTCCCCGGGAGGAGTTTCCAGCAGATAGCCCTTATCCGAATCACGGCACCAGATTGTTATAAATAGAGGCGAATAATTTGTTCAGCCTTTCAAGAGTCAATCAGAAATTTATTGATTACAGCAAGTGATGGCAAGCAAACAGTGCTGGGTGGAGCCGGGGAGTCCCCGCTCCGCAAACGGCTCACCCTGTTTCCCCCTTCCCACAGTCTTTTTATACTCTTTTTCTCTGGGGCCGCGGTATCTCTGGGTGTACTCTGCGCTTGCGCCCTCTGTTGCTAGGGGGTCTTCTTTTACTCTCTGGTGGTCGTTTGAGGGAGGCTGCTCTCTTCTTCCTCGGTGAAAGTCCACGGCCCTGTAATGGTCTTTTCCATATGCACCTAAGTTCTAATTACGCAACCAGCTTAAGTAATCAACATACTAACTAGTTTCTGTCTGGCGGTTTTCTGTTATCTACACAAGGCTTCACCTTTGATTTTCTGTTATCTACATAAGGCTTCTCCTTTCTGTCTTGATGAACAAAGTGTCTTTTCTAACTTATCACATACCTGTTGATATCTCTTCACTTCCTTCTCCCCTTGGGGATTCCCTACTTGCTCCTAGTCCCATTCCTAACAGCCACTCACCGGTGACACCGTGTCTTGTTTGCAGGAGATGGGGGTGAGGCAGGCTGCTGTGATAAATTGAGGCGAATAATTTGATTCAGCCTTTTTAAGGTCAATTAGCATTTTATTAATTACAGCAAGCAGTAGCAAGCAAAACAGCACTGGGTGGGTAGGGGTCTCCAAACCGCCCCTCCTGCAGTGTCCCACACTGCAGTGCCCCACACCCCACTCCCTTATTCAGTTTCTTTTATAGTTTCTTGGAGGTTTCTTCATTCGTGTCTTTTGCGATAGCAGTGTGCGTAGCTTGAGCATCTCTCTGCGTCGTTTCTGCGTTGTGTCGAGGCAGGTGATCGCTGATTTCACAATCGGCTCCGGACAGTGATGGGCGTACCTGGAGCACTCCTACGTTGTCTAGTCCGGTAGCCGTTGCCTGGTGGTCGCTGATTTCATAATCAGCTCCGGCCATCCCCCGACATTCTTAGCCTGTGTCTGCAAAAAAGCTACAAAAAGCTCCCTATATGGTGATTAATCATACTTGTAATCTTGCGGTTTTGCAATATATCTATAGCCTTGCGGTTTGTAGCAGTTGCTACAAGCTAGTATAAGGCTAGTCCCTTATACTTTAATTTTTATATTTCCTCCTTTAATATTCCAATTCTTTTGATGAACAAACAAGTTACCACAGTTTATCACAGCTGCCAGCTGTTATGAACAGTTTCCAGGTGTTCCCCAGAGACGCGGGCAGGGCTTTCCTAGTTCCCATGACAACACTAAAAGAAAACTACTAACTCTAGCCAAGTACCGATATTGAAATGCTAATTAGCCAATTGCTCTGTTTGTTTTCTCTAAACTACCTGGCCTCCCACCCCTCCACGCTGCCATTCTGGGACTAACATGCAAATAAAAACCCCTTAGGATCATGGGAGTATTTTTAGGAGATAAAAATGAATATAAATCAAAAACTGAACACAATAGAGGAGTCTAGATAAATGCCCTAGCTGAGGAAGAGGGAAACACATCCCCTGACTGGCTTTTAACCGTCGCCATCACCTAAGAAGGAACATACTATATTAGGCTCTGAGAAGCAGGGCGATAGACAGACAGAGAGCCCTGGTGCTGCCACCACGGAAGGAGCGGGGACAGCTGTTGTTCTGGACTTCAGCAACAGACTCTGCACGCCACGCCTCCTCATCCTCGGGCCACCGGTGTGCCACAAGGAAGGAGAAAGGACAGCTGCTGCTCGGGACTCCAGTGACCGGCTCTGCGCGCCTCCTTCCTTCCGGCTGCCTGGGAAAGCTACAACCGCGGGGGCGAGCTCTGCGTCGAGCCCCCTGCCCAGCTGATCTTTTAATAAAGAGCTGAACATTAATAAAGGCATTAGCCCTGTTCATTTCAATTTGGGGGCTCGTCCGGGATCGCCACGCCCAAAGAGGACCCCCGGACAGCTGGACAGCTCGACCACCTGCTTCGAGGGACCCTCGGGAGTTGCTGGCTACCTTCGGACCCTAGGATCAGCGTGAGACGAGCAACGCAGAGGAGCATCGGATGGGTAAGAAAAACCGGGAGACGAGCGAATGAGTGAGTGAGTGAGACGGGGGCCGGCAGCTCGGACCCCCGAAGTGAGAGGGGCCCGCTAGTACCGCGTTTCCGGACTCCTGCGAAGGGGCCGGCCGGGAACGGGGGAAGCGAGTGGAATAGAGGAGCGACTGAGGCGTCTCCTTAGAAGTAAAGCAGGCCCTCCTCCGAGCGTGTGGAGGTGCCCTATGGGCAAAGTAAGTCCCTGGCAATCAGGGCAAGGGGAATATCCCCAGCAGGGCAGGTGGGATGTGGAGGTCCTGGAGGACATGTCCCTGGCACTGGCAGGATGGGATAGGACAGCAGGTGGGATATCACTGGCCGGTAGGGCGGGCTGTCCTAGCAGGCAGGAGTGACATGTACCTGGCAGGCAGAGGGCATGTACCTGGCAGACAGAGAGCATGTCCCTGACAGGCAAAAGGCATGTCCCTGCCAGGCAGGACAGGACAACAGGGCAGGTGGAATGTCCAAGCAGGCAGGAGCGTCATGTCCCCCGGGCAGAGGGCATGTCCCCGCCAGGCAGGACAGGATAACAGGCATGTAGGGCGGGATGTCCTAGCAAGCAGGAGCAGCAAGTCCCGCCAGGCAGAGGGCATGTCCACAGCAGGCAGGACAGGATAACAGGGCGGGTAGGATGTCCATGGCAGGCATAGATGGAGGTCCCCATCAGAACAGATAGGGGAATGTCCCTGGAAGGCAGGGCAGGATGTCCCCGTCAGAGCAGGCATTAACCCGAGTAAGCAGAAAGGCAAGAAGGCAAGCAAGCCTAGTAGGAGAGTCAGGCAAGGGGGCTTGGCCGGAGTTCGAGTGTAAGGCTCGGCAGGACGTTCGACCTTACCTCGGCAGGGAGACCAAGCTTCCCAAGCCTAGTAGGAGAGTCAGGCAAGGGGGCTTGGCCGGAGTTCGAGTGTAAGGCTCGGCAGGACGTTCGACCTTACCTCGGCAGGGAGACCAAGCTTCCCAAGCCTAGTAGGAGAGTCAGGCAAGGGGGCTTGGCCGGAGTTCGAGTGTAAGGCTCGGCAGGACGTTCGACCTTACCTCGGCAGGGAGACCAAGCTTCCCAAGCCTAGTAGGATAGTCAGGCAAGGGGGCTTGGCCGGAGTTCGAGTGTAAGGCTCGGCAGGACGTTCGACCTTACCTCGGCAGGGAGACCAAGCTTCCCAAGCCTAGTAGGATAGTCAGGCAAGGGGGCTTGGCCGGAGTTCGAGTGTAAGGCTCGGCAGGACGTTCGACCTTACCTCCGCAGGGAGACCAAGCTTCCCAAGCCTAGTAGGAGAGTCAGGCAAGGGGGCTTGGCCGGAGTTCGAGTGTAAGGCTCGGCAGGACGTTCGACCTTACCTCGGCAGGGAGACCAAGCTTCCCAAGCCTAGTAGGAGAGTCAGGCAAGGGGGCTTGGCCGGAGTTCGAGTGTAAGGCTCGGCAGGATGTTCGACCTTACCTCGGCAGGGAGACCAAGCTTCCCAAGCCTAGTAGGAGAGTCAGGCAAGGGGGCTTGGCCGGAGTTCGAGTGTAAGGCTCGGCAGGACGTTCGACCTTACCTCGGCAGGGAGACCAAGCTTCCCAAGCCTAGTAGGATAGTCAGGCAAGGGGGCTTGGCCGGAGTTCGAGTGTAAGGCTCGGCAGGACGTTCGACCTTACCTCGGCAGGGAGACCAAGCTTCCCAAGCCTAGTAGGAGAGTCAGGCAAGGGGGCTTGGCCGGAGTTCGAGTGTAAGGCTCGGCAGGACGTTCGACCTTACCTCGGCAGGGAGACCAAGCTTCCCAAGCCTAGTAGGAGAGCCAGGCAAGGGGGCTTGGCCGGAGTTCGAGTGTAAGGCTCGGCAGGACTTTCGACATTACCTCGGCAGGGAGACCAAGCTTCCCAAGCCCAGTAGGAGAGTCCGGCAAGGGGGGCTTGGCCGGTTTTCGAGTGTAAGGTTCGGCAGGACGTTCGACCTTACCTCGGCAGGGAGACCAAGCTTCCCAAGCCTAGTAGGAGAGTCAGGCAAGGGGGCTTGGCCGGAGTTCGAGTGTAAGGCTCGGCAGGACGTTCGACCTTACCTCGGCAGGGAGACCAAGCTTCCCAAGCCTAGTAGGAGAGTCAGGCAAGGGGGCTTGGCCGGAGTTCGAGTGTAAGGCTCGGCAGGACGTTCGACCTTACCTCGGCAGGGAGACCAAGCTTCCCAAGCCTAGTAGGAGAGTCAGGCAAGGGGGCTTGGCCGGAGTTCGAGTGTAAGGCTCGGCAGGACGTTCGACCTTACCTCGGCAGGGAGACCAAGCTTCCCAAGCCTAGTAAGAAGGTTAGGCAAATGGCCAAGTAGGAGTTTGGGCAGGACTTAGCAGGGGTACAAGGCTAGAAAGTCCATCAAGGAGTTCAAAACTTAATCCAAAGAGAAAAAGTACAGAAGACAATAGATGAGAGTGTGACTCGTGATTGTCCTGGCCAAGAGATAATGTAAAGTGCCAAGAGGGGAATTTAGTTAAAAGAGATTAAGTTTAGTCAAGTGATTCAAAATACGAAGTTGGGAAGGGTCAGATGAGCTTTAGCTGCCTGTCACTATATTCCATTTTAGATAGAAGCACCCTATTTTTTTTTATTTCTGAGGCCTGAAATTGGGAAGAGGTTATAGCAAAGGAGCAAATCCTTCCAAAGCAAAGAGAATTCCCCCTAACAGCCCCTTGATATAGAACAACTACCTCATGCAGCTTGCTGGCTGGAGAATTTTATAAATAATGAGACTGTGAGAATATGCAAGTTACAAAGAAATAGAGAGGAAAACAAAGGGAATAGAGAGGGGGAGACTAGAAAAATAAAGGAATGGGACCCCCTCGATTGCCTGTCCCCTTCTGCTCCTGTTACTTCCCCAACAGTTTCCCCAGTTGGTCCTTCAGCCCCTCCTATTGAGTCCCTGATTCCTTTCCCCCGTTTTCCCACCTCTGTTTCATCGCCCCTTCCCTTAGTTTCCTCAACCATCTCCCCAACTCCCTCTTCCCCTTCTCCAGCTGGAGTTTCCTTGCCTCCTCCCACCTGGGAGCTGAGGCCACCTTTGCCCAGGGTTGGTTCATCACCTGGCATGCCCCCTGGCCTCCAGTGTCTGTCTCCACTGAAGACCCCGTTGGAATATCTAGCCAGTTTGACCAATTTCTAGGGCTGAGTATTTGTACCTGGGGAGACCTGAGCTATTCTAAGCATTCTGTTCTTTCTGAGAAAGGTCCAGATGATCTGAGCGGCAGGGGTGAAGATATGGGAAAGAGAGGGTGGATTGGGGCCCCCAGGGAACCAGGGGATGCCCTTGGTGGACCCCAACTGGAGTCCCAGCCAACAAGAAGGTAGGCAAAACATGAGAGACTATAGGTCCCTCATGATAAGAGGGACCAAAGAGTATCCATAGGGGAAGCAACACGAAATTGGCCTTTGATGGTACTCAGGAGAAGGATGAGACCCCGGCAATTTTGCTTAACCAACTAAAACGAAATTTCCAGTTATATTCACATATAGACCCAGATAGCCCAGAGGGTCAAGTCCTCTTAAAGGTCTAGTTTGCCACCAAATCCTGACCCGATATTAGACAAAACCCAGAAAAGATAGAGGACTGGCAAGCAAAGAACATCAATGAGTTGCTCAAAGAAGCCCTAAGAATGTATTTAAGTGGGAAAGTAATCGCAGCAGCAGCAGCTATCCTGATAAAAGAAGCCCAAAAATTGATCCTGCAAGGGAAAATTAAAGTACAAACATATACTAGTGATCATAGATCACATCACTCACTGGGTGGAGGCTTTCCCAACCAAAAAGGAAACTGCAGGAAGTTGCAAGAATAATCTTAGAAAACATCATACCACGATATGGGCTAGTCAATAACATTGACTTGGACCAAGGTCCACATTTTGTTGCTCAAACTTTACATCAAGTAACAAAAGCCCTGGGGATAAGGTGGAGGTTGCACACCCCATGGCATCCTCAAAGCTCTAGAAGGGTGGAAAGGATGAATAGAACTCTTAAAAATGTGTTAACTAAATTAATTGAAGAAACAAAGATGAATTGGCTCAGGTGTTTTACCTCTCGCTCTCTTGTGCATCAGAACCAGACCTTGGTCTGACACAGGGGTCTCTCCCTATGAAATAATGTTTGGACTCCCTTTTTTTTGTTTTTAATCACCCCTTTCAGTACAGCAGATTATCTAGAAGGGGAGGCAGCAACTCAGAAATATTTAGAGGTCATAGGAAAATCCCTAGAAGGCCTCCGAAAGAAGGGGTATCTCTCCCAAACTTCCCCTCTAGACACCAATGCGCACATCAGTCCTGGGGATTGGGTGTTGATAAAGTCCTGGTACACTACCACTCTATTAACCCCCAAATTCGAAGGACCTTTCCAGGTACTACTCACCACACACACTGCGGTACGGACCCAAGAAAAAGGCTGGACCCACGTCACCAGAGTCAAAGGACCAGTGCCACCCTCGGATGCCGGACCAGACCCAACAGCGTCACCCGCCTCCTCTTGTGCATGGACAGTAATTAAGAAACCAGAGGACCTAAAATTAACTTTAAGGAAGACTTGCTAGAGACTGATATACAGTAAGGTGTTAAGAACTGTTTCTGAGTTAAAGTACCATAGAAAAGGTTTAAGTACTTGGTAATTGTTTAATAAGACTAAGTGTCCTTTAGCCAAAGGAGTTACAACTTGGTTTCTAAAGAACACTAGAATTACCCTCAGGCCTGAGTAAAAGCATACAAATGCCAAAAGAAGTTAGCCCTCAAAAGACTGTAAGTTGATGCGGGCTTAAGCCCGATCAAAGAAGTAGAGGAGGGATTTGTTATGAACAGTTTCCAGGTGTTCCCCAGAGACGCGGGCAGGGCTTTCCTAGTTCCCATGGCAACACTAAAAGAAAACTACTAACTCTAGCCAAGTACCGATATTGAAATGCTAATTAGCCAATTGCTCTGTTTGTTTTCTCTAAACTACCTGGCCTCCCACCCCTCCACGCTGCCATTCTGGGACTAACATGCAAATAAAAACCCCTTAGGATCATGGGAGTATTTTTAGGAGATAAAAATGAATATAAATCAAAAACTGAACACAATAGAGGAGTCTAGATAAATGCCCTAGCTGAGGAAGAGGGAAACACATCCCCTGACTGGCTTTTAACCGTCGCCATCACCTAAGAAGGAACATACTATATTAGGCTCTGAGAAGCAGGGCGATAGACAGACAGAGAGCCCTGGTGCTGCCACCACGGAAGGAGCGGGGACAGCTGTTGTTCTGGACTTCAGCAACAGACTCTGCACGCCACGCCTCCTCATCCTCGGGCCACCGGTGTGCCACAAGGAAGGAGAAAGGACAGCTGCTGCTCGGGACTCCAGTGACCGGCTCTGCGCGCCTCCTTCCTTCCGGCTGCCTGGGAAAGCTACAACCGCGGGGGCGAGCTCTGCGTCGAGCCCCCTGCCCAGCTGAACTTTTTAATAAAGAGCTGAACATTAATAAAGGCATTAGCCCTGTTCATTTCACCAGCAAGCTCCGACCCCGCTTTCCCCTTGGCGCGCGTAACGAGCGGCCGCTCCCCGCCGGCAGAGGGTAGCAGTTCGGCCACTGGCTGTGGTCCCTTACCGACAGAAGTGGCCGTTAAGAGTGGACCCACGTTGAAGGATCAAGGCAAAGGAAGAGGGAAGGACCCTTTGCTTGCGTCTCCAAGCAGTCTTTATTTCTCCCCGCGCAGGGGGCAGTGACACAGGTGATACAGTGTGACAGCTCGAAGTAAAGGCAAAGAGAGCAAAGTACAGAAAAACGGCAGCTTTTAAAGGGGGGCTGCCCCCGGGGGTGGGGGGGGCAGCCTACAACAAATCAAGGGCTAGATAGGAGGAGTATGGGGTGGATATTGTTATGAACAGTTTCCAGGTGTTCCCCAGAGACGGGCAGGGCTTTCCTAGTTCCCATGGCAACACTAAAAGAAAACTACTAACTCTAGCTAAGTACCGATATTGAAATGCTAATTAGCTAATTGCTCTGTTTGTTTTCTCTAAACTACCTGGGGTCAACCGGCCCCCCACCCCTCCACGCTGCCACTCTGAGACTAACATGCTAATAGAAACCCCTTAGGATCGTGGGAGTATTTTTAGAAGGAAAAAAAGAATATAAATCAAAAACTGAACACAGTAGAGGAGTCTAGGCAAATGCCCTAGCTGAGGAAGAGGGAAACACATCCCCTGATTGACTTTTAACTGTCGCCATCACCTAAGAAGGAACATACTATATTAGGCTCTGAGAAGCAGGGCGATAGAGGGACAGAGAGCCCTGGTGCTGCCACCACGGAAGGAGCGGGGACAGCTGTTGTTCTGGACTTCAGCAACAGACTCTGCACGCCACACCTCCTCATCCTCTGGCCACCGGTGTGCCACAAGGAAAGGAGAAAGGACAGCTGCTGCTCGGGACTCCAGTGACCGACTCTGCACGCCTCCTTCCTTTCGGCTGCCTGGGAAAGCTACGACCGCGGGGGCGAGCTCTGCGTTGAGCCCTCTGCCCAGCTGATCTTTTTAATAAAGAGCTGAACATTAATAAAGGCATTAGCCCTGTTCATTTCAGATATATGTAAACATAAAACCAATAGGGGAGGGGAAGGGGAGAGTGCATGCTTAACATACCAATGAGTGAAAGAAAATATCATAACTGACAAGGAAGCTTCTAGATAAATGGGTGTAGCAAATAATGACAGACAAGCTGCAGGGGCAGGATTTGGAAGATGGACAGGGAAGGATCTGGAAATAAGGGAGGTATAGCCCAGGACTAACATGGGGAAAGGCGAGAAAACAGGTGGAAAACAACTATGGGGAGAGACTATTAGGAAAACTGAACAGGGGTAAATAGGAACAAACCATTACAATTATTTTAAACAATTTCTTAAAGATAAACTTCAAAATTCCACTACCACAACAGGTCCTTGCCACAAAAGCCGGCTTTCCCAACAGCCACGAGAAGAAAAAGGAAAGAAAGAAACCTCTGCCTTCCTCTAGGAAAGCACAAGCAAACAAACAGCGAAGTCCGAAGAACCAGCAAGAGATTGACTCACTGTCCCCATCACAATGGGGGCTGATGAGCGAGGCTGAATGGGCCTCAACAGAGCTATCTGTCTTCCAGCTTTATTGCCCACCACTGGCGCCGACTCCAGCTCTCTCTGTCTCTCGGCCCCCGGCAGCGTTTTTCAACACCATCCCTCGCTCTCCCCAGCCACGACTACTGCGGCACAGCTTTGGCAAGGACGAGCTCCGCCCCAGCAGCCCGCTCCGGGAATGGAGGGCTCGTATACAGCCGCCTGCACTGGGGGGAGCCCAGAGGCACAGCCTGTGCCTTCGCCTCCCTCTCGCCCTCTCTCTCCTTCTCGACCTCCCTGACCGGCGACCATGCTTGAGACCGCAGCCGCTGCTCCGTGCTTGGGACCACAGCGGGCCGGGAGCCGCTCTTGCACACTGTATCTGCACATGTGGGACCAGGCATGTGGAGGGGGCTAGAATGCGCATGCGACAACAGGGAGGGGAGGGGGCCGATGCCTTCCCTTGGGTCGGAGGGTTCCATGGGTGTTATAGATGCATATTATATGATTAGCTTTTTGCAAATATTAAAATGAATACTATATGTGTTATGTTAGAAAGTTATGCTATATTAATCTCTTTTAAGTCATGTGGTAAATATAGTTTTTAGGCTATAGCATAATATTAAAATAGAAACTATGTGATGTAAGATACTTTTTGTAACTAGCTCAAGGAATGGATAATGTTATAAATGAATGCTCCAATTTATTCATTAAAGAAAATTTATTAAATTATCAAAATATAAATTTAGGAAAAAAAAAAAAAGAAAAAGCCACAGGCCAATAAAAAAGGGTCAGCGCCGAGCCCGGGTATCGGCACTGGGTGAGACACAGGTCTGACCGCTACAGCATACGGTCCCCTATGTTTCACGCCGACTGTCCTGCCTGAGCGATTTTTGTACGATTTTTCTGCCCAAGGCAGAGTCCCTTTTCTTCCTTTCAGGACTGCACATATTCATGTGGAGTTCTTTCTCTGTGACAAGCTGAACAAAACCATGTCCGGGGAGTGATGAACATCCATGATCACGTTCCCGGAATCCCGTATTGAGATGTATCTCCCCGATGGCTCCAGCTATCTCAATCTTAGATATTTATCACATATTCATCTTCCAGACATTCCTCGGATCACCTTGAGGAGCGACCCATCTCCGGGCTGGCCACATTCATTCGTTTGTAAATGAAGTTCTCCTTCCTCTTGTCCAGGTGGTTTCGACACTGTGATGCAATCCCCGAGACTGACTTGTGCGCTTAAAATCTTTTTATAAGGGTATTTCTTACCAATATATATATAAAATATATGACAATTTTTATCTGCACGAATTATCCCATATACACATAACAGATAAGATAACCAAGAAATTATTCGCATACAGATAACAGCAACAAGACACCAAAATCCAGAGAATTATTGCCTCCTTATTGGGACTGTTCAGACTTCTTCCAAACTTCTAAGAGCCATGAAATTGATTTACAAGATGGGGGGGGGGGGGGCAGAAACTAAGCAGAAGACATCCTTTGTTTGAAAAAGAATGTTTGAGTCATGTATGAGATATACAAATATGCAACAGGCTATTGCTTTTAAGGGGTAATCCTTTGTTAGCAAGGTATGCTTTTGTGGCTTAGTGCCCAGGAGCATGCAGACATCCGTAATTCTTTGCTTTTTATTGTCCTTTATTGTCCTAACTCTGATTGTCCAAATTCTTATTGCTCTAATTTTTATTACTATTTTTATAACTATTTTATTACTATTAAACTTTTAAAATTTTAAAACAAGTGATTGGCGTTTTTCACAGGGGGGAAGTTGCCACGGCCCTTCGCCCTGAAGCCTTCCTGTCTTTTACCAGTTCAGGCAACTGCCAAACTGTCCATGTGGACTCACTCCTGCCTGCGGTCCGGAGCCTCCCATACAACTGAGTCGGCCCCACCGCGTGTTACTACGCTTAGCATTTCCGAGGCGCTGCCAGCATCCTTAGCAGGGCCAGCAGCACGAGGTATTGTGCCTAGCACTTTGTGGAGCCTTCCCTTCTGAGGAGGCTGTAATCTGATCTTAAGACTCCTCCCATGGGACACCTGATAAAACCCCACAGACCTGGGTCTGCTTCCTCTTTGCTCTCTCTCTCCCTCTCTGCTCTCAGGCTCTCTGGGCTTTGCCCAGGCTCCCGGGCCTCTGCCCCCTGCTCCCCCCAGCACAGGGGGGGCAGGGGGGGAATAAAATGGACTCCCCTGATAAACAACAGAGACATGTCCTGTCTGTTTTCCCTGCTGCTGGTAGTGGCCTCCCTGGATCACGATCATCACTGTAGGCACACGCTGCCAGAAATGGTGGAGAAATGCGGGCAGCCAGTGAGGACCTTGACCGGCACCCCTGTGAGTCACCCGCAGATTGATACACCCTGCGGGACCCCCATCTTCCGTGGAGGTAGAAAACTTATAGGGAGGGGAATTCCCAGTAAGGACACCAGCATACTGAGACTGACCGTTGGGACTAACATCTACCATCACTCAGCAAGATGCTTACAAACAGTTTTCTCATGGGAGGGACTTTTTAAGAGCTACAAGCGGCTAGTCTGCCTGCAAAAAGGAACATGCTCAGGACTCCTGTCAACTTTCCTGACATGTCTGCTGCAGCTTATGGACAGTAAAGCCCTGGAGGGTACTTATGGACGGTTATGGACGATTGCATGCAGCATGTCAATGCCCTAGATCTGTGGTCCTGTGAACCTCATGTTTTTCAGTTTCTGTGAAGCTGCCTGTATCTTTCCTTACCCTTTGTTCCTAAGAGTGTGGCAAATAGTGAAAAGGCCAAAATGGCTCAGAGTTGCTACCGTCTTTTCTGTCACTTTCTGCCCCTCTGCCACTGCATCCCCCCTTTCCCTGAACAAGGACAAGGTCAGAAACCATCCAGAGCTGATACGGGAGTGCTACCGTCCTCTCGTCGCCCTGTGTCCTCTTTCACTCCCGTCTCTTCCCATATTCCCTATTCCCTGCCCGGGAAGGCACTGGCCACACTGTCCCGGGTGCTCCTTCTCAATATGGTGTGACCACACGATTTTGAGATCGCCTCTTTCCCACTAAGTTCTTCTTTTCTGGTCCCATGCCTGCCTTTCCCCCTCACCTACCTTCCCCCTTCCTGCCGTGCGGCTTCTGGTACAGATCCCTTGCAGTACTGTGATAAGATAGAAAAGACTCTTTGGTCATCAAGACAGAAAGAAGCCTTGTGTAGATAACAGAAAATCAAAGGAGAAGCCTTGTGTAGATAACAGAAAACCAAAGGAGAAGCCTTGTGTAGATAACAGAAAACCGCCAGAGAGAAACTAGCTAGTATGTTGATTACTTAAGCTGGTTGTGTAATTAGAACTTAGGCGCATATAACATATAACCTTATGTGGAAAAGACCATTACAGGGCTGTGGACTTTCACAGAGGAAGAAGAGAGGAGCCTTCCTCAAACGACCACCAGAGAGTGGAAGAAGACCCCGCAGCAACAGAGGGGGCAAGCGCAGAGTACACCCAGAGATACCGCGGACACGGAAGAAAAAGAGTACAAAAAGACTGTGGGAAGGGGGAAACAGTGTGAGCCGTTTGCGGAGCGGGGACTCCCCAGCTGCACCCAGCGCTGTTTGCTTGCCATCGCTTGCTGTAATCAATAAATTTCTGATTGACTCTTGAAAGGCTGAACAAATTATTCACCTCAATTTATAACAATCTGGTGCTGTTACTCGGATAAGGGCTATCCGTTGGAAGCTCCTCA
Source organism: Vidua chalybeata (assembly GCF_026979565.1). Classification (NCBI taxonomy): domain Eukaryota; kingdom Metazoa; phylum Chordata; class Aves; order Passeriformes; family Viduidae; genus Vidua; species Vidua chalybeata. Next base: position 230,120 of record NW_026530343.1, on the reverse strand, counting down.
CGGGGAGGCGCCCTCGCTGCCTTGGCAGCGGGCCCCGCTCAGGAGTCTCCCTTCTGGGACCCTTACCGACGAACCCAAATTCAGTGGCAAGCAAAGAATAGCCGGCAACCCCTTAATCTTTGTGCACAAAGTCCCGGGCGAAGACACAGGACTGTGTAAGTACCTTTAAGTGGTCCTTCGGGGCTACTGAGGTTGCTCCATTCGGAGGGAGCGGGGCCCGCTCGGTTGGGGTTGGGATCCCGGAGTGTGATGAGTGAGACGTCTCTGTGAGACGACGTGAGTGTGGACCTCATAGTAGTGCGTTTCCCACACCCGGCGACGGGCTGGGCCACGAATTGAGGGAAGCGTAGAGGTGTGTGTCTAAGAAGGCACTCCGGAAGATGGGACAGAGGAAAAGCAAGCCCTCTGGTCCCATGGGTAGGGGAAACCCTGTAAAGCTTCCCCAAATTCCTCCAGATAGTCCATAAGGACTAATGATTAAAAATTAGGATGTCTTCCCCTCCAGGAAAGGACGAGGTAAGATACAGACCTACCCGATTCCACCCCTCCACCCTACATACCTCCTCCCCCTCCACCCCTACTTCCACATTCACCACAACATCCCTCTGCCCCGGTTCGGAGGGGGATGAGGTGAGAATGAGGTGAATGTTGAGCTCCAGGGGAATAACCAGCGGGTAACTAGAAGCCAGACTAGGAAAAGGCGGGAGGACCTCCCCAGCTGATAGCGCGGCTCGGGGAGGGAGAAATCGCGATTTCAGTGTGTTGTGTGTTGTGTCCCAGTTGCAGTGTGGTATGTCCCAGTTTCAGTGTGGTGTGTCTGTTACATCCGGACGTGCGTGCGTGTGTGTGTGTGTGTGTGTGTGAAGTGCGGTGCGGCTTTACTAAGATACGGAGACGCGTCGCGGCGGTGCCGGAGAGCGCATGCGCGGGGCAGTTCAGCTACACTAGCTGATGGAGCGGGTGGTGCGCATGCGCAGCACGGGCTGTCTCTTGCGAGCGGGGGCAGCGCGGCGCGGGGCTTAAGTCGGGGCTTGTAAAGGTGCTTTAGGTGCGACCTAGCTGATAGCGCAGCAGGCGCGCGGGCACAAGCCGCGCTTTGAGGAGCTGCTTTGAATGCCGATAGCTGATAGCGCAGCTAGTGGGAGCGTGGTACAAGCTAGGGGTTACAAGCACCGCTTACAAGCATCGCTAGTTGGTAAAAAGCTTGCAAAAGTAGCCAGCGAGCCCGGCTGGGCTAAGAGTTAAGTGTTTGTTATACAATAGCACTGCCCTTCAGTGTTAAAAGCTGTCACTGGGAGATCCTTTGCATTACAGGGCAGATAAAGGGGGGATGAATGTGTGTGAATGAGAGGCGAGCTGGTTACCCCAGACCTGCTAAGCGAGAGCGGTAGTCTCCCATGCTGCGTTTCCGTCTTTTTCGCGAGAAAAGCGGCCAGTAAAGAGATGAAGCGAGTGATAAAAAGAGAGAACCCCCCCCCGGGTCTGAGTCTCAGAGAAAGAGTGGGAACCCTTTAGTGGTGGGGGCAAATAAAAGGTAATTAATTAAAAAAAATAATTAAAAGGTAAAAAGAGGGTTTTCTTGGCATAATCTATTGGGGAAAAATAAAAGGTAAAATGTGTAGGAGGGGCCCTTACAATTCTGCTGGATTGAGGGATTTATATTCCAAGAGCATCCAGGGTTGATTCAAACCTGCTGGATTGAGGGATTAATATTCCAAGAGCATCCAGGGTTGATTCAAACCTGCTGGATTGAGGGATTAATGTTCCAAGAGCATCCAGGGTTGATTCAAACCTGACCACTGATTGAGGGATTAATGTTCCAAGAACATCCAGGGTTGATTCAAACCTGCTGGATTGAGGGATTAATGTTCCAAGAGCATCCAGGGTTGATTCAAACCTGCTGGATTGCGGGATTAATGTTCCAAGAGCATCCAGGGTTGATTCAAACCTGCTGGATTGAGGGATTAATGTTCCAAGAGCATCCAGGATTGATTCAAACCTGCTGGATTGAGGGATTGTCATGGTTTGACACTGGCGCAATGCCAGCGCCCCCATGAAAATGCATCTTCCCCAAATAAATGCTGTGAGATGTTATCAGGAACAGAGCAGAGCAGGCCCAAGCTTAATAACAAAGGGAAAAAAAACTTTATTGAACTACTACTACTACAGAAAACACATAAACTAAATCCAGGATGAAGACCTCTTAAAACACCCCTCCTCCTCCCAATTCCTAAAACACCCACCATGAAACATCACCCGGGATTCCCGATCAAATTACCACCCTTCAGATAATCAATACACAAGCTATCAAGGGAGAGAGAAGTCTCTCTTGCACCACAGACACCCCAGGAAACACAGTTGCCACCTCCTGTGTTTCCCTGTCACACATGGCAACCGCCCGGAGAAAATCTGCCAGTGTGACACTCTCCATTCCATGTCACAGTGCTCTCACCACCGTGCATGGACAGACTGCTCATAGGGCTCCTTTAAGGATGCTTTGCCACGGACCCAAAGATACAACAGTTCAGCTTCTCATCCTCATCCTGGGACTACAGTCCCCCCCATTTTCCCCTGGGGCCAAGGGTCCAAGAACAGAAATCATCTTCTTTCCCAAAGACAGAGGGCATCACCATTCCCTCCTCAGCTTTCTTCTGTTCTTGCCATTCCTGTGCTGTTAGAAGCTGAAGCAGGCCTCCTTGGGTCACCACTGCATCCCCCTAAAATGCAGTCTCTGTTGCAGGAGATTTTGGTTCAGTCCATGGCTAACAAGAAAAGTCCAGCCAAAAGCTACTTCATCATCTCCTCCCACCTAAATATTGCTTCTTCTAACATGTCAGGTCCCGGACTGTCTGTCTTCCACTACAAATCAAGGAGGAGTAATATTTTACAAAGTCCTCATTTCCTGGAAAGGGTTAAAAGTTCAGACTCCCTGGACGACTGATATCTCGGGCCAGCATTCCGTCTCCCACGCTGGGCACCATCCCCCCCCTTCTCCTTCTCCTCTGCCAGCAAATTTCCAGGTGCCGCCAGGCTCTCTGTCACTTTCCGTCTGTGGGGGGGGGGGAACAAAGGCATCTCCGCTTCTCTCCACCCTTCCGTCCAGGAGCTGGCTCGGTTCCAGACCTTCAGCCCCTCGGCCTACCTGGACAAGGCCGTGTGGCTTCCCCTCCCCCACCCAGCCCATGGCTGGGCAGGGGAGAGTCTGCACTCTCTGACGACCGAAACCAAAGAGACAGTTCCCCTGGGAGTTCTTGCTTTTAACCCCCTGTGTTCTCAGAGGCGTGCCCATACTTTCAGTGGTCACTCCAGGTGCCAATATCCAAACCTGACCACTGATTGGTTTGACCCAACTTCCTGGAAAAAAATTCACTTCCATGTCAAACCACGACAGGGATTAATGTTCCAAGAGCATCCAGGGTTAATTCAAACCTGCTGGGTTGAGGGATTAACATTCCGAGAGCACCCAGAATTAAGTTTGCTGGGTTGAGATATTAATATTCGAAAGCACCCAGAACTGAATAAAAATTTTGCCGGTTTGAAGATAAATCTGAGAGGATCTGGAGTTAGGAACAACACAGCTAGATTGAGGGGTATCCAAGAACACTGGGACTGGCCAGGGAAACCTAAAAGTGTAATAAGTGTGTTGAAAAATAAAAGGTACCTTGTTGTTGTGATTGTTTTGTTGTGCGTGAGAGTAAGTGAAAAATAAAGTTAAGTGAATGTGGACGAATAAAAGTATATGTATGCATCCTGCCCTGTTAGGCAGCCTCACTGTACTCCCCTAGTGTGACCCACAGACACAGGTTACGATCCGATAGACAAAAGGACTACAGCTGACCATTGGAGAGTAACAAGCCAACCCAGAAACCTGAAGGTCACCTTGAAGAAAAACTGACGGACTCAGTGTGGGTAATCCAGATAGACCAAGAAGGGGAACAGAAAGGATACACTTACCCCTTGGCTGATGATTATGGAGTAGTGTGTAAAGAAATACATTGTGATTGCAATCCTTTTGTGTGCTTTGTTTGTAAAACTTGCCAAGAACGGTGGTGGGTCCATTGCCGCAAAGGAAAGCCACCTACTGGGATTTGCTCCAGCTGCTACAAGCTAGAGCGAGGATTAACAAGAATCATATTAGAGTTAGGGGAATTGGAGAATAAGTGGGTAAGGTTCAAATCAGAAGAGTAGTGGGAAGTTTACAGAAAAGGGGTTAACCCTGAGAATTTTTGTTTCCACCTGAATGAACCTGTCCCCCTTGTTGCCCATATTGTAAACTGATGTTGTCACAAAGAGCTGAAAGAAATCCCGTGTGACTCATCCCCAGTCAAAGATAAGAACTGGGAGCAGTATAAGGCTAGAAGGGGAAAAGGGAATGGATGCGCTGGAGAGTACCGCTGCTGCCAAGAAGATAGTAATCCCCGCGGCTCGAAGCACCCGAGTTAGCGGGCGAGGCAGAGGGGAAAGAACCAGGCTCTTCCCAATCCCAAGTGGAATAATGCAGAGATACTCCAAATATTACCAACTGGGTATTGATAATCTCCCAAAAGGTACCGACTCAACCACCCCGGGTAAACAAAAAGGGCAACAAGCTAAAAGGGAAATGGTAGGAAATTATGAGTTAAGTACAAAACCAGGACTCCATCCTCCTTGGCAAGTTATCATTGTAATTCTGATTATGTTATTACCAGGAATATATTCTCAATTTTCACATCAACCCTTTAAATAGCTATTAACCCGAGTAGACAGGAAGAAAATTCAAACTCAGATATTGTCCAGATCTCCTAGTTTTACATTGTCATTATGTACATTGGCCCCCATCGATGTGTCCAGCATTAAATCCAGGAAAGGGATATTGCAATTACCCCAGGGAATACTTCTGCGGGTATTGGGGCTGTGAAACAATAGCATCAGATTGGTCAGTAGAAGGAGATCAATGGCTTACTGTTTCTTAAAGACCCCACGGCTGTAAAGCTCTGCAGAAGGACTGGTCGGGCAGCATAGTCAATCAGGGGAATTGTCAATTTGTGTATCTGAATGTAACTAAACCATCAGATCCAAGATAGACAGTAAGACGAACATGGGGTTTTCAGTACATAGAACCCAGTAAGAAGGAGCCTATCCCACCAGATACCTGGCCAGTAGGCCCTAACCTGGTAATAGCCAAAGATAGAGAGACAGGTTATGTTGAAATAATCAGTAGTCAAAGTAAATCCGGAATAGAAAAAGTCAACTAGTGATAACCAGACAATAACACCCACTAGCGAAGATTCTCGATTTAACACCCTTTAGAAGCTAGTAGAGGGAGCATACCTAACCCCCAGATTACAGAACATTGTTAGCTTTGTTTTGATGTTAAACCCCCATTTTATAACACTGTTAAAATAACCAAAAAAAGTTTGATGAACAAAATAAAGAAAAAGAAAAGGGGGAATTGTGATAAGTTAGAGAAGACTCTTTGTTCATCAAGACAGAAAGGAGAAGCCTTGTGTAGATAACAGAAAATCAAAGGAGAAGCCTTGTGTAGATAACAGAGAATCAAAGGAGAAGCCTTGTGTAGATAACAGAAAACCGCCAGACAGAAACTAGTTAGTATGTTAAGCTGGTTGTGTAATTAGAACTTAGGTGTATATGGAAAAGACCATTGCAGGGCCGTGGACTTTCGCCGGGGAAGAAGAGAGGAGCTTCCCTCGGGCGACCAACAGAGAGTAGAAGACTACCCCCTAGCAACAGAAGGCGCAAGCGCAGAGTACACCCAGAGATACCGCGGCCCCGGGAAAAAAAAAAAAAAAGTATAAAAAGACTGTGGGAAGGGGGAAATCGGTGTGTGAGCCATAGGCGGAGCGGGGACTCCCCGGCTGCACCCAGCGCTGTTTGCTTGCCATCGCTTGATGTAATCAATAAATTTCTGATTGACTCTTGAAAGGCTGAACAAATTATTCGCCTCTATTTAAAACACCCCTAAATGCAGTCTCTGTGTTACAGGCAAATTGGTTCAGTCTATGGCTACATAAGAAAAAGTCCAGCCAAAAGCCACTACATCATCTCCTCCCACCTAGGATTCTTTCCCATCTTCTTCTGACATCTCAGGCCCCAAGCTGTCTCTCTTTCAGATCAAGGAGGATTAATGTTTTGCAAAGCTTTCTTTGTCCAAGAAGGCGTTAAAGTCTCGGCCTCCGCTGCCCCCAGGATGCTGAAATCTCATAGCAGGCTGCCCAGGACTCCCACGGCTGGGCACCTTCCCCCCCCCCCCCCCCCCCCCCCCACCCTTCTCCTCTGCATGCATACTGCCGGCACATGATGTCAAATTTCCAGGTGGCATAGGCTCTCTCTTTCTCTCTCTCTCCCTCTGGGCGGGGTGCGGGGGGAACAAAAGACATCTCAATGTTTCTCCACCTTTCTGTCCTGCAGGGGCCGACCTGGTTCCATTCCCTTCACCCCCTTCTCTGTTCAGGGCTCCTGGCCTACCGCAGCCTAGGCCACATGGCTTCCCCTCCCCCACCCAGCCTGTGGCTGGACAGGGGAGGTCTGAGCTCTTTACTTACTGGAACAAATGAGAAAGTTTCCCTGGGAGTTCTCTGTTTTTAACCCCCTGTGTTTTCAGAGGTGTGTCCATGTCTCCAGTAGTTACACCAGGTGTCAATATTTAAATCGGACCACTGATTGGTTTGACCACAACTTCCCAAGAAAACTCACCTCACTGTCAACCTATGACAGGAACAAATCCAGCAGTCACTGCTATTTGTTATCAATGTTACAGCTTGCATTAGTTTAAGGTGTGAATTTCTTTTCTAAGGGTCAAGTAGTATTTGTTCTATGTGTGTGATGTTAGAGTAGTCCTTAGGGAAAAGGATACTGCTCTCTTTTCTTTCTTGCTCACTTACCCCTCTGGCATTTGAAGCCATACTTACAACCATTAGGTAGAAGGTCCTGCTAGGATGGTTGACTAATCCAGGAACAAACAACCACGCTGCCATACTGGAAACATTGCTCTGAAAATACAAAAACATAAACCATTTAATGTTTTTCATTTAAAAGTTTCTGGTTTTATTGCAGCTTTGTCTGAAGCGGATTTACTGTTTACTATACTGTCCAATACGGTTCCTCTGTGTCCGGAATCTCCTAAATTATGCAAGTAAAGTCAGCAACACTTGTCCACAGCACGGAGCCAGAGACAGGGTTGGGCCACCATTTGTCAGTGCTTGAGAGTCCATTTTTCTTCCTGCCCCCTATTGGAGCAGGGACCTGAGACAGCAGCACCAACACCGGCGGCTTGGAGGATGCAGTGCTGACACTGGTTGGATCCGGGTGTTGGAGTGTGCCAGCCACCTTTGCCAATGAAGATGCCACTGCTGGAGGGATAAGAGGGAGAAAGGCTGCCACTGTCTTTGTCTTTGTCTCTCCATACATAATTGTCTGTGGAGGGCACCGTTTTGGGTGAGGGGTATTCTCTGTCATTTTGAATTTCTCTTTGCTCCCTGGGAGTCCGTAAGATTTCAGCAAGTTTGTATCTAGTGATCATTACTGTTATTTTTCTTGCCTGTTGCTATTTCTTTTTTTTAGTAAAATGTTATTTTTTCACTTATATCTATTCATTATCATCTCTCCTTATTGGTAGAAAGGGATTGCTTGAAACTAAAGGGAAGGTAACTAATTTTGGACTGTCCGCCTCTTAAATTGTCTTAAACCAAGACACACGTGCTGATGAGGCCCCACTATATAATAAATTACCAGAAAGTGAGAAGCAATATGCCTTGTTTACTGATGGGTCCTGTCATCTTGTGGGAAAGCATCAGAGATGGAAAGCAGCTGTATGGAGTCCCCTACAAGAAGTTGCAGAAACTGTTGAAGGAGAAGGTGAATTGAGTGAGTTTGCAGAGGTGAAAGACATCCAGTTGGCCTTAGACATTGCTGAACGAGAGAAATGCCTGATACTTTATCTCCATACTGACTCATGGATGGTGGCAAACACCCCATAAGGGTGGTTGCAGCGATGGAAGCATAAAAACTGGCATTGCAGGGATAAACCCATCTGGGCTGCTGCATTGTGGCAAGATATTGATGCTTAGGCAGACAACCTGGTTGTGAAGGTACGTCATGTAAATGCTCATGTACTAAAGAGTCAGGCCACTGAAAACATTGGAACAACCAGCAGGTGGATCAGATTGCTGGGATTGAAGTTGCTCAGGTGGATTTGGATTGGCAATACAAGGGTGAATTATTTCTGGCTCAGTGGGCCCATGACACCTTGGAACATCAAGGAAGAGATGCAACATATAGATGGGTCCAGGAAAGGTGTTCAGTTGCTGGACGCCCTCTGTCACTACAGCCGCTATCCCAAATGCTCACCTGAGTCCTTTTGGGTCTTTGAAATACCCACTTCAGAGGTAATCTATGCCCAAAATGCATGGGGCCTCTGGGCCAGTCACAATAGGGTGTTTTTTCACTCATTTCCAGTCAGGCTCACATCTGCTTCCACCAAAGTAAAATCCTGTGATCTCCCTGTCACTCCAGCGATAGAGACAGATTCTGCCCCCACGTCTCGATGGGATTAATGTGCACTCTGCACCAGTATTGACCAAAGCTTTATATTCTTGTGGTTTGTATGTGCCAGGCCAACGAATCCACACAGTCCAAAAAACACGGTTTTCCCTCGCCTCTACCTGGCTAGAGGCAGGGCCCCTCTAAGCCTGATTATCCTTCTTTCCCTGGGCATATGTCTTGGAGGTTCCTTCAAGGAGATCAGACATGTCATCATCATCATTGTCATAGTTTGGAATGGGAGGAAATTCAGGGAAGTGATGCAAAGCTTTTTTGTGTAACTGACAGTCTGTTGAACCACTGAGAAGCTGGACACGTCTCTGTGAAACACACATGTTAAAGACCAAAAAACCCGGGCACTCTCTCTTTCCTCTCCAGTCGGTGAGGAGGTGGAGGGGCCCCGGCCCGGCCCCCTGTCTCGGCCAGGCCGGGCCTCTTCCCCCCTCCCTGGGCCTCCCGCTGCCCCCCCCCCCCCCCCCCCCCCCCCCCCCCCCCCCCGCCATCGGCTCCGGTCTGACCAGGCCGGGCCCCAGCAGCTGCCGGGCAGGAAGGCAGGGAAGCTGCAGACCCCTGGCCGTATCTTGCCATCAGGCCCCCTCCCCCAGTGCGGTTGAGACCAGACACCCCTGCAGCCAGCCCGTACAGAAAAGTTAAGTCCCAGATGGGAGGGAGGAGGAGATGCCTTGCTTTGGAGCTGAAATCCTCTCATAAGCTATGGAGAAAGGACTCCTTTTCCTTATAACGCATGAAACTATGGGGAGATGAAAGTGTTCAAATTGATATCAAGTAAAGGCCTCCATGCTAAGATAAGCAGATGTTGAAATTGCTGTGATCCCATGAGAAGTTTGAACAGAGAAAGAGAGTAGTCCTGTGCTTCCCGGAGAAGAAGAAGGAGATTTCTGTTCCCAGGGATGAAGATTATTTTAGAGATAGATAATGAGAACTTTTGCCTTTGAACAGCTCATCTTTAAAACAATACCCCATAAGTCGACATGGCCCATAGACAAGCTGTGGGAAGGCTTGTGGAAATGGGAAGGATTTCACGATGGCAGGGTTCCCCGGGCGGCTACTATTTGTGACGAAATTGAGACCCATGAGAGAACTGTTTTCTTTCCTCTTGTGGAGAAGTCTCCATAACCTTAACAAGAGGGACTTCTCTCCCTCAGTGAACTGAAGAAATACTATTTTAGAGGTGGTAAACTGACTGGAAATCTTAGGTTTGGTTTCTTTACATTATCAGTGGGAAAGAAAAGGTTGTGGGGGGAGGAGAAGTGTTAAGTGTTCTGAAGGGTTTGTTTTGATTCTTACTACTTTTTTTTTCTTTTAGTTACTGCTAATAAAATTTTCTTTATACCCTTTTAAAGTTCTGAGCCTGCTTTGCCTTTCTCCTAATCCTATCTCACAGCAGGAAGTGAGTGTATTGGTGATTGGCCAGCACCGAATCCGCCACATTCCTTGGTGCATTAGCTGGGAAAATCTCAAAATTGGAGAAATCTTAAATTGGCAAACCAAAACCACTACAGGGTGTGAGCAGTGAAAAAAGAACCTTGGGTTTTTCCTAAGTAAAGCAATTGGTAGCACTTATGACATGGATTTGCTTTAATTCCAAAATGGAAAAGATAAAAAAAGGAGTAACAGACAAAAAAGAAATAACAGAGGTGATGGGTTTCTCCTTGAGCCAGGTCTTATGAGCTCTCAGAGTGAAACAGAGATTTTTAGAGTTAGGTTAACAAAATGAATTAAGCATTTATAATTTAGCTTGTAGAGTTATGTGTTGAATTTTCAACCTTTTACTTAAGAAACCTCTGCCTAGTACAAAGGGCATAGGAAAATGCAAATTTCTGAAGCTTCTTGCATAAAGAACAATACCAGAAGAAGCAAAGAACCCAGATAAAGAAGCTCCTCTGTCTCCAAGCCTATCAAGACTGACAGACGTATTCAGATAAGCACCAAAGGACCAAAAGCGCACGCGCAGAGAGGAAAAGTTCAGAAGTTCAATCATGAGGAAGACCACAATCTTCAGCCTCAGGACCACCAAGAGACCCCCATACGACCACCACAGCAAACCACGCATGCCCAGAAGGGCGTGGACTTACTTAGCATGAGAAGCGAGGACAGGCGGGGCAAGGGGTTGAATATGCATGAAAAAGTTGTGCAATGTATTGCATATGGAACGTCTTTAAGAATAAAGGTGTGAGTCAGACTGAGGCTCGGGGCACAATTTTTGGAGAGCTATCTCACTTGTGCCGGGCGCTGACATACATACCCACTTCATAACTACCCCAGGTTGTGGAGTCTATTTATTTATTCCGCGTATCGCTTCAAGAGAACCTATCACACCCGAGATAGCTCAGCTACCTCAAATGGCATAAAATTAGCAGGATGGTTTCTGAGGCAGTGCTGGAAACAGAAAAGTTTAATAAAAGGCAAAATAACAAAGCTCTTACAGAGAAAAACTGAGCCAGGGGCAAGAGGTTCTTGCTCCTGCTAAAACACCCCACAAAAGCGATTATTTCCTTTGTTCACTTCTTTTTCTAGTGAATTACCTAGGTAGGACCTTTTGGCCTCTGTCCAATTGGGTAGACCCAGGTTTGAGGTGAAGTCCCAAAGGTCCTATGAGGTGTCTTTTTATCAAATTGAGGAGAGAAAGTTCTGGGTTTTTTCCCTTTTTAAGGAGACAAAGGATAATTTGGTCACTCTGTCAACAGGGGGCACATTCCTACACAGAGGTCCGGTATGGCTTCTACCCCCACCTCCCATGCCTATGGGGTTGTTACCCATAGCAGGTGTATATGATCTTCTTGGCGGCAAGTACAGCGGCCAACCTGGTCTTGCCCTCTATTTCCTTGTCACTCTCTTTTCGCTAATTTCTAAGTAAATTGCTTTTTGGAGTTCTGTATTGTGGTTTTTCCACTGTTCATCAGGTACTTCCCATTCAACAGACACTAGTAGTTCCCATCCACAAAGTAAGATAATTATATTAATACAAATCACATACTAATGCTAGTACATTAGGACCCCCAGACCAATACAGTCCTGATCCTCCTTCTTGGAGCAGATGTGTCCCTCCCAGAGGGGTACTGGAGATTTCTCAAAACTTGTCCAGACAGTACTTGAAATCACTGATATGAACTTGGCCTTGTTTCCCAATTATCTGTGATCCTTGGAACATTCCTTGGATCATTCAATTCATCTCAGTTCATTACCTCCCAGTCCTCGTTTAAGAGTCAGCTTTGTATCACCCAGTCTAGATGTTATGGTCCATTCCTCACCTTCTTCCACAGGTCCTTTGATTCTGCTGGTGTGCATCCACTCTCTTTCCTTGGTTCGGATCACAGCTTCAGTCATCAGTAGTACCTGAAAAGGACCTTCCCATTGTGGAGCTAAAGATTGTTCTTTCCATGTTTTAACCAACACCCATTCTCCTGGGTGAACATTATGGATCTTGAAATCAAAGGGTGTGGTTTGAGGGATTAGCCCTTTTAGCCATAAATTTTTTAGAGTTCATGCAATTGTGGTGACATATTTTCTAACACTTGCTTCCCCTTCTTCGTAAGTAGCAGTTTCATGTTGGGTGGTCAAAAAGGGCAATCCAAAAATCATTTCATAGGGTGACACTTGTAGATCTGATCTGGGTTGTTTTCAGACCCTTAGTAGTGCCAGAGACAAACACTTTACCCAATGTGTAATACTGTATTAATCCTTTTTAAGTAGTGTGTTAAATATAGTTTTAGGTTACAACATAATGTTAAAATAGAAACTATGCAATGTAAGACTTTTTTTTACTAGCTCAAGAAAGGGGTAAGATAATCAAGAAACTCTTCACACAGAGATAACAGCAACAGGAAATATAAAGAGTTACGGCTCCCTTATCGGAAAAGACAAATATTCTTCTATCTTCCCTCTGTCTTTATGGAACCACCAGGATTAAGGGGAAGAAGTTGACAAAAACCAGACAAATTCTTAATTTGCAAGGAATTTATGCATCATGTATGAGATATATGAATATGCAAGAGGCTATTGCTTTTAATAGTTATTCCTTTGTTCACTGTTGCTTCTTTTCTCTCCGACTTCCTTGTTTTTGCCCGGCTCCTCTTTCCCAGGGCGCTGGCCAGGCACTTCCAGGAGCAGCCGGAGAGAAGCAACAAACACCTTTGTGGATTCGTTTGATACAGACAGAGCTATTTAGAGAGCGCGATCAAGACCGGGATAAAGAGACTCAAGAGATTGGACACTTGTTGTGCAGTCCAAAGTAGGTTGTATTTGCTCGAACGCCGCACATACAAGTGACCATGGTCTGGGGTCGAGTCACAGGTTTTATAGGGGAAAATAAGAGATAAGGTGAAACCAATAGAACAATGCCCACTATGAATATATTATAGGTAAAATCCAATGGGAATAGCTTCAGGGGGAAGGATGAATACATGTAAAAATACAGAATAGAAACTGCAGCTTTAGGTTTAGGAAACAGAAACTCCCATTTCAAATTCACAAAGCCTTTTTGCTCTGTTTGCGTAGCTGTACACTACAACAGTTCACAAGGCATGTTTTTGGCAGCTTAGTGCCCAAAACCATCTGGATGTCGGTAATTCTTTGCTTTTTATTGTCTCGTGCCAGGGCTCACCCCCAGATTGGGGTGACCCCGAAAGATGGAAAAGTCTCTCCTCCAACCCGTGCCTTCAAAGAAAGACTCAGTAGTCTTCAGTCATCCGGTCTCAAGGTAGTTTATTGTATGTTATCTAAAAGATTTTCTTCCTGAACTGCTGCGGTCCATTCAGCAGGTCAGACAAAGGCACACACACACACTCTGACACTGTCTCTGACTGCCCAGGTGGCTGGTGCCATCTTTTATATCATACATTACGTGTTAAATGTTTATGGTTTTTCCCCAATGCCTATTACCTATATTGAATGGTGACTTTCTACTCTAAACCAATATCTGTGAGTGCCAACATCACTGTGAACATGGAGGTTAGGAAGGAGAAAGAAGGAGGACAGGGCACGCCCAAATCCCTCCATCTTAGAACTTCTGACCTCCATGTACAAAACTTAGACCCCTCTGTACAAGGCCTAAAACCCCCCTGTACAGCACTCAAAGATTCTTCCTTTCACTTTGCGACTACTTCTACTATAATATCTAAACTTTTGTGATTTCTTGTTCTTCCTGCAAGGTTGGTAAATTGTTCCATGGATCAGATTCAAAGCCACAGGGGTTTCCGGCTGCCTGCCAGGGTCTCAAATGCTTCTGGCCTGGGCCCGGAACATCCAAAAGTGTCCGAGGGACATTCTGGGTTCCGACAGTTTCGTAGTGTCCTAATCCTCATTGTCTAAATTTTTATTACTCTACTAATAAATTTTAAGATTTTAAAAAAAAAGTGAGTGGCGTTTTTCACAATTATGGTAGCAGAGGATGGTTTCTAACACCTCTCTGCTGGTGCCTTAAGAGAGTCAGGGTGAGGAAGACGTGTCCTGCCCTGTTAGGCAGCCTCGCTCTGTTCCCCTAGTGTGACCAACAGATGCAGGTTAGATCGATGGACAAAAGGAGGCAATAAAACAAAGAAAAGGGAAAGGATTCCCTAAAACCGCAGTAATTAGCCCCTAAGAGTAAAGTGTACACGAAGAACAAAGAATAAGTAAGTATTTGCTTTGACGGGGCGGATAAGGGGGGGGATGAATGTGTGAATGAGAGGCGGGCTGGTTATCCCAGACCTGCCAAGTGATTGCAGTAGTGTCCTATGCTGTGTTTCTGTCTTTTTGCGAGAAAAGCGGCCAGTAAAGAGACAAAGCGAGTGATAAAAAATAGTGAGAATCCCCCCCGGGAAAACTAGGACTGAGTCTCAGGGAAGTGGAACCCCTTAGAGAGAAGAAGCCAAGGGTTTACCTGGCATAATCCAGTGGGGAAAAAATTAAAAGAAAAAAAAAGAAGAAATAGTGTGGATGGAGCCCCTAAAAATTCTGCTGGATTGAGGAATAAGAGTGCCCGAGAGCATCCAAGAGTCAAACCTGCTGAGTTGAGGGATAAACATTCCAAGAGCATCCAGGGTTGAGAAAAATTCTGCCAGATTGAAGATATGCCCAAGAGCATACAGAATTAGACAACACAGCTGGATTGAGGGATAAAAATGCCCAAGAGCATCCGGGGTTGGACAACACAGCTGGATTGAGGGATAAAAAAGCCCAATAGCATCTGGGGTTGGACAACACAGCTGGATTGAGTGATAAAAAAGCCCAAGAGCATCTGGGGTTGGACAACACAGCTGGATTGAGGGATATCCAAGAGCACTGGGACTGGCCAGTAACACCTAAAGGTGTAATAGATGAATTGAAAGTAAAAGGTACCTTGTTGTCTTGTTGTGTATGAGGGTGGGTCCCACACAAACAAACAGTTGTTTCCCCTGCGGGTGGGGGCTGAGGCATAACCCGAAAAACAAGCCTTGTTCCCCCGGGCAGGGCATATGGGGGAAGCTGTGACTACAAAGTGCGAGTCTAAGCCTAGCCTAAGGGAGTTGTCTAAGCTCCTGTTAGAATTAATGGAAGGAGAAGGGCTCCTCCCAAGGATGATTTATCCAGCCTATTTTAGACACCTAATTTAAGACAGGATGATTTACCCTTTGGCAGTATTTATCTCTCTCCTTTAACTACAGTGGGATCATGGATGGACTAAATATCTGGATTTTCAGATGAGGTAAAATGAATATGAGCAAAAACCTCTGTTAGGTGTTATTCCAGGGACAGAAATTGCCAACCAAAATGAATGAGCTGAGTGAACAGCCTGGGGCACAACTTTGTGTATCTGGAAACAATGCAGCTAAAATAAAAAAAAAAAAAAAAACTTTTGGCTCCATTCCTCAACCTTAACAGAAATCAAAAACCTCCCAGCATATAAATCAGTGCTAAAGGAAGTCAGTGGGATGCCATGCTCAGGAAACAAGTGAAGATAAATTAACTCTTCTTAGATAAAATTGTCTATAGACTGTGAGTCTACTGAAGTTGTGTGGTAGGCTGGTGTACTGGTACTACAGCTGGGGTAGTTATTTTTCTTCCCAAGGGCTGGTATGAGGCTGTTTTGGATTTGCGCTGAACACTGAGTTGATAATATGGAGATGTTTCTGTTATTGCTGAGCAGGGCTTACACAGAGCCAAGGCCTTTGCTGCTCCTTGTATGGGGGGGGGGTGTGGGTGTGTGGGAAGTTGGGAGGAGAAACAGCTGGGACAGGTGACCCCAAGTGACCAAAGGGATATTCCAGACCATATGACATCATGCTCAGTATATAAAGTGGAGGGAAGAAGGAGGAAGGAGGAAGGAGGAAGGAGGAAGGAGGAAGGAGGGGACATTTGGAGTGATGACATTTGTCTTCCGAAGTAACCGTTACCCGTGAAGGGGCCCTGCTCTCCTGGAGATGGCTGAACACATGCCTGTCCATGGGAAGCAGTGAATTAATTCCTTGTCTTGCTTTGCTTGTGTGTGTGGTATTTCCTTTCCGTTATAAATACATATTATGTTGTTGGCTTTTCGCAAATATTAGGATGAATGTTATATGTAAAATGTTAAAATAACTTTGCATTTATTTCTGCTATTAAAAAAAACTTAGACATAGTAGTAGTGTGATAAGTTAGAAAAGACTCTTTGTTCATCAAGACAAAAAGGGGAAGCCTTGTGCAGATAACAGAAAACCAAAGGGGAAGCCTTGTGTAAACAACAGGAATCCAAAAGGGAAACCTTGTGTAGGTAACAGGACTTGAGCTTAGGCACATATAACATATAACCTTAAATGGAAAAGACCATTACAGGGCCGTGGACTTTCACAGAGGAAGAAGAGAGGAGCCTTCCTCAAATGACCACCAGAGAGTAAAAGAAGACCCCCTAGCAACAGAGGGCACAAGCGCAGAGTACACCCAGAGATACCGCGGACACAGAAGGAAGAGAGTATAAAAAGACTGTGGGAAGGGGGAAACGGTGTGAGCCGTTTGCGGAGCAGGGACTCCCCGGCTCCACCCAGCACTGTTTGCTTGCCATCGCTTGCTGTAATCAATAAATTTCTGATTGACTCTCGAAAGACTGAACAAATTATTCGCCTCAATTTATAACAATCTGGTGCCGTGACTCGGATAAGGGCTATCTGTTGGAAGATCCTCACGGGGAGGCGCCCTCGCTGCCTTGGCAGCGAGCCCCGCTCAGGAGTCTTCCCTCTGGGACCCTTACCGACGAACCCTAATTCGGTGGCAAGCAAAGAATAGCC
This sequence comes from Vidua chalybeata, assembly GCF_026979565.1. Lineage (NCBI taxonomy): Eukaryota > Metazoa > Chordata > Aves > Passeriformes > Viduidae > Vidua > Vidua chalybeata. Next base: position 213,342 of record NW_026530343.1, on the reverse strand, counting down.
GGCAACACCTTAATCTTTGTGCACGAAGTCCCGGGCGAAGACACAGGACTGTGTAAGTACCTTTCAGTGGTCCTTCAGGGCTACTGAGGTTGCTCCGTTCAGAGGGAACGGGGCCCGCTTGGTCGGGGTTGGGATCCCGGAGTGTGATGAGTGAGACGTCTCTGTGAGACGACGTGAGTGTCGACCTCATAGTAGTGCGTTTCCCACACCTGGCAACGGGCTGGGCCACGAATTGAGGGAAGCGTAGAGGTGTGTGTGAGAAGGCACTCTGGAAGATGGGACAGAGGAAAAGCAAGCCCTCTGGTCCCATGGGTGGTGGGAAACCCTGTAAAGCTTCCCCAAATTCCTCCAGATATTCCATAAGGACTAATGATTAAAAATTGGGATGCCTTCCCCTCCAGGAAAGGACAAGGTGAAAATGGTGCACTACTGCATAGAGGTGTGGGGAGGGAAACAAATAAGAGAGGACCATTTGTACTGGCCAGTGTTTGGCTCATTTGAGGATTAGATATGTCAGGCTTTAAATATTTATGTGAGTTCTAAAGAGCCCTTGAATGTAGAGGAAAGCGAGTACGCCTCCCTCTAGATAGTGGGGGAAACTCGCACTAAGTTGTTTGCACTTAGTACTAGGGAGAAGAAGAAAAGATTGAAAGAGGATACAGACCTACCCGATTCCACCCCTCCACTCTACATACCTCCTCCCCCTCCACCCCTACCTCCACATTCACCACAACATCCTGAACCCTTTGCCCCGGTACAAGACGACTAGGTACAAGATGAGTCGGAGGGGGATGAGGTGAGAATGAGGTGAATGTTGAGCTCCAGGGGAATAACCAGCGGGTAACTAGAAGCCAGACTAGGAAAAGGCGGGAAGACCTCCCCAGGTGATAGCGCGGCTCGGGGAGGGAGAAATCGCGATTTCAGTGTGCTGTGTGTTGTGTCCCGATTGCAGTGTGGTGTGCCCCAGTTTCGGTGTGGTGTGTCTGTTACATCCGGACGTGCGTGCGTGTGTGTGTGTGAGCATGTGTGAAGCGCGGTGCGGCGTTACTAAGATACAGAGACGCAGCGCGGCGGTGCCGAAGAGCGCATGCGCGGGGCAGTCAGCCACACTACCTGATAGAGCGGGTAGTGCGCATGTGCAGCACGGGCTGTCCCTGGCGAGCCGGGGGGCAGCGCGGCGCGGGGCTTAAGTCGGGGCTTGCGAAAGTACTTTAGGCGCAGCCCAGCTGATAGCGCAGCAAGCGCGCGGGCACAAGCCGTGGTTTGAGAAGCTGCTTTGAACGCCGCTAGCTGATAGTGCAGCTAATGGGAGCGTGGTCTAAGTTGGTAGTTACAAGCACCGCTTAAAAGCATCGTTGGTTGGTAAAGGGCTTGCAAAAGTAGCCAGCGAACCCGGCTGGGCTAAGAGTTAAGTGTTTGTTGTGCGATAGCACTGACCTTTAGTGTTAAAAGCTGTCACTGGGAGATCCTTTGCATTACGGGGTTTGCTGTTTAGTTCTTGTTACAAGTGAGCGGCGATCTGCCCACAGTGGCTGCAGAACTCCAAGCCCAGGCCGAGGGAGCCCGGCCTCCCAGACAGGCTCTCCACAGGTGGTTTCAGCTTGAACCAAGTCAGTCTCTCTTCATCCATCAGGGGACTGGGTAGTCATAGAGCAGGAATACAGAGAGAGAGACAGAATATTCTTAACTAGGATATACCAAAGTTCAACAAGTTGCTATCTAGCCTTTGACTGGGAACAACCGCCAGTTGAACGGGCGCTTAAGAACCCCTTGAGGTGGGGTCTGGAAGGGGTAATCCCCTGCTTCGTGTATGGATTGACAACCTTTTGCTAGAAACCAGACTGGCACACAGCTTGGGTTCTCCTCTGATGCTTGAAGTATCAGAAGAGGTGGTATTGTGTTTCATACAGACAGAGATCCACATGCCGTGCATGTCCCCCTGAATTGCTGAGATACTATAACCCAGGGGTTGAACAAGCAAGGTGTGAAACGGTGAATTTAATCTTTGGGAAAAGCCACCTAGTCCCTGAAACCTGAGTCGTGCTTGAAAAACATTGAGAAAGGATCAAGGAGTGGCACAGCCTTAGCATTAAAAGGAAGAACTAAGGCAAATTTTTTTTTCTCCTTTTCTTTCCTTCCCAGTAATTTAGATTAAACCCTTAAGAGTTCGTAAATTTATGTGGGACGGGACAAACAACAAATTAACAACAATTGATGGTTAATTAATTAATTAATACCATAATATTTCAATATTAGAAAGACTATTGATTATTAATTTGGCTGTTAATATTTTAATTTGGTTATTTGAATAACTAGAAATTTTATTAATATTTTAATTTAAATATTTTTTAATTTAAAAAATGGTGTTTTAGCACACTAGAAAGAAATAGTAAACAAAGGGGGCATGAATGTGTGTGAACGAGAGACATGCTGATTACCCCAGACCTGCTAAGCGAGAGCGGTCGTCTCCCATGCTGCGTTTCCGTCTTTTTCGCGAGAAAAGCGGCCAGTAAAGAGACGAAGCGAGTGATAAAAAGAGTGAGAGAACCCCCCTCTGGGGAAACCGGGACTGAGTCTCAGGGAAAGAGTGGGACCCCTAAGTAGGGGAGGAAAATAAAAGGTAATTAATTAGGAAAAAAAAATATAAAAGGTAAAATGTGTAGAAGGGGTCCCTAAAAATTCTGCTGGATTGAGGGATTAATATTCCAAGAGCATCCAGGGTTGATTCAAACCTGCTGGATTGAGGGATTAACATTCCAAGAGCACCCAGAATTAAGTTTTGCTGGGTTGAGATATTAATATTCGAAAGCACCAAGAATTGAATAAAAATTTTGCCGGTTTGAAGATAAATCTGAGAGGATCTGGAGCTGGGAACAACACAGCTGGATTGGGGGTTATCCAAGAACACTGGGACTAGCGACCGACACCTAAAAGTGTAATAAGTGTGTTGAAAACACGGAATGGAAGAGAGTATAAAAAGACTGTGGGAAGGGGGAAACAGCGTGAGCCGTTTGCGGAGCAGGGACTCCCCGGCTCCACCCAGCGCTGTTTGCTTGCCATCGCTTGCTGTAATCAATAAATTTCTGATTGACTCTCGAAAGACTGAACAAATTATTCGCCTCAATTTATAACAGTAGGGTGTGGCAGCAGCTCTCTGGCCACAGAGAGCAGGCACAGACTTTCCCAGGCATTTTCCCGGGGAAGGCAGTGAGAAGATCAGAGAAAAGAATGAGAGACAATTCTTATCTCCACTTGTTGCACCTGCTGTTGTGCACATGTGGAACGTGTCACGGAAATTTGTTTACCAAAGGGTGATTTCTTAATTGGACACTGGATGGTGTTTGGATTGATTGACCAATTAGGTCAAAGCTGCATTGGACTGGCTGTAAAGGTTACTGAGTTTCTTAATAAGTATAGTATAATATAGTATAAGATGAGATAATAAAGAAATTGATCAGCCTTCTGCAATCATGGAGTCAATGCTAATTATTACCCGGCTGGGGGCCTGCGGCGACAGTAGGGGTAGCTGATATAGTTATGAGTGAACTGTCTATTTGGTTGGGATAACATCCAGTGAACATATAATGAGGACCCTGCTATTGATATGCCAACTATCAGCATCTGCCATCTGAAGAAAGTATGGACTAAGGCCCAAACTGGAAGTGATAAAGAGAAGGAGCCAAAACCACAGCCAAGAAACACGCATGCTCTAAAAAGGCGGACCCAAGGAGGGGCCATGTAAAATAATTCCTGGAATATGTAAACTAGCTTATGGCTATGCATAAGAATCTATGAATATGCAACAGGCTGATGTAATGGAAAAGGTATTTAAGGGGTATCCCTGAGGGTGAAGGTGTGCTCTTGGCTGAGTGCCAAGACACACCCAGCTGTAATCTTTGCTTTACTGTCTTTGTCTACTATTGTCCTTTATTAAACTGTTTAAATTTTCACAGGAGAGTGAACGTGTTTTTCACAATTTGGGTGGCTCGCCCGGGATGTAACACCTCGCTTTTGAGACCCCAGGGGACACAGAGACACAGAGCGGGGGGAATGGGGGGGGGGGGGGGGGGGGCGCACCCCACCCGAGTTTGGTGGCCTCGCTCACTTCTTCTAGCGTGGATCACAACTCCTGTTGTGAGTGGGAGTGAGACAGACAAAATAAAGAAATAAAAGTGAATGTGAATGGAGGAACATATATGTAATGTATGTTGCTGATTTTGGGTTTATTTTCTGGAAGGAGGCGATTTATATTGTGTTGTAGAGAGAAGGAATTTTTGGTGTTATGGGGAGTGGGTGGTTTGCTGTGTTGTGGGGAGGGGGTGAAATTCCAGTGGTTGGGAAGTGTTATGAACAGTTTCCACGTGTTCCCCAGAGACGCGGGCAGGGCCTTCCTAGTTCCCGTGGCAACACTATGTCGTGGGGACAGGACATTTTCATGCTCATTATCCCAATCGTGGTTTTTGTTCCCTGTCCTCAGTTTGTTTTGTCTTCCTTCCCCCCCCCACCCCCGGGCTGGCTGCTGCCTTGCCGCTTAGCTTGCTTGCTGCTTTGCTTGCTGCTGGCTGCATGCTTTGCTGGCTCTGCTTTCCTCTCTTTTTTCTCTGCTTTTCGCTGGCTTGCTTTTTGGCCATTTTTTTTTTTTTCCCTTTTTCCCGGTTTCCGTTGTTCCCTTTCCCCCCCCCCCCCCCGAAGACATCGGACCTACTCCGGGCAGGAGCTCCCCCGGGGTCTGCGAAAGAAGCTGCGTACCCTCTGCGGCGAAGAGAGATAGAGCTCAACCCCCTTGGACTGGTGAAAACATCTGTGGTCATCTTGGGCTATTTCTCTTGTGCTGGGGAGTGTTTTTTCGTTGTGCCTTAATAAACAAGTTTTTTCCACTTTCCCCTCTGAAGGAATTCCTCCCGAACCCGGTGGTGGGGGGGAGGTTGCGGAGGGTTTGGTTTCCTATAGGGGGCTCCTTTGGAGGTGTTTTCCCCTAATTTGTCCAAAACCAGGACAAATAATTTGGTGGCCCGTACGGGGAGGCCCAGACAAAGTGGAAAAAACTTTATTCTAATAATATTTTTGGCTTTAACCGTTCTGCGGGAATATTGGTATGTCTTTCTTTAAAGTTATGATGTCATTGGGAGTGAAAGCCTGCCTCTATTTGTGGTCATTAGGGTTCTTCGAAGTTTTGATCGCTTTATGGTCCCTGGAGTTATTTTCTTATCCAGAAGTAGCTCCGGTATTGTCCCTAATACGTAGCTTTTGTAGCAGAGGGGCACTAACGAGAATATTTATCGGGCTGGGCTTGGCTGTAATACTCTGCAAGGGGCTATTAAAAATGTTGTTATCGGCTCCAGGAATGTATAACTCGTGGTTGTGGCTGTGTGCTAAATTTGTTATGGGGGAGGAGGTTCTTCAGCCTTTGCTTTCCTTTTCCTCCTCCGAATTGTTTACATCTCTGTTAGGAAATGTCCTGTCCTCCCTGACTGCCAAGGATACCATCTTTCTGTTATTTAATTTAATAACCTTTCTCTATACTGTCCGCAGTTTATATAAGATGAAGGCTGAGATTTCTAGAGGGGCTGGTGAGACCTCTGATTTAGGAGTACAACCAAGGGTGAAAAATCCTGAGTGGTGCGGGAAATGGGAGGATATGGGCGAAATTTTAAAGGAGTTTTCTGATCCTGTAGTCTGGGACTTTCCATCCGAACACATCCAGAACCCAGCTGAGGTGGCAAAGTATCTGAAAGGGAAATGCCAGGATAACCCCAAGGAGAAAAGGATCATTGCAGTGAGCTGGGCCCTGGCATATGCTTATCGTACTCTGCTCGATACTGTAGGACAGCAGACAGAGGAAGGGGGGCAGGGAGATAAACCAGCAGCAATCCCAGTCACTCAGGCTGCAGCCAACAGCCCAGGTTCGAACCCAGTAGTTAAACCAGACTGTAAGCCTCAACCAATGGCCGTGGCTACTAGCACACGAAGTGGAAAGTGCACAGAGAAGACCGATCGACCCGTGGATGACAATGATGAGTACGATGCAGGAGAAGGACCCTCAACACCTCCTGACATAAAATCAGGAGTCAAAGCAAGTGGCACCAGATCAGAGGCTAATATTGATTCCTTCTCCCTGAAGGACCTCCGAGGCCTAAGGAAGGATTATCGGCGACAGCCCGACGAATCTATAATTAGTTGGCTGGTCCGCCTTTGGGATGCGGCAGGGGAGGCTACCATTCTGGATGGCACTGAAGCAAGGCATTTGGGGTCCCTGTCACATGATCCTGTCATCGACCAAGGCATGATGAGGGGCGCTAGCCCTCAAAGCCTCTGGGAACGGGTCCTGGACAGCGTAGCACAAAGATATCTGTGTGCCGATGACCTCTATGTCCAGCAGACACGATGGAAGACCATAGAACAGGGGATCCAGCGCCTGAGGGAGATGGCAGTGGTGGAGATCATTTTTTCAGAAGACATAACAGTTAGGAATCCGGACCTTGTACCATGCACACCTGTAATGTGGAGAAAACTGGTGCGACTTGGGCCACCTGAATACGCTTCTGCTCTAGCAATCATGAAGCGGGAGGAGGTATATGAGACTGTGCTTGATATGGCAAAGAAGCTTCGGGCATATGCGGATGCTGTACATGGCCCGACCCATGCCAGAATTGCAGCTGTGGAGACACGACTGCAGGAATTAGAAGGAAAAATAGAGGAAAGCCGCAAGAAACTCAGGGAAGAGATTAAGGAGGACCTCCTCCAAATCTCAGCTGTGCAAATTAGAGGCCCTGGCACCCAACGCAGACGTTCCTTTGTTGGGGAGAGAAGGTACACCCCACGAGCTGAGTTGTGGTTCTTCTTGCGTGAGTCTGGAGAAAACATGAGGAAATGGGATAGGAAGCCTACTGCTGTTCTGGCACAACGGGTGCGTGAATTGAAGGAAGGTCAGAAAAGGAAAGCAGCCCCAGTTGCCCGTAGCCGAACAGCCAGGTATGATGATGACACATCTGATCCCCTTGAGGGAACCTCCAAGACATATGCCCAAGGAAAGAAGGATAATCAGGCATAGAGGGGCCCTGCCTCTAGCCAGGTAGAGGCATGGGAAAATCGTGTTTTCTGGACGGTGTGGATCCGATGGCCTGGCGCATCAGAGCCACAAGAATATAACGCTTTAGTGGATACTGGTGCACAGTGTACGTTAATACCATCGGGATATGTGGGGGCAGAGCCTGTTTTCATTGCCGGTGTGACAGGGGGATCACAACAACTGACCCTGGTGGAAGCTGAGGTGAGCCTGACTGGGAAGGAATGGAAGAAACATCCCATTGTGACCGGCCCAGGGGCTCCATGTATTCTGGGCATAGACTTCCTCCGGAGCGGCTATTACAAAGACCCGAAGGGATTCAGGTGGGCCTTCGGAATTGCCGCTGTAGAAGCAGAGAGCATTAAGCAATTAAACACCTTGCCTGGACTGACAGAAAACCCATCTGCAGTAGGGCTCCTAAGGGTGGAAGAGCAACGCGTGCCAATTGCGACCTCGACAGTGCATCGCCGGCAGTATAGAACGAATCGAGATGCCGTGATCCCCATCCATAAACTGATTCGTGAGCTGGAGAGCCAGGGGGTGGTTAGCAAAACCCACTCACCCTTCAACAGCCCCATCTGGCCTGTGCGTAAATCTGAAGGAGAATGGAGATTGACTGTGGACTACCGAGCATTGAATGAAGTGACTCCACCACTGAGCGCTGCTGTGCCGGACATGCTGGAACTCCAGTACGAGCTGGAGTCCAAGGCAGCACAGTGGTATGCCACTATTGACATTGCTCATGCGTTTTTCTCCATTCCTCTGGCAGCAGAATGCAGGCCTCAGTTTGCCTTTACGTGGAAGGGAGTGCAATACACCTGGAATCGACTGCCCCAGGGGTGGAAGCACAGTCCTACCATCTGCCATGGACTGATCCAGGTTGCACTAGAAAAGGGTGAGGCTCCAGAACATTTACAGTATATCGATGATATTATTGTGTGGGGGAAAACGGCAGCAGAAGTGTTTGAGAAAGGAGAGAAAATAATCCAGATTCTCCTGAAAGCCGGTTTTGCCATCAAGAGGAGCAAAGTCAAGGGACCTGCTCGAGAGATCCAGTTCCTGGGAGTGAAGTGGCAAGATGGACGGCGTCAGATTCCTACGGATGTCATCAACAAGATCACAGCTATGTCCCCACCAACCAACAAGAAGGAGACGCAAGCTTTCTTAGGCGCCATAGGTTTTTGGAGAATGCACATTCCTGAGTACAGTCAGATCGTGAGCCCTCTTTACCTGGTCACCCGCAAGAAGAACAATTTCCATTGGGGCCCTGAGCAGCAACAAGCTTTTGCCCAGATTAAGCAGGAAATTGCTCATGCAGTAGCCCTTGGCCCAGTCAGGACGGGACCAGAGGTCAAGAATGTGCTCTACTCTGCAGCCGGGAACCATGGTCTGTCCTGGAGCCTTTGGCAGAAGGTGCCTGGGGAGACTCGAGGCCGACCACTGGGATTTTGGAGTCGGAGCTACAGAGGGTCTGAAGCCAACTACACCCCAACAGAGAAGGAAATTTTGGCTGCCTACGAAGGAGTCCAAGCTGCCTCAGAGGTAATTGGTACAGAAGCACAACTCCTCCTGGCACCCCGACTACCGGTGCTGGGGTGGATGTTCAGAGGAAAGGTTCCTACTACCCACCATGCCACCAGTGCTACATGGAGCAAGTGGATTGCCCTCATCACGCAGCGCGCCCGTATTGGTAAACTGAATCGCCCTGGGATTTTGGAAGTGATTACAAATTGGCCTGAAGGTGAAAACTTTGGTGTCACAGACGAAGAACAAGAACCAGTGACACGGGCTGAAGAGGCTCCACCCTACAACCAATTGCCAGCAGAGGAAACACGCTATGCTCTTTTCACTGACGGTTCCTGCCGCGTCGTAGGGATGAATCGGAAGTGGAAAGCAGCTGTATGGAGCCCCACACGACAGGTCGCAGAGGCCACTGAAGGAGAAGGTGGATCAAGTCAACTTGCTGAACTCAAAGCCGTTCAGCTGGCCCTAGACATTGCAGAAAGGGAGAAGTGGCCGAAGCTTTACCTCTATACTGATTCATGGATGGTAGCCAATGCTCTGTGGGGATGGCTGGAGAGGTGGAAAGGGGCTAACTGGCAGCGTCGAGGAAAACCAATCTGGGCTGCTGAAGAATGGAAAGACATTGCTACCCGGGTAGAGAAACTGCCTGTGAAGGTTCGCCATGTAGATGCTCATGTCCCCAAGAGTAGAGCTAATGAAGAACAGCAAAACAATCAGCAGGTAGATCAGGCTGCAAAGATAGGGGTGTCAAAGATAGATTTAGATTGGCAACACAAGGGGGAGTTGTTCCTAGCGCGATGGGCCCATGATGCCTCAGGCCATCAGGGTAGAGATGCCACCTATAAGTGGGCACGAGACCGAGGGGTGGATTTAACCATGGACAGTATATCTCAGGTTATCCATGATTGTGAGACGTGTGCTGCCATCAAACAGGCCAAGCGGGTGAAGCCCCTGTGGTATGGGGGACGGTGGTCCAAGTACAAGTATGGGGAGGCCTGGCAGATTGACTACATCACACTGCCCCAAACCCGCCAAGGCAAGCGCTATGTGCTCACAATGGTGGAAGCCACCACAGGATGGTTGGAAACCTACCCTGTGTCTCATGCTACTGCCCGTAACACCATCCTGGGCCTTGAAAAGCAGGTCCTTTGGAGGCATGGTACCCCTGAGAGGATTGAGTCAGACAATGGGACTCATTTTAAGAACAGCCTTATCAACTCCTGGGCTAGGGAACATGGCATTGAGTGGGTGTACCATATCCCCTACCATGCACCAGCTGCAGGCAAGGTAGAGAGGTACAATGGACTGTTAAAAACCACCTTGAAAGCATTGGGTGGGGGATCTTTCAAAAACTGGGAGCAGCATTTGGCACAGGCCACCTGGTTAGTTAACACCCGAGGTTCCACCAATCGAGCAGGTCCTGCCCAGTCTGAGTCCCTGAATATAGTAGACGGAGATAAAGTCCCAGTGGCACATATCAGAGGTTTGTTAGGGAGGACAGTGTGGATCAATTCTGCCTCGAGTACAGACAAACCCATTCGTGGGATTGTCTTTGCTCAGGGACCAGGTTGTACATGGTGGATAATGCAGAAAGATGGAAGAACACGATGTGTACCTCAGGGAGACCTGATTGTGGGGTGAGACTCATATGCAAACATCTCAGTTTGCTGGATGTTACTGCCATTGTTTGTACATTAAACCACACAGACATGGGACAGAAGAAAATGTGTAAATGTCGAAAGTCAGAGCAAGTGAGAATGGAAGGGAATGTGTAAGTGTGGAAGGTTTGAGCAGGTGGGAAGGAAGTTCAGTAACATGTTCACGATATGGGATAAGGGGTGGAATGTCGTGGGGACAGGACATTTTCATGCTCATTATCCCAATCGTGGTTTTTGTTCCCTGTCCTCAGTTTGTTTTGTCTTCCTTCCCCCCCCACCCCCGGGCTGGCTGCTGCCTTGCTGCTTAGCTTGCTTGCTGCTTTCCTTGCTGCTGGCTGCATGCTTTGCTGGCTCTGCTTTCCTCTCTTTTTTCTCTGCTTTTCGCTGGCTTGCTTTTTGGCCATTTTTTTTTTTTTCCCTTTTTCCCGGTTTCCGTTGTTCCCTTTTCCCCCCCCCCCCCCCCGAAGACATCGGACCTACTCCGGGCAGGAGCTCCCCCGGGGTCTGCGAAAGAAGCTGCGTACCCTCTGCGGCGAAGAGAGATAGAGCTCAACCCCCTTGGACTGGTGAAAACATCTGTGGTCATCTTGGGCTATTTCTCTTGTGCTGGGGAGTGTTTTTTCGTTGTGCCTTAATAAACAAGTTTTTTCCACTTTCCCCTCTGAAGGAATTCCTCCCGAACCCGGTGGTGGGGGGGGAGGTTGCGGAGGGTTTGGTTTCCTATAGGGGGCTCCTTTGGAGGTGTTTTCCCCTAATTTGTCCAAAACCAGGACAACTAACAGAAACTACTAACTCAAGCTAAGTACCCATATTGAAATGCTAATTAGCTAATTGCTCTGTTTGTTTTCTCTAAACTACCTGGAGATAACTGGCCTCCCACCCCTCCACGCTGCCACTCTGGGACTAACATGCAAATAAAAACCCCTTAGGATCATGGGAGTATTTTTAGGAGATAAAAATGAATATAAATCAAAAACTGAACACAGTAGAGGAGTCTAGACAAATGCCCTAGCTGAGGAAGAGGGAAACACATCCCCTGATTGACTTTTAACTGTCGCCATCACCTAAGAAAGAACAGACTATATTAGGCTCTGAGAAGCAGGGAGATAGGGACAGAGAGCCCTGGTGCTGCCACCACGGAAGGAGCGGGGACAGCTGTTGTTCTGGACTTCAGCAACAGACTCTGCACGCCACACCTCCTCATCCTCGGGCCACCGGTGTGCCACAAGGAAAGGAGAAAGGACAGCTGCTGCTCGGGACTCCAGTGACAGACTCTGCACGCCTTCTTCCTTTCGGCTGCCTGGGAAAGCTACGGCCACGGGGGCAAGCTCTGCGTCGAGCCCTCTGCCCAGCTGATCTTTTTAATAAAGAGCTAAACATTAATAAAGGCATTTAGCCCTGTTCATTTCAGGAAGTAGGAAACAGGGGCCAGGGACAAATAGATAAAATCCTGGAAAAAAAATGGGACAAAGAACCAGTAAGTCGGGCTCAGGGAAAGGAGGGAATAAAAGGGTGCCAGCAGATATACCCCATGATAGTCCCCTGGGAATGATTTTAGCTAACTGGGATATTGATCCTTGTACAAGAAAAAAGGATAAAGTAAAAATGATTCAGTATTGTATAACAGAATGGACAAAAAAGGATATAAGACCCAACCATGTCTATTGGCCTAGATATGGTTCTTTTGAGGGTTGGATTTGCCAAGCCTTAAACACGTTTGTAAATTCTAAATGTTATAATTCTTCCCTATAGAGTGATATATAGATAGGAGTTCTTATATGATTAAATATAGACAAAGAGCAAGCAAGCCAGGGCAAAGGGGGGAGGCTGTCTCATGTATGTCGAAACCATTGTAGACAAGGCTTCATTTACAAGTTAATGCAAGTGGCTAGCTCGGAGATGGGCGGTTTCTTGAGATAATCCAGGAACGCACAAGCGATGATCATCCCGCCAAGTACCCGAGATTCTCGCTGAAATCTCCGGGAGATAGGGAGATACATCTCAGTGTCCGGTTCCTGTAACTCCATGATCGACGTACACTCTGGCGTAGAGAAAAGAGACTTTATGAATATTTGGGACTTTGAATGGAAAGAAAAGGCTAATTGCAGAAATCCCGGCCTCAAGCAAAATAAACTGTATAAAAACTGCTCACACAGAACGGGTGGTGTGAAGCATAGGAGAGACCCTTTGCTAGAGTGGTTGAACCTGTGTTTCACCCAGCGCCGATCCCGGGCTCGGCACTGTCCTCTTTTGTGGCTGGCTCAGATAGAATTAGATCTTTATAATATTTTTTTTTTCTTTTTTAATTCGGCTGAGTCAATTTTTATCTATAACATAAAGAACCATTTAATCTGGAAGAGGGAGAATATGCTGCGTGCTGGACAGGAGACACGGAACCCCTGGGTGACGCTGTGCCACTCCTTGTGTCCACTCGGGGACTCCCAGCTTGGTCCAGCACAGCAGACGGCGGGCGACACTCTCCCGTGCCTGGGGAGGTCGGGAGGGTGGCTAAGGCTTTTGGCCTTGCGGGGTGAGACGGTTGCGACGTTGGTGGAAGTAAGGAGTAGACTACAGTCAGGGGTAAAGTCCAGGTTTATTAAGGAGGGCTCCAAAGAGATCCGCAACCCAGGGGAACCAGCCGACCGAAGCCCTGGACTGGGCTGTGCAGCACAATATAAATGGGGGTGGAAACATGGTGGGGAGATCACCCACCCACCAATGGGAATGTTCGGGGGAGTGGAAGGTGGGGAGACAGACACATGGGGGATTCAATAGGGGAGGTGGGAAGGAGGGACCCCTGGCCCCCGTCTAATCACTTGACGCCCTTTGTGGAAGGTTCTGGATGAGTGGGATGGGGAGTCGAGTGATGGACAAGGCACCAGGGAGGGGACAGGGGAATGATCCAGCAAACTGGGGGGAGATTGACATCAGGGAAGGAGGAGGGGATTGACATACAAGGAAAGGGGTAGTTCAGGGTAAAACCATGGGGGAAATGGGGGGTAAAGGGATGAACCATAACAGAACTGGTACAAAACATGAAAGTTAAAAACACAATACAACACCTGGGGATAAAAGTTTTTAAAAGAGCAGAAACCCCAAAAACAAAGCAAGAAGAAAAAAGGAAGAAAATAGCTGGGATCCCCTGGAAATGTTGCTTATCCCGCTCCCGCTAGTTCCCCCAGCTCAGGATTTTCCGTCCGCCCCAGCTGCGCCAGGGTTCCTGCCTGCGCCGGCTCCTGCCGCCTCGCTTGTGGCAGCCCCGTCCGCCCCAGCCCCGGCCACCTCGGCCACCCAGACTGCTCCGGTTCCTCCAGCCCCTCTGGCTGCGCCAGGACTCCCGCGTGCGCCGGCCGTGCCGCTTTTTCCAGCCCCCCCGGCCTCGCTAGCATTCCTGCCTGCGCCGGGCCCGGCCTCTTCGGCCGTCCCAACCCCTGCCGCTCCGTCCGCGCCGACACCAGCCGCGCTAAGCACTGCTGCTCCGGCCGCCACGGATCTCACGCAAACTATCCGCGTCCCGGTTTGGTTTCCGCCGGAAGGCTCCGCCCCTTTGGTGGTTCCGGCGACTGTCTCCGTCTCCGCCTCCGCCCCCCCCCCCCCCCCCTTCCGCCCCTTGGAGGACTCAGCCTCGGTGCTGACTCCCGCCCCCAATCCCCTTTCTCTGGCAGCCCCATCAATGCCCGCCCAGGCCGTCGTTTCCTTGGTAACGACGGCTCCTGCTGTTCAAGGGAACTTTCTCCTTAAAGGAGGGCCACCATACCAAAATACAAGAAGCTCAGTTAAAAAACAGCTTAATAATCTTTCCCCTGACAATTCCCTAAAACAAGGAGAAAAAGCTATAAAGAATGAAGAACAAAAGGGTTGGGATCAAGAGGTTAGTTTATTTCCATTACAAGAAGTACCAATGGGTGGAGTCCAAGGGGGGACAGGAGTTGTAAACGTCTCCCTGACTTCTTCAGAAGTCAGAAATTTTAAAAAAGAGATTAAAGGATTATTGGAAGATCCCATAGGTACAGCTGAACAATTAGATCAATTCTTAGGTCCCAGTATTTTTACTTGGCAAGAAATGCAGTCAATAATGAAAATACTGTTTTCCCAAGAAGAGAGGCAGATGATTAGAGCCGCTGGAATGAGAATTTGGGAAAGGGAGAATCAACAAGGTCTACCAGGTGTTATGAACAGCTTCCAGGTGTTCCCCAGAAACGCGGGCAGGGCTTTCCTAGTTTCCATGGCAACACTAAAAGAAAACTACTAACTCTAGCTAGGTACCGATATTGAAATGCTAATTAGCTAATTGCTCTGTTTGTTTTCTCTAAACTACCTGGGGACAACCGGTCCCCCACCCCTCCACGCTGCCACTCTGAGACTAACATGCAAATAGAAACCCCTTAGGATCATGGGAGTATTTTTAGGAGGGAAAAAAGAATATAAATCAGAAACTGAACACAGTAGAGGAGTCCAGGCAAATGCCCTAGCTGAGGAAGAGGGAAACACATCCCCTGATTGACTGTTAACTGTCGCCATCACCTAAGAAGGAACATACTATATTAGGCTCTGAGAAGCAGGGCGATAGAGAGACAGAGAGCCCTGGTACTGCCATCACGGAAGGAGCAGGGACAGCTGTTGTTCTGGACTTCAGCAGCAGACTCTGCACACCACGCCTCCTCATCCTCGGGCCACCGGTGTGCCACAAGGAAAGGAGAAAGGACAGCTGCTGCTCGGGACTCCAGTGACCGACTCTGCACGCCGCCTTCCTTTTGGCTGCCTGGGAAAGCTACGACCGCGGGGGCGAGCTCTGTGTCGAGCCCCCTGCCCAGCTGATCTTAATAAAGAGCTGAACATTAATAAAGGCATTAGCCCTGTTCATTACACCAGGGGACCAGAAAATGCCAATAGCACGTCCTAACTGGAACCAAAATGAAGAGGCTGGGCGAGGACATATGAATGATTATCGTAATCTGATAATCAGAGGAATAAAAGAGGCAGCACCCTGAGGGCAAAATGTTAAAAGGGCCTTTGAGGGACAACAGGGAAAAGAAGAGACCCCAACTGAATGGTTAGAGAGGCTCCGAAAGAATATGAAACAATACTCCGCAATAGACCCTGAAGCCATAGCAGGGCAAGATCTATTGTGAGTTAATTTTGTCACTCATGCCTGGCTGGATATTAGAAAAAAGCTGGAAAAGATGGAGGACTGGCATAATAAACCCTTAAATGATCTATTAAAAGAAGTTCAAAGGGTTTATATACGGAGACATGAAGAAAAAGCCAAAGTGGATGCAAAGATTATGATAGCCACAATGCGACAAAGCAATTTCCAGAGGAATCTAAATCCCCCAAGTACCACCCCCAAATGTTCAGGTTTTAGAGACAGGGAAAAGGGGAGAAATAGAATCTTGGCACAATCAAAATTCTAGGAGCAATCTAAAACTGCCTGTCATTATTGTAGGGAAGAAGGGCACTATAAGAGGGAATGCCCTCACCTAAAAAAGGATCTGAAAATTTTCCAAGAGATACACCCAGAAGAGGAATACTGAGGTCATGGGCTCTATTTTCTGGGGGACAAGTACCATCTAGAGCCTTTGATAACTTTAAAAGTAGGCCCCCAATAGGAGGAATTAGAATTTATATTTGATACTGTGGCAGAGAGAACTTGTGTGGTAAATATCCCTAAAGGATGTGATGTCAGTAATGACACTGTGAAGGTAACAGGAGCAAAAGGAGAGGGGTTTAAAGTCCCTGTTATTAAAAATGTAGTAATTGAAGGGGAAATCAGAATAGGGATGGGAGATGTCTTATTAGTTCCTGGAGCAGGCAGCAACTTATTGGGGAGAGACTTACAGGTGCAACTAGGAACTGGGGTCATACCAGAAGAAGGAAATCGGGGTCATACCAGAAGAAGGAAAGATGACAGTTAAAGTGTTAAAGCTGGGCCAAGAAGATGAGGAAAAGATAAATAAAGAAGTTTGGGATGGGGAAGAAAATGGGGGGGGGGAGCTGAATATTGACCCCATAAGGGTCACGATTGAGAGAGAAGAATGTCCCATACATGTTCATCAGTACCCTATATCATTATAAGGAAGAGAAGGCTTAAAGCCAGTAATAGAAGAACTGATAAAGGATGGGACATTGGAACCTTGTATGTCTCCTCATAATACCCCTATTCTCCCAGTAAAAAAATCTGATTGGAGTTATAGATTAGTACAAGACCTAAGGGAAGTTAACAAGAGAACTCGGACCTGTTACCCAGTAGTACTCTGCGGGGACTGCTGGACTCCAGGACGGTTTGGATGGGTGGTGGTAAAGGATCTCTGAAGCCCGGTCTTTAGAGCATATGGTTTATTGTAAAGGATGAAGGGCCCTGCTAAGAGTTGCTAGCCGCAACTCGTGGCAGGCCCAGGGAGAGCGGGGGGAGAGAGAGAGAGAGAGAGAGAGACAGGTGGGTGTCCCAGCAGGAGGGTCCAAGAGGGAGAGAGCGTCCGGTCCCTCGGCCACACCTTATCAGGGGGCTTCAAGGTGGGCTGGGACAGGACTTGGGCCAATGGGGTTGCAGATACCTGATACTTCAGGGGAGGCTTACAGGTATGGGATGAACCATACATTGGGGGTGAGACAGGACATTCCATTTGACCTTAGGATCTATCAGAAAGGGGGGATTGCTTTCAGCTTAGCTATATTATTGCTTTCGAGATGCTCAGTGATTAAGGTTTGGTATTTCAAACCTTGTTTTCATCTCAATATCTGTATTCTCTGATTCTTTTGCCAGGCCATCATATTTATAGGGCCTTGCTATTTCATCTTCCCCAACATCTCCCCCGTTCTGATGAACAACTAAGATGTTAGATACTGTCTTACTCATTATGTTCTGCACACACTGAAGTATACAGGGTACTGCTACTAAAACTACAATTATCACTATCAGAATAATCAAACCTACTTTACAGAGTTCCTTTAGCCAGGGTGCCAAGCTCCAACCATCAAACAAATTGTCTAGCCAGGATGGATAGACAGATGGTATCAGAGCCTGAAGACTTGGCTAAAGCAACCCAGACATTCGTATTTGATTGACTTACAGGTAAAGCTTCACTACAAGAACTAAAACAAAAGAACAAAAGCAACATGCACGCGCGCAAACGATAAAACTTCATTCTTTTCTTGAGCTGTTCCTGGCAGATCACTTTCTCCTGATGATTCTGCGCAGCTCAGGTCTGGGTGCTTGCTTCTTGGTTTGTAATTGTGGAAGTACTGGCTGATGTGAGGGTGTCAGCGGGCTTCACGCTCTTTGCTGGGACCTTAGATGCAAGGCAGTTAGGATTTCAGTAAGTTTTTGGTCTTGTGCTTCTGCTCGTGCTGCCTGTGCTTTTGCTTGCGCTACCTGTGCTGTAAGAACCCTTTCAATTTTCTCTCCTAGAGTTTCTCCAAGTTCATTTACTTGAACTGTTGCTACATGCTGTGGGCTCCCAATTTTGCTGCAGGCATCAATCATTTCAGGCACTGTAGGTCTTTCTTTTCCCAGGGCTTTGATGACTCTCTTGCATTCCACGTTTGCATTATTTTCAATGATGTCCCGTATCACTATTGGACGGGCTATATCATCACCGCATTGTCTCTCTGCTGCTTGGATCACCCGGTCCACAAATGAGGTGAATGGTTCAGATGACTCTTGACTAATTAGATTGTAGGCTTTTTCAAAAGTTCCTGCAGGCTGAACTTGCAAAAAAGCTTTGCGAGCCATCTTTTTGATGTCATCTAACACCATTCTGGGTAAATTCACTTGATTTTCATTCTGGTCATCCGGTGGGTCACCTATTAGTTTAGACAGGGTGAGGGCACGAAGGTCTGCATCAGTACATTGTCTATAAGTGTTTAGTACCCCTGTAAGCAGTCTCTTCCATTTAAGTTCCCATAGTATATACTGTGAGTCTGTAAGAATTATACCAGCAAGATTTTTACAGTCATTTGGTGTGAGTGTATGTCCTTCCAGGGTACTTTTCAGCAGTTGTCTAAAATATGGGGAGGAGATACCATTGTCCTTTATTGCTTTTCGCAATTCTTTCACCTCATGAGATGGGATAGCTGTCCAAGTTCTGGGACCACCGGCTTGCTGGCTGAATATCACAGGCAGTGCTATAGGGTTTAGGCTTTCCTCTTTGCAAATGTCACGTGTTATTTGATTCCAGTCTGTCAGTTGAAGATTGTCAAAACATTTCTGGGGATTTTCTGAATTTGTGATTGATGCTGGTGACTTTTCAGCATTAAGAGGGTTGGCATTTGGAAATGCAATACAGTTCTCTATGTGTCCTGTATTTGTCAAAGTGGCTGTCACATTCAACCCTCCCCCTTCTCGTTGCATGGTTTGTGTGCTTGGTTGTAGTCCAGTCCTGCTTGGGTCAGGTGCAGGATGCGGTGGCAGCGGCAGGGACGCAGGGGGAGGAGGCACGGTACCCAGTGACGATGGAGGCATGTGAAGGGCAGCTGGAGGCTGCGTCTGCGCAGGGGCTGCTGATGGCTGTAGCGTTGGAGTTTCCAGAGGCTGTGCGAAGCGCGCTGCAGTGGGGGCTACTTGTGATGAGGCTGTAGCAGACTCCGGCTGGGCTGGTGGTGTGGGCGGAGACACTTGTAGATGCGTGATCCCGGAAGTTGTGGCGACGCGGGCTGGTGTCCTGCGGCTGGAATTGGGCGTGGTGGTGCTGGCGTGGGAGGGCACAGTGATGTCGGCTGGGGGTAGACTGCAGCATGGAGTGTGTGGGAACCGGGAGGCTGGATCAAAGGCGTGGCGGAGGCGGCGTGGGGGGGCGGCAGTGTCGCGGTGTGAGGCAGGACTTCTGAGGGTTGCAGGGACTGCGCATGCGGGGGGCGTGTCACGGGGTCCGCGTGGTGAGGCATCATGGCGGCCGCCTCGGGGAGCGCAGCAGGGACCGCGTCTGTGGCCACAGAAGGGAATGGCAGGGCGTCGCCGCCCGCAGGGGGTGGCAGCGCCGTGGCGTTAAGCCCCGAAGCGCCACTACGCGATGGGGGCGGGTCGGGTCGCGGCGGCGCCGCGGCGCTCCGAGCCGGCAGCAGCGCCGCAAACAGAGGTGCACTGGGGGGCACAGGGGCAGAGGGCTGGGCCGCTGCCGCGACCCCGGCGGTGGCCGCGGTCCCCGGCGCAGCTGCAGCGGTGGCAGGAACGGGAGGGCTGGCTAGGGATCGCCGCGGGGCGGGGACAGGGCGTGGAGGGCAAGCCGGCGTCTGTGCCGTGGAGCTGAGCCGCTGGTAGCTCGCAAGCTGGGCTGGGGCAGGGACCGGGCGGTCGGGGAGGCACGGGACCACAGCAGTGGGCATGTCGGAGGGGGGCGGTGACAACGGTGGGGGAGCGACAGCACGGGAGGCACGGGGCGGCTTGGTGGGCTGGACCGCTCCGTCCCGCGGCACAAAGGACGCTGTCGTGGTCAGCACGGTAGATGTGGAATCAGCAAAAGGCACCGGCGGCAAAGAAGCGGCGGATGCCTGTGGGATGTCAGGCAGCGCCAGCGCCGCGGCAGCGAGGGGAACATGCGCTGCTTGCAGAAACGTGGCCGCGTGACTCTGCAGGAGGCCGGCGATGGCGGCAGCCACAGACGCACAGCACATGGCTGGGGGAGCGGCGGGACTCGCGGGGGGGAGTGGGGGTACAGCCGGGGCCACGGGGGGAGGGGGGGCCGGGGCCGGTGCAGCACCAGCAGCGGGGGGTGTAGGCGGGCTTGCTGGGGCGGAGGCGGGGGAGGGGCCCGACCTGGAGGGGGGGGGCGAACCGCGGCAACCGGAACGGCAGAGGTGAGTGGAGTGGGGGATGTGGGGATGGAGGGAGCGGCGGGAGGGGCCGCAGGGTCCGGTGGGGGGGCTGGGGCAACGGACGCCGCGACCGCGAGGGCAGGGGGAGGGGCCGCGGGGTCCGGTGGGGGGGCCGGGGCAACGGACGCCGCGATCACGAGGGCGGGGGGAGGGGCCGCGGACGCCGCAGCCGTGTGGCGTGGGGGGGAGGTGGGGGGTGTGCCCCGCTGCGGACTTGCGGCAGCATGGAGGGGAGTTTCAGGGACAGCATGGTCTGGCTGAGCGGCTGCCGCAGGCTTTTGCTGTGCAGCAAACAGCTCAACCAAGGCTCTGCACGCCGGGAGAAGGTGAACGCCAGTCAAATCCCGGCGTGAAATGTCATTAAAGAGTCTATTTCCAACTGAGTCCCAAAAGTCTCTGGTAAAGACGGCTGAACGGTCTGCATTCGGGAAATTAACTAGAGTCCATTCTAAAAGGTTTTTTAACTCTTGCTTAGGTAAAGTACTGTTACTGCAGCGTAAAGAATGCTTAAGTTCCTTATAGAGATCCCGATCAGGGGCAGAGTGGGATTGTCCTATTTTTACACCAGTGTAGCTCACCTCGATATCGCAGGGGCAGGGTCCTCACTCAGAACTCCGACGTGGGGGGCTGGCCAGGCACTCCAGTCGGCGCTCAGGACTCTGCTTGAGGTCCCCCTCAGAGCTCCGGTTTCAGGCGTCACTCAGGAACGTCTTTCCGTGCTCGGGGCCTCCAGACTCCACTCAGAGCTTCAGTGCGGGCATTGCAGAGCAGTGCTCGCCTGTGCTCGGTGCACGTGGCGGGGTGCCACGGCGAGGTTCCTCAGAGAGCTCTAGGTAGCTGCCGCGCAGCAGCGGCCGCCTATGCTCAAGGATTGCCAGGCGAATTCCTCTGAGAGCTACAGGTACTCGCTACCTTGTAACGAATCCCCGTGCTCGAGGATTGCCTCGGCAAAGTTATAGAGCTCTGGCTTTCACGCTGCCCAGCAATGATACGCCGTGCTCATGACACTGATTAGGAGGCTACAACTGGTTATTTAGTTACCGTCCATGGAGAAGTCTCCCACAGGTAGAAGAGCTGAAGAGGTCTTCAGACACGTGGGGTTGCCAGTCTGTGGGGGTTGGTCTTCCTCGTTGGGCGCCAATCTGCGGGGACTGCTGGACTCCAGGACGGTTTGGATGGGTGGTGGTGAAGGATCTCTGAAGCCCGGTCTTTAGAGCATATGGTTTATTGTAAAGGATGAAGGGCCCTGCTTAGAGTTGCTAGCCGCAACTCGTGGCAGGCCCAGGGAGAGCGGGGGGAGAGAGAGAGAGAGAGAGAGAGCCAGGTGGGTGTCCCAGCAGGAGGGTCCACGAGAGAGAGAGCGTCCGGTCCCTCGGCCACACCTTATCAGGGGGCTTCAAGGTGGGCTGGGACAGGACTTGGGCCAATGGGGTTGCAGATACCTGATACTTCAGGGGAGGCTTACAGGTATGGGATGAACCATACATTGGGGGGTGAGACAGGACATTCCATTTGACCTTAGGATCTATCAGAAAGGGGGGATTGCTTTCAGCTTAGCTATATTATTGCTTTCGAGATGCTCAGTGATTAAGGTTTGGTATTTCAAACCTTGTTTTCATCTCAATATCTGTATTCTCTGATTCTTTTGCCAGGCCATCATATTTATAGGGCCTTGCTATTTCATCTTCCACAACAGTACTCAATCCCTATACTCTTTTAAGTAAAGTCCCACCCCAGCATAAGTGGTTTAGTGTGGTAGATCTTAAAGATGCTTTTTGGACTTGCCCATTATCAGGGGGAAGCCGAAATATTTTTGCCTTTGAGTGGGAGGATCCAAATACTGGGAGAAAACAGCAACTAAGATGGACAAAGTTATCACAGGGATTTACAGAATCTCCAAACCTATTTGGACAAGCTTTAGAATAAATATTACAAACTTTCTCCACTCCTCCTGGAATACAAATTACCCAATATGTGGATGATCTTTTACTATCAGGAGAAGCTGAAGTTGAAGTAAGGGAGGCTACTATAAAACTTTTGAATTTTCTTGGGGAAAAAGGATTAAGAGTATCAAAAGGGAAGCTACAATTTGTGGAACCAGAAGTAAATTATCTCGCCCACTTAATAAGCAAAGGTAGCCGAAAGCTAAATCCTGAGAGGATTGCGGGGATTTTATCTCTTCTCCCTCCATCTACAAAGAAGGAAATTAGAAGGAAGTTAGAAGGCTGCTCAGATTATTGGGATGTTGTAGATTATGGATAGAAGGGTACACACAGGCAGTAAAATTTTTATATGAAAAATTGACAGAGGGAAATTATATAAATTGGACTAGGGAAGATGACAATAAATTAGAAGAACTGAAGTTGAAACTAGCCTTGGTACCAGCTTTGAGCTTACCTTCATTAGAAAAGCCCTTTCATCTCTATGTGAATGTGGAAGGTGGAGTAGCTCATGGAGTTTTAGTCCAGGAGTGGGGGGGAATAAAAAGACCAATAGCATATTTATCAAAATTGTTGGATCCAGTGAGCCATGGCTGGCCAGTTTATATTCAGGCTATAGCAGCTACTGCTATTTTGGTGGAGGAAAGCCGTAAACTTACTTTTGGAAGTAAACAAATTGTGTATACACCTCATGCAGTCTGAAATGAGTTAAATCAAAAAGCTGAAAAATGGTTAACAGATTCTAGGATATTAAAATATGAAGCTATTTTGATAAACAGTGATGACTTAACAGTAGAAGTAAACAAAAGTTTGAATCCAGCACAATTTTTATATGGGGAACCAAAAAAGTAATTTAACACATAATTGTTTAGAAATTATACAAAACCAAACTAAAGTTTGAGAAGATCTAGCAGACCAAGCCCTCCCAGAAGGGGAAACAATATATGCTGATGGTTCATCCAGATGCATAAAAGAAAAAAGAATGTCAGGATATGCATTGGTTGATGGGCAAAAGATGCAGACCATTGAAAAAGGAAAATTACCTTCAAATGGGTCGGCTCAGTCTCGTGAATTATATGCTCTAAAAAGAGCATTGGAATATTTAGCACATAAGAAAGGAACCATATATACTGATTCAAAGTATGCTTTTGGGGTAGTACACACATTTGGAAAAATTTGGGAAGAAAGGGGGTTACTAAACTCAAAAGGAAAGGGACTGATACATAAGGGACTCATTTTGGAGGTTTTAAGAGGCATTAAAATTGCCTGAAGAAATAGCTGAAGTACATGTTAAAGGACACCAAAGGGGAATTACTTTAGAAATAAGAGAAAATAATTTGGCAGATCAAGAGGCTAGAGATGCAGCAGAAAATGGGACCAAATGGTTATGTTAATTTTGACCCCAGATAAGGAAGAATTGCAAGTTCCAAAGTTTAGTGAGGCAGAAGAGAGTGAACTAAGTAGGATAGGGGGAGGGAAAGATCAGTTAGGGAAATGGAAACTCCCTGATGGAAGACAATTACTTAATAAGCCACTTACTAGGAAAATATTAGAAGACATGCATCAAAAAACTCATTGGGGTACTCAAGCTCTGTGTGATCACTTTCTAAGGAATTATGGGTGTATTGGGATTTTTGGATTGGCAAAACAAGTAACTGAAAGGTGTATAATTTGTCAAAAGGTAAATAAAAAGGTAATGAGGAAAACAATATTTGGAGGCCGTGAGTTAGCTCTTCGATCATTTCAAAGTATCCAAGTGGACTTTACTGAACTTCCCCAAGTACAGAGATGGACATTTTTATTAGTAATAATAGACCAAATAACTCATTGAGTGGAAGCTATTCCTGCTGTCAGAGCCACAGCCAATGTAGTATGTAAAACCCTTTTGGAACAAATTATTCCCAGATATGGAATGGTTAATAGGATAGACTCAGAGGAACACATTTTACGTCAAGTCTTACAGTAAATAACTCAAGCTTTGGGAATAAAATGGGAATTACATACCCCATGGCATCCACAGAGTTCAGACCGGGTAGAGAGGATGAACCAGACTTTAAAGAGAATTTTAACAAAATTAATGATTGAAACCCAAATGTCATGGGTAAAAGGCCTACCTTTGGCTCTATTGAGGGTCCGAACACAACCCAGGTCGGACCTGGGAGTGTCGCCCCATGAGATGATGTTTGGATTACCCTTTCTGACCATCCAACATGAAACTGCTACTTATGAAGTAGGGGAAATAAAAAATATGTCATCACAATTGCAAGAGCGCTTGAAAATTTGCGGATGAAAGAGATAATCCCTCAAACCACACCTTTAGAATTTAAAATTCATAATATCCATCCAGGGGAATGGGTACTAGTGAAAATGTGGAAAGAACAATCTTTAACTCCACAATAGGAAGGTCCTTTTCAGGTACTACTGACCACTGAGGCAGCGATCCAGACCAGGGAATGAGGGTGGATCCACGCCAGCAGAATCAAAGGACCTGTGGAAGAACCTAAGTAGTGGACAATAACATCTAAACCGGGTGATACCAAATTGACTCTCAAGCAGGGACTGGGTGGTAATGAACTGAGAGGACCTAAATGATCCAAGGAATGTATGAAGAATTACACCTAATTGGGAAATAAGGCTGAGCTTATATCAGTGGTTTCAAGTGCTGCCTGGATAAGTCCTGAGACACCTCTGATACCCTCCTTGGGGAGGAATACTTCCACTTCAAACAGGAGGATCAGGACTGTTTTGGACAGAGTTCTCATACTCTGACCTTAGCCTGTGACTTATACAAAGAAGAGGAGGAATTACAACTTCCATCAGTGCCATATCGTATACCCTATTTGATTCATCCAAGTACCAGACATGGGTTAAATGTAAATGTTTAAATTGTGGGAAAAATTGGTGTTGTAGTTCACACAATCGACACTCTCCTTGCAGGAAGTGTCGAGTGCCAAATCTATCCTCTATCCAGGTAGAACTCAAAACTGAAATAATAACTTTGTTTTGTGGATAGGAATTATTAGTGCCTGTTGAATGGGAAATACCTGAGGAACAGTGGGAAACTACAGTTAAGGAGTGTCAAAAACAATTTGCGTGGAAATTAGCAAAAAGGAAGTAACAAGGAAAAAGAGGGCAAGACTGGATTGGCCGCTGTACTCGCCACCGAGAAGATCACATACAACTTAGCAGGTAGCAACCCCATAGGCATGGGAGGTGGGGGGTATAAGCCATACCAGACCTCTATTATTCCTTTTTCTGTCACTCATTTTTTGTCTTTTCCCTTTTGGGATACCGGCAAAGTCATGTCACAGATCTTACCAAAAGCTGTATATGGAAAGACACCGAGATTCCTTTTTTATTACACACACCCATATCAACAGTCACTATTATAACCCATCCAAATTAGGCAATTGTATACAAAATAGGAAAAAGTACTGGATTGCTGAAAATTTAGGAACAAGTGGTAACAGGTTGGGAAGTAAATGTCCTAAAGGAGAGAGATGGGTTTGTTTCACTTTTACTACTGGGAGTAAGGTCCAAGATTTGGTTAAAGAACAACTGGTAAGCAGAAAGGCAAAACCAGTACAGCAATTAAAATCTGTGCCAATTTCACTTCAATATTTATATATAAAACTTGAACAGCAATTAGAAAAGGAAATAGATACCTCAAGATTGGGGAAAAATCTGTTTGTGGAATTAGGGGAAAGAATAAGTAAGGAACTTAACAGAACCTACTGTTTGGTTTGTGGAGGAGCTTTGATATCAGAAGAATGGCCATGGAAAGGCAGTAGCTTAGGCTCGGTTGAACTCCTTAAATGGAACTAGGCAAATACAAGGGGGGAAAACCAACTAGAAGGGTGTATTTTAAGCTCAACAGTGATAGGAGAGGAATGTCTCTGTCGCACTGGGAAAAATTTTCATCATGAAGTAGGAAAAACTCCTTGTAAGAGATATAAAGTTAGCAATGGAACTTCTACATGGTGGATCCCAGAGGAACCAACTCAGTATTGGACTTGAGGAGAAATGAAAAGAGGAACTGTAAATATAATAACAAAATTGGACTTTTTCAATGTAATGATACAGGCAAAAATCCTTATTCTGGGGTCCCAGAAAAGGAAATTTTTTTTTTCCCAAAATTTTCCTTTTGGGAAAATATAAATCAACAGAAAAATTATTATTGGAAGGCGCCAGATGGCTTATTTTGGATATGTGGAAAGGGGGCATACCCAAGACTCCTCTCTAGTTGGAGAGGGAGTTGCACTTTGGGAATTATACAACCAGAAGTCTTTCTTCTACCAGTACCAAATGGAGATCAATTAGGAGTACCAGTTTATGAGGACCTAAAAAGAAATAAAAGAGACTTGATTGGGAGATCCCAAAAATGGGGAGATGAGGAGTGGCCCCCAGAACACATAGTGGAAACATATGGGCCAACCACCTGGGCACCAGATGGGAGTTGGGGATATCAAATCCCAGTTTATATGCTGAATCATATTGTAAGACTCCAAGCAGTTGTGGAGATAATAACAAATAGAACTGGTCAGGCAACAGAATTAATATCAAGGCAACAAACCCAAACAAGAGCTGCAGTGTATCAAGATAGGTTGGCCTTAGACTATTAGCTGAAGAAGGGGGTAATTGTGGAAAATTTAATACATTAGATTGTTGTTTGAAAATAGATGACAACAGAGATGCCGTCCCAGATATAGTCAATGTTATCAGAAAAATAGCCCATGTACCGGTCCAAAAGTGGGAATCAATGCTAAAAACTAGCTGGTGGGATAATGTATTGGGCATAGAATGGTGGAAGAAGCTAGGCTTCTTCCTTTTATGTGCTATAGCTGGTTTGATATTTCTTCCCAGCTTGATCCCCTGCTTTATTCGGCTAATCACCAGCGTAGTCCAGGGCATGCAAGTGGTAACAATGCCTATAGACCCAAAATTGACTACATCTGGGACTGCACAAAAGATTATGGTGTCAAAGAAACAAAATAATATGGAAGACCCCTTGGAGAAAGCAAAAATTATTTCTGAAGAAAATTAGGAAATAATGGAGGATGGAAAACAAGAAATACTGCTCAAGCCAAATGATTTGCAAAAAGGGAAGAGGAGGGATTGTTATAAATACATATTATGTTGTTAGCTTTTCGCAAATATTAGGATGAATTATATGTATAATGTTAAAATAACTTTGCTTTTATTTCTGCTATTAAAAAAAACTTAGACATAGTAGTAGGGGTAGCTGATATAGTTATGAGTGAACTGTCTATTTGGTCGGGATAACATCCAGTGAACATGTAATGAGGACCCTGCTATTGATATGCCAACTATCAGCATCTGCCATCTGAAGAAAGTATGGACCAAGGCCCAAACTGGAAGTGATAAAGAGAAGGAGCCAAAACCACAGCCAAGAAACACGCATGCTCTAAAAAGGCGGACCCAAGGAGGGGCCATGTAAAATAATTCCTGGAATATGTAAACTAGCTTATGGCTATGCATAAGAATCTATGAATATGCAACAGGCTGATGTAATGGAAAAGGTATTTAAGGGGTATCCCTGAGGGTGAAGGTGTGCTCTTGGCTGAGTGCCAAGACACACCCAGCTGTAATCTTTGCTTTACTGTCTTTGTCTACTATTGTCCTTTATTAAACTGTTTAAATTTTCACAGGAGAGTGAACGTGTTTTTCACACTTTCCCTAATAAACTGTCTTTATCTCAACCCATGAGTTTTCTAGCTTTTACCCTTCCAATTTTCACTCCCATCCCACTGATGGGGGAGTGAGCAAGTGGCTGTGTGAGGCTTGGTTGCTGGCTGGAGTCAAACCACAACAGCTGGCATGGACGAATTTAAGTGGTGCATCTGAATAAAAAACAATTTTACACTAATGATGTCCATTGCAACGCTTTAGGCAGACTATCACCTTGCATGTGTGGGGCTTGGGAGGGACACTGACAAGCACAGCGTGCTTGTTTTTTAAGGCAGTTCACTTTGAAACTATGTATTACAGCCACAAATATCCTGTCCCTGAAGGGGAAATTTTCAATTCAGTCATGAAAATAGGTTTCACTTGATGTAAGGCCAGGACTTCATTCTGCAGCCTGAAGTGGAGCTGTAGGCACCTGTGAATAGCAGCATGGGTACTATTGCAGGGAAGATGCATTAGAGTTTAAAATTATGTACCAGTAAGGCAACTTAGGTGGTTACACATAAATATCCCTTAATCATTATTTCCAGGACCAGTTGCACCATGGCCTAGGACACATTGTGTCGCCCTAATAAGCACCAGGTGTTGTGTGATGTTGAAATCTCTGTTTCAATGTCACCGAGGAACCTTTGGGGTCTGGCCCCCGAGGGTCTCACCCACAACACCACAGCATTCAGGGACCCTACCTATCCCAGTAGGCCGGGCCCGGCGGGAAGGGGACATCACACGGAGAGGACTCCTGAGTACAAGTTGATGTGAGGCTAAGACAAGGAGAGCACTCAATTTCTGCCCCGCCGAGCCGGGCCGGGCCTATCCAGCCGGGCCATCGGCTCGGATGCTTCCGCCATGCCCAACCGAACAGTCCCAAGCACGTCTCCGGAAGCGCTTGCCAGACTATAGCGGAAGCGGGGCGGGGCATAGTCTCTTTGGTGCTAACCCCCGGAGAAGATGGTGAGTGCTGAGGCCTAGGTGCGGCGATATCTGTCATCATCCGCCGCCGTGCTGGGCTCTGTAAGGCCGTGGGCCTCGTCTGGGGTGCGGGGCGGCCCTGCGCCGTGCTGTGGTCGGGCTCGGCGGTGGGGCTGCGCTGCGGGGAGACGAAGCTGGGACCTGAGCCTGAAGGCCTGGCAGTGAGCCCCGTTCCTGGCCTGTGTGGGGGCGCGGGACATCTCGTCCTGGGCGAAGAGGCAGCGATGGGGTATGGGGCTGTGCTACCGCGGGATCTCCTTCGGGGTCCCCTCCGTGCTTGCTGCGGGCCTGGCCGGGACAGCGCTCTTCCCAGGGATGAGAAAGCCTTTCAGATAACGTAGTAAGAGGGAGTTTGATTGGCAAAGCCTCTTGTGAGTGTACGGTTAATCTATGAAAATAAATACATTTCCTCAGGAAAAAGCAGTTTAGTGTTCATTACCGATAAATTTGAGGGAGATGAGAAAGGAGTTGGAGATAACCACTCGGTAGCTTCATTTTATTTCAGCACTGGGCAGGGGAATAGGAATGGCAAAGAGAAGTGTAAGAAACTGATTTCTTAAAATGGAGGATACCTATAAAAGAAACTGAGTTGGTGTTTCAGAGATCAGTGTGCCTCTGCCATGTTTACTGAACTTGGTGAATTTGAGAGTGTTTTTTAGAGAAGCCTCTGTTTTGAGTTACATGACTTTTGAGTGATAGTGATATTTACAATGTGCAATGTCTTGAAATATTTCTCAGACAAAGGGTACATCATCATTTGGTAAGCGACGAAATAAGACACACACCTTGTGCCGTCGGTGTGGGTCCAAGGCGTACCATCTGCAGAAATCTACCTGTGGGAAATGTGGTTACCCTGCTAAGCGTAAGAGAAATTGTAAGTAAGAGCTGAGTTTAAAAACTTGTGGGTTTTTTTGTCGTCTTCAATAATCTGGCTTTTTTCCAACCAAGAAAGAATACTGTATCATCTTGCAGTGTTAGGAACTTTTTTGAAATTAATACTGATTTAACTGTATTTCAGCTAATGTGCAGTATTACTGAATAATAATTTACTTAATTTGTAATTGTTTTTTTCTTCTGTGAAATTGAATAGTTGTGCTATTCAAACGTACCATGCAACTAATTATTTGGTGTAGATGAGTAACAGTAATTTCTGTGTTCTAGATAACTGGAGTGCAAAGGCTAAAAGACGCAACACCACTGGTACTGGTCGCATGAGGCACCTGAAAAGGGTCTACCGTCGATTCAGGTATGACATTTTATTACAAACTAGTGTAATCTGACATCTTCAATGGATTTCACTGAATTATAAAATTCATCATGCAAAGTTAACACTTATTTAGTGTGCTTGATGAGGTATGGTGTTTCTTTTAAAATATATTGTGGAAATAAATTATGTCATATCTTCAAAAGAATATACTGCCAATTATAAAAAGCTCATTCATTGTTAAAACATAGGCTGTATAGCAAACTCTGATGTTTCTGTTAATTGTAGATAGTACAGAACACAGAGGGTATTGTAATAAAGCACTCACATTTGAAAAGGCATACTTTGTATAGCATTACCTCTTTTTGGGAGTCTGAAATTGATGGTTGCACTGAAGTTGGATTTTTCTAAGAAACAATTCTTGAAATGCATTCCAATCCCTTCTTGCCCACAAGAAAAGGATTTAAATACTTCAGTGGCTGCTCTTTAATTTGGAGTACAATTAATAAGTAACATCTGATTCTGAGTTACAGGTTTCTAAAATGTATTATAAAGCTTTGAGTTGTACTTAAAAGGTACTGTACTGTTAAACTTGCTAAGAATTTCTTTCTGTATGACCTCCATGTTCTAAAGCACAGCTCTGTAACTTTTGGCCTGATACACCAGAAAGATGGATGAAAAAGCCAAGCAATTCAAGAGTCTTTTCCTAAAAATGTAGATTGGATTTAATAGTGAAAAGTAAGTCTTTTAAGTCCCGGACCTAGGTGTATTTGAGGGATCCATTAATCTGGGCTTTTTTAGTAAGCATAATCTTTCCCAGAAGCATCCAGAAAACACCTTACAATGTGCATCTGCAGCCTGATTTCTACCAAATGTTGCTGAAGTAGAAATGTCATCTCCAAAAGCAAGCTTAGAGTCGATTTCTGTAAGAAATTGACTTGCACTTCAGTGCTAACAAATGCAAAATCTTTTGCTGAGCTGCTTAGTAGGAACATAAAGTAAGGCATGCCTTCAGTTGGTGTGCTGTATCAGATTCAGTCTTGCAGTGTTTACTCAGTTAATGAAATCTTCCTGTTTGAAGAAGTCATTTACTTCAGCAGAAGAGAAAACCATATTGCTTATTCCAAACAGTTTGTGAACTATGTTTCTTAAGAAAAACCTCTGAACATATGAACTCCATAGTGATTTCAGTGCATTACTGAGAGAAGCTGAAAAAAGCTGGTGAACCTGATCTGAAACATTG
Source organism: Vidua chalybeata (assembly GCF_026979565.1). Lineage (NCBI taxonomy): Eukaryota > Metazoa > Chordata > Aves > Passeriformes > Viduidae > Vidua > Vidua chalybeata. Next base: position 182,222 of record NW_026530343.1, on the reverse strand, counting down.
CTTCTTGGAAAATAACTTGGAGCAAAAGTCAACCTTTCAAAAAATAATAACCATATTTCTACTTGTAGGAATGGATTCCGTGAGGGAACCACGCCAAAGCCCAAGACAGCAGCTGTTGCAGCCTCCAGTTCATCATAAAGATACATGTATTTGTTAAAATAAATTGTCTTATCCAGAAAATGTCATCTTTTGTACATGTTTTACTTCAGTGAAACATGGTATATTGTGTCTGGCTGAGCTGGAGTTTGTTCCCCCACAGCAGCCCTCCCAGTGCTGTTCTTTGCATTGCGAGCTGGAAAGGTTCTGATAACACACCAGTGTTGTGGCTTCTACTGAGCAGCACTGGCACACCATCAGTGCTGTCTCTCCAACATTCCCCCATTGAGGGGCTGGGAGTGGACAAGATCCTGCGCAGGGACACAACTAGGCCAGCTGACCCAAATTACCCAAAGGGATATTCCATACCATATGACACCAGCTCAGATATAAAAGCTAAGGGAGGGAGGAAGAATGGGGATATTCATTACTTTACCATTCCTTCCAGAGCAACTGTTCTGCGTGCTGAAGCCCTGCTTCCCAGGAAGTGTCTGAACATCACTCGCCAATGGAAAGTAGAGAATAAACCTATTTTTTCTCTTTGCTCATGTGTGCACAAACTTTTGCTTTAGTAAACTGCCTTATCTCAACCTACAAGTTGTTTTCCATCTTATTTTCCCTCCCCTGTCCAGCTGGGAAAGGATGCAATAGAGCAGCTTTGTGGGCACCTGGTGTCCAGCCAAGGTCAACCCACTACAGTCCTTTTTTGGCACACAACATGTGGGATGAGACAAGTGCAGTTAAATTTATATAAATATATAAATCATGCTATAGTAAATAGTAGTTATAAAGTAGCAAGCTCCTGCGGGGGACATGGAGTTTGTCAGCTGCACTCCTTATCTCTATTTTGCTGAGTTTGGGAACATGTTAACACAAACAATGGCTCTATGCTTTGCCCTTACACTGATGGCCTTGTTATGCTGGGGGAACGGTCTTGTGGACAGTGAAGGAATACACTTCCTTCTGCCTGCCTGAGACTGATGTGAAGGCTTTTATAATGCAGCCTCCCGTGGTCATTGCTCATCCTTATGTAAGCTGCTTAATACTGTTAACGATATTAGCTAATACTGTTGGTACACTATGGAGTTCATGGAATCTGGTGTCATCCTGGTGTAAGAGAAAACAAGGTGAGGAGATATTGAAATCTGCCCTGAGGCATCCAGTTCCTGACTGGGAGGGTGGGTGGAAGGGTTTGGGCAGGTTCCTAGGGCAGTTCTCACCTCCCATTACCTGGCACTTTACACCTGAACAGGTAATCAACCCTGACAAACTGACCTGTCAACTGATAGAAGGGTGCCTCGCCTACCCCACTGAAAACCAGCAGCTCCTCACCCTGTACTGAGGCCTGCCTGGCCTGTGCCTACTGAGCCACAGTTCAGTACTCTCAGAGGACTGTAGTTGAGGCAGGAACCCAAACTGCGTTTGAGGATAATAATGGCTGAGATAGGGACCCAAAGAACAACTACAATTATTGCCCCAGTAGTGAAAAAGAAAAAATGGACAAGGCAAGCTACAGGTCCATATAATTGATTAGAAAGGGAGGAAGAAGAAGAGGGTCAGTGGAGAAGGAGGGGTGGAGCTTTCAGCGCTGTGTGTTTAATACCAGTCACGTCATTGCTGGGGGGAGTAGTTCCGGTAGCGAAAAATGCCACAGCCGGAAACAAATGTGGCAATTTTTGACTGGCTCACTTCAGCTAAGAGGCCTGTGGACCCCGGCACCCTGCACCCTGCCGTTTCTCCCCTCTCTTCCCGTCCTTCCAGGATGTTTTTGCAGGATAAGGGGCTGAGGAGAGACAGCAGCGCCGATATCAGCTGAGTCTAGCCGAGCCGAAAAAGGAGTCCAGCGGGGTATTAGGAAGAGGCAGCGAAGCGGCAGAACTGACCCACATACACCCCCAGCACAGTGGACCAGCGGTAGAGGTGGTGCAGGAACCTGGTGCCGAACTGAACAGTGGAAGGAGAGTCAAACCGGTTTGGACAACCAAGCTTCTGGGGGGTTTGTTTAGTCATTGTATTTTTGGTTCATTTGTTATTTTTGTTTGTTTGTTTGAGGTTTTTTTTTGTTTTCTTTGGTGGAGGAGGGGGGTGTTTGGTTACTTTTTTTATTTTGGGATTGGTTTGGTTTTTTCTGGCAGCGGTGGGGGGGAGGGTGTTAAACCGCAGAACTCTTGGCCATATTGCCTTTGTTCTCAGGGCCTACCTGGTGGTCTAGTGCAGGAACAGCAGCTATCTTGTTTTTTCCTGGAGGGTCAGGCTTCAAATCGCCTTTGTTGGTTATACCATTTTCTTTTTGTACAATTGTTTATTATTATTGCTGTGTTTATTGCAAGCCTCTTTAGTAAATTGCGACTCCAATTTCAGTCTTCTTTAGTATTTACTTCAACATTATAGAAAAGGAGGCGGCTCGAGTGGCCTTAATTTCCCCAATGAGTTTTTAAAACCAGGACAAGGGGCAGGATGTGCTCCAGCTGCTGGAGCTGAGATTCCCCTGCAGCCCATGGTGAAGCAGCTGTGCCCCTGCAGCCCACGAAGGTCCACAGGGATGCAGAGATCCACCTGCAGCTGGTGGAGGAGCCCCACGCTGGAGAGTAGCTCATGCTGGAGCAGGTTTCCTGGTAGGACTTGTGACCCCATGGGGGACCCATGCTGGAGCACGCTGTGCCTGAAGGACTGCATCCCATGGAGAGGGACCCACGTGGGAGCAATCTGGGGAGGATTGTTGCCTGTGGAAAGGACTCATGCTAGAGAAGTTTGTGGAGAACTGTCTCCTGTAGGAAGGACCCACCGGGAGGGACCCAGGAGGGACCCACCCCACATTAGACCAGGGGAAGGACTCCTCTCCCTGAGCAGCAGCAGGAACCACGTGTGATGAACTAGTCATAACCCCTATTACCCATATCCATGTGGTTTTAAAGTCGTATTTTACTTCTCATTATCCTGCTCTGATTTTGTTAATAATAAATTAAATTAATTTCTCTAATTTTAGTCTGTTTTGCCCATGATGGTATTTGGTGGGTGATCTCTCTGTCCTTATCTCAACCCATGAATCCTTTGTTATATTTTCTCTCCCATGTCCAGCTGTGGACGGGAGTGATTGAGAGGCTTTGATGGGTGTCTGGCATCCAGCCATGGTCAACCCACTACAGTCTTTTTGGTGCCATCACTCGGATCATGAGGATTTTGAGATAAGGATAGTAATTGGGAGAGGTAATGGACAAAACAAGTACTGAACAATGTTAGAGAGTAGAATGATCATGGGGAATTCCTGTAATTGTGGCAAAGGGAAAAGGGGTGGATTTTGTGTAAGTTGTTCATTTTTGTTCTGTGTTATGATTATGCTATTTTGGTTTTTGTGGGGGGAATTTTTGTCCATGGTCTTCACCATGGGCTGCAAGGAAATCTCAGCTCCAACACCTGGAGCACCTCCTGTCCCTCCTTCTCCACTGACCTTGGTGTCTGCAGGGCTGTTACTCTCACATTCTCACTCTACTCTTCTCTGGCCACAGTTATATCTGCACAAGAACTTTTTTTTTTCTTCTTAAATATGTTATCACAGAGGTGTTACCACCATTTCTAATTGGCCCAGCCTTGGCCAGCTGCCCATTCATCCTGGAGCCAGCTGGCATTGTCTCTGATGGACATGGAGGAAGCTTCCAGCAGCTTCTCACAGAAACCACCCCTGTAGCCCCCCTGCTACCAAAACCTAGCCATGCAAACCCACTACACATTGGGATTCCTGAAAACGCATGTATTTACACATACAAATTCTTGACGGTATGCACTGAAGCAATTAATTAAAAATAATCCCTTAATTGACTTTTCATTGGATAGCACCTCCACCTTGAAAAGGGCCATCATCTCTGTGCTGAATTTAAAAAGAGGGTTGTATGTTACTCACCTTGCCTGCAAGAGAAATGGAATATTGGCACTATGGACTGTGTTTCGTTGTGTCCTAGCACTTAGAGTCAGAATTTATCACAAAGATGGTCACTTGAATAATGGCTCTAAGTGCTGTTCTGGGAGGGAATAGTTTAAGAAGGATTCCCAGGCTGAGACATTGTTCACTGTTTTGTGGCTCTGAAAGGCCTGCAAAAGTATTGCCTATTCAGTGGGTCATTGCTTGTGTAAAAAGAAATTGTCAAGTCTGGAGCACACATACTGCCATACATGAAGGGACTGGAGATTTGTTATTGTTGAGACAGAAGTTACTCAAATGGTCTGGGAAGGTCCATGTGGAAAGCTGACACACAAATAGATCAGAGTTAATTAGTGAAAGGACTGGAGCACAAGTCTTATGAGGAGCAGTTAAGGGAACTGGGGTTGTTTAGCCTGGAGAAAAGGAGGCTCTTTGGGACCTTATAGCTCTCTACAACTACCTGAAAGGAAGTTATAGCTGAGTGGGGGGTTGGGCTCTTCTCCCAGGTAGCAAGTGACAGGATGAGAGAAAATGGGCTCAAGATCCATCAGGGTAGGTTTAGGTTGGATATTAGGGAAAATTTCTTCACTGAAAGGGTGGTCAGGCATTGAAACAAGCTGTCCAGGGCAGTGGTAGAGTCACCATCACTGGAAGTGTTCAAAAAATATGTGAATGTGGTACTTGGGGACATGGTTTAGTGGTGGACTTGGTAGTGCTGGGTTAAGTGTGACTCGATCTTAAAAGTCTTTTCCAAGCTAAATGATTCTAGGATTTTATGCTGGGTGAAAACATTAAATGGTAGGTAGTATGATACAGAAGTCCGTGACTTGGGGGTTGTCCTGGTTTAGGGCAAATTAGGGAGAAAACCTCCAAAAGGGGGCCCCCCCAGAAAGCCAACCCACATGGCCCCTCGCCCCAACCAGTTCGGGAAAAATTTCCTCAGAGAGAAGTGGAAAAACCTGTTTATTTAAACAGGTAAAGCACTCCCCAGCACAAAAAATGAACAATACCAGATGACAAAACTCATTCACCGCTCTGAAGAGATGACAAATTCAGAAAATCTCTCCGGTGGGTGGTCACTCTGTTATCAGTCCCTCCGGCGCTGGGAAAGGCTGCTGCCCAGAGTAGGCCCTGGTAGGCCACAAAGTGTGAGCTCTTGGTGTTTCCCCGGGTCCCAGTCCAGAGCAGGTTTGAACAGTTCCAAGAAAAGGGAAAGAAAACCAGTCCAGGGAAAACTTGGACTGCCTCAGCTCGCTAAATTAAGGAGCATGGTGTTCTGCCCCATCCGTGCCCAGACAACACAGTGGAGTTCTGTGTTCCAGCAGACTGTGGAGGAGTGAGTGCAGGCTGATAACAAAACTCCATGTTTCTTCTTCGCCCCGCCTGAAGCGATATGTGTAATAAATAAATAGACTCCACAACCTGGGGTAGTTATGAAGTGGGTATGTATGTCAGCGCCTGGCACAAGTGAGATAGCTCTCCAAAACTTGTGCCCTGAGCCTCAGTCTGACTCACACCTTTATTCCCAAAGGTGTTCCATATGCAATACATTGCACAACTTTTCCATGCATATACAACTCCTGGCTCCGCCTGTCCTCGCCTCTCACACTAAATAGGTCCACGTCCTTCTGGGCACGCGTGGTTTGCTGTGGTGGTCATATGGGGGGGTCTCTCGGTGGTCCTGAGGCTGAAGATTGTGGTCTTCCTCATGATTGAACTTTTGAACTTTTCTCCTCTGCGCGTGCACTTTCGGTCCTTTGGTGCTTATCTGAGCATGTCTGTCAGTCTTGATAGGCTTGGAGACAGAGGAGCTTCTTTATCTGGGTTCTTTGCCTCCTCTGGTATTGTTCTTTATGCAAGAAGCTTCAGAAATTTGCATTTTCTTATGCTCTTTGTACCAGGCAGAGGTTTCTTAAGTAAAAGGTTAAAATTCAGTACATAACTCTACAAGCTGAAATATAAATGCTTCATTCATTTTGTTAACTTAAGTAAACTCCAAAAATCTCAATTTCACGCCTTTGCTCTCAGAGCCAGTCTTGAAGGCACAGAATATAATATCCAGCATAAACAGAACACACGATTGGGGATAAAAGCATCATAACGTCACCCTAGGACAGGGGTACATTTGAATTATGGATTGGTACCTGATAAACTTGCACCCTACATGGTGTGTTAATGGATCATTCAGCTAGCTTTCAAACTCAGCTTTAAAAAACTGATTGTAAGGTAAAAATTTTAGAAATTTAGAAGGTGGTAATCCCTGCAAGGCTTTAGAGGATTTCAGATGCTTTGGAGAGAAAATACATAACACACACACCCCTCTATTCCTGCCCCCCCCCCAAAAAAAAAACCAAACAACCAACAAACCACCAAAAACTTCTAATTTTTTAAGCTTTGGAGTCTGTTCTATTATTCCTTTGGTTTCATCATGAATTTATAGAAGTAGCATACTGCTTTGTCAATACTGAAGTATTATCAGTCAACAAATGTATCAGCTTGTGCAGATCACTGAAGAAATTTTCAGCCAGGTTTGAAATTGGAGTGCCCTTGACTGCACTTTCTTATATTTTAAATGAAGTATAATTAGTACTTTTGGATAATTGAGTGTATCTACTTAGGCTTTTTCTAAACAAAAAGAAAAATCTTGCCCTGCTGTTCTCTTAGCATGTAACAAATATATTGTACTCACTCTGCTTTTAATTGGTCCTGAGAGTTTGAAAGTAAGTGGTGTCAAAGCTGTTAACTTAAAAATACATTTTGTACATATTGCACATCTATGTATTCACAGGGCTCAGGAGTGCATCTAAAATGTGTTTTTTGATTATATACTGGGAAACAAATGTAAGAGGAAGTAATAATAAATGTCTTTTTGTTACTCTCAGAGTGAGAATAACCCCTCAGAGCACCTTAGAACAGGTCAGCAAGGCACTAAAGGCTTTTTGAACAATAGTACTGTTGGATGGCAGGTGTTCTGACTATGGGTGAGAATGAAAACCTTTGCTTTGCAAAGTCTTATATGATGTTCTTTGTGTAACATGAGATTTTTGTTTTGAGCAGCCTGTGTTGCATTAAGAGTAAGAAATTTGGCAGAAAATAACTCCACTTGCGTTCTAGCTGGTCACAGAGATCAGAGGGGCTGGGTGCAGCTGGGCTTAATTTCTGATTAGAACCAATTTGGTTCTATAGGTCTGGTCCTGTTCAATAGGAACTTCCACAAGCACAGATTTATAAATAGTGCAGTTTACCAGTCTGATGCTATAGGTCTGGTTGCATTCAATAAGAATCTTGTGATTGATCACAGATTCACAAATAGTGGAGTTTATTGAAGCAACAGAAATACAGATTTGGAATAATAATATTGTGTATTGTGTTAACCTGAGTAATAATAATCGTACACAAAATCTTATCAAGAAGGCGTCCCTGCTTGGGAGGAAGGAGGACAGAGGAGAGTAGCCCATCGACTATCTTCAAAGTCTTTTTGGGTCTTCCTCACTAGGTGAAATTTCTACCCTCCTTATATATAGCCCTATCTTATCTTCCTCCTCCTATGTAATGTATAGCATGATCAAAGTTGACAGTTGAGTAGTATTGTCATATATGTGGTACCATGTACTTCATTAAGCTTATTAACATATGCAGGGATGTGTATTTTAATATTTTAATGACCCTTAATCAGGCAAAAGTTACTTTTTTGGCCATGGTGTCAAGTTCCAGTCATATGACTTTGTTCTGTCCTGTGCTGTTAGTTGGAGCCAAAACAGGAGCATCCTATCTCCACAGGACCTTCTTGAGCCAACTCATCCTTTCTTGATGTCAGCTATACAGATATCCATCCACAAAGATAACATATAGGGAATGCAGTGTGGGCTGTAGATAGTACGTCTTATCCCTTGCCTGGATTCTTGGTCATCATCCTACAGCCTGTTATGCTGACCCACAAACATAATATTGCAAAGGCGAGTGATTAATGATTTGCTGCTGCTATGTTAGCTCTTCAGACTAAATTATATTATGCTGTACCACACTGCTGAAAAATGAGCATTTATATAATATACAACATATCAAGGTAATAGTGATTGAAACTTGCAATGGCTTGCAGTCACTTTGAAAACTTACAAACTTCCTTTCAGGGGGAATTTTACCTATACCAAGAATGAATTTTATTAACAGTTTGACAGCTGCTGCATTTTCATCTCCTTTAAAATTCTTGGTGAGGGGCAGGAGATCCGTTAATTTGGGTTACATTAAACCTATTCAAAAGAGCTTAGGTAGCTCACTATTACATGCCAGTCATTGTTGGACTAAAAGCTTTACTAGATACAGATTCTGAAGTGCTTCAGTTCTTTGTAGTATTTTGTTAAATGTTGAAAACTTAACTGCCTCAATGATTTTTCAGTATATAAATGATCTTTTGAGATCTTGTTATAATAATCTTAACTTGAGGATTATGAGTTAGAATTTAACCTCTGCATAGTGTTCACTGGTACTTTAGATCAGCCCCGTTTATGTCCAGGGTCCTATACCTGGGTCACGGCAATCCCAGGCACACCTACAGGTTGGGGGGAAAAGTGATTAAGAGCATCCCTGCAGAGAAGGACTTGGGGGTGATGGGTGATGAAAAACCATGAGCCAGCAGAGTGCTCGCAGCCCAGAAACCAACAGAATCCTGGGCTGGATCCAAAGGAGCATGGCCAGCAGAATGAAGGAGGTGATTCCACCCCTCTGTTCTGCTCCTGTGACACCCCATCTGGAGTACTGAGTACAGTTCTGGTGCCCCTAACATAAGAAGGACATGGAACTGTTGGAGCAAGTCCAGAGATTGACCAACAATGTTGATAAGGGGACTGGAGCACCTCCCTTACAAAGACAGGCTAAGAAAGTTGGAGCTGTTCAGTCTGGAGAAGAAAAGGTTCTGTGGAGACCTCACAGCAACTTCCAGTAGCTAAAAGGGGCTGCAGGGAACTGGAGAGGGACTCTTCATCAGGAACTGCAGTGATAGGACAAGGAGTAATGGGTACAAATTGAAAGAGGGGAATTTGAGTTAGGTATTAGGAAAAAAAATTTTAATGTGTGGCTGGTGAGGCACTGGAACAGGTTGCCCAGAGAAGCTGTGGATGCCCCATCCCTGGAAGTGTTCAAGGCCAGGTTGAATGGGGCTTGCAGCAACCTGGTCCAAGGGAAGGTATCCCTGCCCATGGCAGGGGGATGGAAGTAGATGATCTTTAAGGTCCATTCCAACCCCTTAAAATTCTGTGATTCTGTACAGAACTATTACCACACACAATCTGTAATATGTTTTATGAAATGTTTTTTCATACCATATTTCTTATTAAAGCTTTCATATTTTTTCTTCCATAGTAATGAACAGATGGGTTTTAATTTTTTGTCCCATTAGGTTAGGGAGATGCTTTAACACAAAGACTTTTCAGGTATCCGAATTTGTTTTCCAACTTTCTGTTAAATTCATGACTGTAACAACTAATACTGAATGTTCTCTGAATCATATTTAAGACTATTACTAGAAAAAAATGCTTTTTCAACCATATGCAACACACTGCATTATTAGTGCCTTGAAACCCTGTCTGTATGTGGGTGTTCAGCCATGTCGTGTTTTGACACTGGTCCAATGCCAGGCACCCACAAGAATCGCTCGCTCACCCTCTGTCTAGGTTTGAAAGACAGGTGTCTGCTAGGGACCCCAGGAACCTCACTTGGAATGGAAAATGTAAACCTCCTCCCTCCGAATTATTATAATTTTGAAATTAAGGGGCTCTCAGAAAAAGATATGGGAATAGGAATAACAGTTCTTTATTAGTATGTATAACAAGGCAAATCAACAACAACTATGGCATTAACAACAACCAGGAACCACAAACCCAGTAACAGCCTTCTCGGCCACAGGCATTTTCCCCTTTGGTGCAGTTACTGTCACAGACGGCAGGGGCGCTGGTAACTCCCGGTGGGCAGTCGATCCCGATGCCCCAGCAGGACTGAGGAGCACCAAGCTGGAACGGCAGGAATGAGCAAAAATGTCGGGGTGGTGGACGAGATGTATCAGAAGCTCCGCAGCGGTAGCTGGAACTGCGGGACGTCCCGGCAGGGGAGGAGGTGCGGGGCTACAGCGTGGAGAAACCCAGAGCAGTGCCGAAGAAGCGGCGGGCGGGGCAGCGGCAGCAGGGCAGGGAGAGGCGAGCTCAGGATTCCCGGGCACCCGAGCAGATGGTGATAGGTCCTGTGATAAGTTAGAGAAGACTCTTTGTTCATCAAGACAGAAAGGAGAAGCCTTGTGTAGATAACAGAAAATCAAAGGAGAAGCCTTGTGTAAGATAACAGAGAGCCAAAGGAGAAGCCCTGTGTAGATAACAGAAAACTGCCAGACAGAAACTAGCTAGTATGTTGATTACTTAAGCTGGTTGTGTAATTAGAACTTAGGTGCATATAACATATAACCTTATATGGAAAAGACCATTACAGGGCCGTGGACTTTCGCCGGGGAAGAAGAGAGGAGCTTCCCTTGGGCGACCACCAGAGAGTAGAAGACGACCCCCTAGCAACAGAGGGCGCAAGCGCAGAGTACACACAGAGATACAGCAGACACGGAAGAAAGAGAGTATAAAAAGACTGCGGGAAGGGGGAAACGGGGTGAGCGGTAGGCGGAGCAGGGACTCCCCAGCTGCACCCAGCGCTGTTTCCTTGCCATCGCTTGCTGTAATCAATAAATTTCTGACTGACTCTTGAAAGGCTGAACAAATTATTCGCCTCTATTTATAACAATCTGGTGCCGTGACTCAGATAAGGGCTATCCGTTGGAAGCTCCTCACGGGGAGGCGCCCTCGCTGCCTTGGCAGCGAGCCCCGTTCAGGAGACCTCCTCCTGGGACCCTTACCGACGAACCCAAATTCGGTGGCAAGCAAAGAATAGCCGGCAACCCCTTAATCTTTGTGCACAAAGTCCCGGGCGAAGACACAGGACTGTGTAAGTACCTTTCAGTGGTCCTTCGGGGCTACTGAGGTTGCCCCGTTCGGAGGCAGCGGGGCCCGCTCGGTCAGGGTTGGGATCCCGGAGTGTGATGAGTGAGACGTCTCTGTGAGACGACGTGAGTGTGGACCTCATAGTAGTGCGTTTCCCACACCCGGCGACGGGCTGGGCCACGAATTGAGGGAAGCGTAGAGGTGTGTGTGTAAGAAGGCGCTCCGGAAGATGGGACAGAGGTAAAGCAAGCCCTCTGGTCCCATGGGTAGGGGAAACCCTGTAAAGCTTCCCCAAATTCCTCCAGATAGTCCATAAGGACTAATGATTAAAAATTAGGATGTCTTCCCCTCCAGGAAAGGACGAGGTAAGATACAGACCTACCCGATTCCACCCCTCCACCCTACATACCTCCTCCCCCTCCACCCCTACTTCCACATTCACCACAACATCCCTCTGCCCCGGTTCGGAGGGGGATGAGGTGAGAATGAGGTGAATGTTGAGCTCCAGGGGAATAACCAGCGGGTAACTAGAAGCCAGACTAGGAAAAGGCGGGAGGACCTCCCCAGCTGATAGCGCGGCTCGGGGAGGGAGAAATCGCGATTTCAGTGTGTTGTGTGTTGTGTCCCAGTTGCAGTGTGGTGTGTCCCAGTTTCAGTGTGGTGTGTCTGTTACATCCGGACGTGCGTGCTTGTGTGTGTGTGTGAAGCGCGGTGCGGCTTTACTAAGATACGGAGACGCGTCGCGGCGGTGCCGGAGAACGCATGCGCGGGGCAGTTCAGCTACACTAGCTGATGGAGCGGGTGGTGCGCATGCGCAGCACGGGCTGTCTCTTGCGAGCGGGGGCAGCGCGGCGCGGGGCTTAAGTCGGGGCTTGCAAAGGTGCTTTAGGCGCGACCTAGCTGATAGCGCAGCGGGCGCGCGGGCACAAGCCGCGGTTTGAGGAGCTGCTTTGAATGCCGCTAGCTGATAGCGCAGCTAGTGGGAGCGTGGTACAAGCTAGGAGTTACAAGCACCGCTTACAAGCATCGCTAGTTGGTAAAAAGCTTGCAAAAGTAGCCAGCGAGCCCGGCTGGGCTAAGAGTTAAGTGTTTGTTATACAATAGCACTGCCCTTCAGTGTTAAAAGCTGTCACTGGGAGATCCTTTGCATTACAGGGCAGATAAAGGGGGGATGAATGTGTGTGAATGAGAGGCGGGCTGGTTACCCCAGACCTGCTAAGCGAGAGCGGTAGTCTCCCATGCTGCGTTTCCGTCTTTTTCGCGAGAAAAGCGGCCAGTAAAGAGATGAAGCGAGTGATAAAAAGAGTGAGAGAACCCGCCCTGGGTCTGAGTCTCAGAGAAAGAGTGGGACCCCTTAGTGGGGGGGGGGCGAATAAAAGGTAATTAATTAAAAAAAATTAATTAAAAGGTAAAAAGAGAGTTTTCTTGGCATAATCTATTGGGGAAAAATAAAAGGTAAAATGTGTAGGAGGGGCCCTTACAATTCTGCTGGATTGAGGGATTTATATTCCAAGAGCATCCAGGGTTGATTCAAACCTGCTGGATTGAGGGATTAATGTTCCAAGAGCATCCAGGGTTGATTCAAACCTGCTGGATTGAGGGATTAATGTTCCAAGAGCATCCAGGGTTGATTCAAACCTGCTGGATTGAGGGATTAATGTTCCAAGAACATCCAGGGTTGATTCAAACCTGCTGGATTGAGGGATTAATGTTCCAAGAGCATCCAGGGTTGATTCAAACCTGCTGGATTGAGGGATTAATGTTCCAAGAGCATCCAGGGTTGATTCAAACCTGCTGGATTGAGGGATTGTCATGGTTTGACACTGGCGCAATGCCAGCGCCCCCATGAAAATGCATCTTCCCCAAATAAATGCTGTGAGATGTTATCAGGAATAGAGCAGAGCAGGCCCAAGCTTAATAACAAAAGGAAAAAAAACTTTATTGAACTACTACTACTACAGAAAACACATAAACTAAATCCAGGATGAAGACCTCTTAAAACACCCCTCCTCCTCCCAATTCCTAAAACACTCACCATGAAACATCACCCGAGATTCCTGATCAAATTACCACCCTTCAGATAATCAATACACAAGCTATCAAGGGAGAGAGAAGTCTCTCTTGCACCACAGACACCCCAGGAAACACAGTTGCCACCTCCTGTGTTTCCCTGTCACACATGGCAACCGCCCGGAGAAAATCTGCCAGTGTGACACTCTCCATTCCATGTCACAGTGCTCTCACTACCGTGCATGGACAGACTGCTCATAGGGCTCCTTTAAGGATGCTTTGCCACGGACCCAAAGATACAACAGTTCAGCTTCTCATCCTCATCCTGGGACTACAGTCCCCCCCATTTTCCCCTGGGGCCAAGGGTCCAAGAACAGAAATCATCTTCTTTCCCGAAGACAGAGGGCATCACCATTCCCTCCTCAGCTTTCTTCTGTTCTTGCCATTCCTGTGCTGTTAGAAGCTGAAGCAGGCCTCCTTGGGTCACCACTGCATCCCCCTAAAATGCAGTCTCTGTTGCAGGAGATTTTGGTTCAGTCCATGGCTAACAAGAAAAGTCCAGCCAAAAGCTACTTCATCATCTCCTCCCACCTAAATATTGCTTCTTCTAACATGTCAGGTCCCGGACTGTCTGTCTTCCACTACAAATCAAGGAGGAGTAATATTTTACAAAGTCCTCATTTCCTGGAAAGGGTTAAAAGTTCAGACTCCCTGGACGACTGATATCTCGGGCCAGCATTCCGTCTCCCACGCTGGGCACCATCCCCCCCCCTTCTCCTTCTCCTCTGCCAGCAAATTTCCAGGTGCCGCCAGGCTCTCTGTCACTTTCCGTCTGTGGGGGGGGGGGAACAAAGGCATCTCCGCTTCTCTCCACCCTTCCGTCCAGGAGCTGGCTCGGTTCCAGACCTTCAGCCCCTCGGCCTACCTGGACAAGGCCATGTGGCTTCCCCTCCCCCACCCAGCCCATGGCTGGGCAGGGGAGAGTCTGCACTCTCTGACGACCGAAACCAAAGAGACAGTTCCCCTGGGAGTTCTTGCTTTTAACCCCCTGTGTTCTCAGAGGCGTGCCCATACTTTCAGTGGTCACTCCAGGTGCCAATATCCAAACCTGACCACTGATTGGTTTGACCCAACTTCCTGGAAAAAAATTCACTTCCATGTCAAACCACGACAGGGATTAATGTTCCAAGAGCATCCAGGGTTAATTCAAACCTGCTGGGTTGAGGGATTAACATTCCGAGAGCACCCAGAATTAAGTTTGCTGGGTTGAGATATTAATATTCGAAAGCACCCAGAACTGAATAAAAATTTTGCCGGTTTGAAGATAAATCTGAGAGGATCTGGAGTTAGGAACAACACAGCTAGATTGAGGGGTATCCAAGAACACTGGGACTGGCCAGGGAAACCTAAAAGTGTAATAAGTGTGTTGAAAAATAAAAGGTACCTTGTTGTTGTGATTGTTTTGTTGTGCGTGAGAGTAAGTGAAAAATAAAGTTAAGTGAATGTGGACGAATAAAAGTATATGTATGCATCCTGCCCTGTTAGGCAGCCTCACTGTACTCCCCTAGTGTGACCCACAGACACAGGTTACGATCCGATAGACAAAAGGACTACAGCTGACCATTGGAGAGTAACAAGCCAACCCAGAAACCTGAAGGTCACCTTGAAGAAAAACTGACGGACTCAGTGTGGGTAATCCAGATAGACCAAGAAGGGGAACAGAAAGGATACACTTACCCCTTGGCTGATGATTATGGAGTAGTGTGTAAAGAAATACATTGTGATTGTAATCCTTTTGTGTGCTTTGTTTGTAAAACTTGCCAAGAACGGTGGTGGGTCCATTGCCGCAAAGGAAAGCCACCTACTGGGATTTGCTCCAGCTGCTACAAGCTAGAGCGAGGATTAACAAGAATCATATTAGAGTTAGGGGAATTGGAGAATAAGTGGGTAAGGTTCAAATCAGAAGAGTAGTGGGAAGTTTACAGAAAAGGGGTTAACCCTGAGAATTTTTGTTTCCACCTGAATGAACCTGTCCCCCTTGTTGCCCATATTGTAAACTGGTGTTGTCACAAAGAGCTGAAAGAAATCCCGTGTGACTCATCCCCAGTCAAATATAAGAACTGGGAGCAGTATAAGGCTAGAAGGGGAAAAGGGAATGGATGCGCTGGAGAGTACCGCTGCTGCCAAGAAGATAGTAATCCCCGCGGCTCGAAGCACCCGAGTTAGCGGGCGAGGCAGAGGGGAAAGAACCAGGCTCTTCCCAATCCCAAGTGGAATAATGCAGAGATACTCCAAATATTACCGACTGGGTATTGATAATCTCCCAAAAGGTACCGACTCAACCACCCCGGGTAAACAAAAAGGGCAACAAGCTAAAAGGGAAATGGTAGGAAATTATGAGTTAAGTACAAAACCAGGACTCCATCCTCCTTGGCAAGTTATCATTGTAATTCTGATTATGTTATTACCAGGAATATATTCTCAATTTTCACATCAACCCTTTAAATAGCTATTAACCCGAGTAGACAGGAAGAAAATTCAAACTCAGATATTGTCCAGATCTCCTAGTTTTACATTGTCATTATGTACATTGGCCCCCATCGATGTGTCCAGCATTAAATCCAGGAAAGGGATATTGCAATTACCCCGGGGAATACTTCTGCGGGTATTGGGGCTGTGAAACAATAGCATCAGATTGGTCAGTAGAAGGAGATCAATGGCTTACTGTTTCTTAAAGACCCCACGGCTGTAAAGCTCTGCAGAAGGACTGGTCGGGCAGCATAGTCAATCAGGGGAATTGTCAATTTGTGTATCTGAATGTAACTAAACCATCAGATCCAAGATAGACAGTAAGACGAACATGGGGTTTTCAGTACATAGAACCCAGTAAGAAGGAGCCTATCCCACCAGATACCTGGCCAGTAGGCCCTAACCTGGTAATAGCCAAAGATAGAGAGACAGGTTATGTTGAAATAATCAGTAGTCAAAGTAAATCCGGAATAGAAAAAGTCAACTAGTGATAACCAGACAATAACACCCACTAGCGAAGATTCTCGATTTAACACCCTTTAGAAGCTAGTAGAGGGAGCATACCTAACCCCCAGATTACAGAACATTGTTAGCTTTGTTTTGATGTTAAACCCCCATTTTATAACACTGTTAAAATAACCAAAAAAAGTTTGATGAACAAAATAAAGAAAAAGAAAAGGGGGAATTGTGATAAGTTAGAGAAGACTCTTTGTTCATCAAGACAGAAAGGAGAAGCCTTGTGTAGATAACAGAAAATCAAAGGAGAAGCCTTGTGTAGATAACAGAGAATCAAAGGAGAAGCCTTGTGTAGATAACAGAAAACCGCCAGACAGAAACTAGCTAGTATGTTAAGCTGGTTGTGTAATTAGAACTTAGGTGCATATGGAAAAGACCATTGCAGGGCCGTGGACTTTCGCTGGGGAAGAAGAGAGGAGCTTCCCTCGGGCGACCACCAGAGAGTAGAAGACTACCCCCTAGCAACAGAAGGCGCAAGCGCAGAGTACACCCAGAGATACCGCAGCCACGGAAAAAAAAAAAGTATAAAAAGACTGTGGGAAGGGGGAAATCGGTGTGTGAGCCGTAGGCGGAGCGGGGACTCCCCGGCTGCACCCAGCGCTGTTTGCTTGCCATCGCTTGCTGTAATCAATAAATTTCTGATTGACTCTTGAAAGGCTGAACAAATTATTCGCCTCTATTTATAATACTGTAATGGTCTTTTCCATATAAGGTTATATGTTATATGCGCCTAAGTTCTAATTACAAAACCAGCTTTAGTAATCAACATACTAGCTAGTTTCTGTCTGGCGGTTTTCTGTTATCTACACAAGGCTTCTCCTTTGGTTTTCTGTTATCTTACACAAGGCTTCTCCTTTCGTTTTCTGTTATCTACACAAGGCTTCTCCTTTCTGTCTTGATGAACAAAGAGTCTTTTCTAACTTATCACAACCTTAAAAGCAATAGCTTGTTGCATATTCATAGATCTCATACATGATGCATAAATTCCTTGCAAATTAAGAGCTTTTCTGGTTTTTGTCAACTTCTCCTTAATCCTGGTGGTTTCATAAAGACGGAGAGAAGGTGGAAGAATGTTTGTCTTTTCCGATAAGGAGGCGGTAACTCTTTATGGGCCCTGCCACTGCCATCTCTGTGCGAAGAATTTCTTGATTATCTCATCTCTTTCTTGAGCTGGTTAAAAAGTATCTTACATAGTATAGTTTCTATTTTAACATTGTGTTATAACCTAAAAATACATTTAACACACTACTTGAGAGAATTAATATAGCATAACTTTCCAACATTACACATGAAGCGATACGCGGAATAAATAAATAGACTCCATAACTTGGGGTAGTTATGAAGTGGGTATGTATGTCAGCGCCCGGCACAAGTGAGATAGCTCTCCAAAACTTGTGCCGCGAGCCTCAGTCTGACCCACACTTTTATTCTCAAAGGCGTTCCATATGCAATACATTGCACAACTTTTTCATGCATATTCAACCTCTGGCTCCGCCTGTCCTCGCCTCTCATGCTAAATATGTCCACGCCCTTCTGGGCTTGCGTGGTTTGCTGTGGTGGTCGTATGGGGGTCTCTCGGTGGTCCTGAGGCTGAAGATTGTGGTCTTCTTCATGATTGAACTTTTGAACTTTTCTTCTCTGTGCGTGCGCTTTTGGTCCTTTGGTGCTTATCTGAATACGTCTGTCAGTCTTGATAGGCTTGGAGACAGAGGAGCTTCTTTATCTGGGTTCTTTGCCTCTTCTGGTATTGTTCTTTATGCAAGAAGCTTCAGAAATTTGCATTTTCCTATGCCCTTTGTACCAGGCAGAGGTTTCTTAAGTAAAAGGATAAAATTCAACACATAACTCTACAAGCTAAATTATAAATGCTTAATTCATTTTGTTAACCTAACTCTAAAAATCTCTGTTTCAGTCCCCCCTTTTCTTAAAATATAGTAAATTCTTTTACTGCAGGGGTCTTGATTTAAATTCTGATCTACTATCATGACAGTTCTCTTTCAGTAAGATTCTATGAGTTCTAGAGAGTGAGGTCAGAATGGCTATGCGTTTTAACATCTTCCAATTCTACATGAGTGTTAAAATAGTCATCATTAAACTTACAGTAACTAAAATTAATAGAATTATAATGGGGTGACATAAAGTGTTCTAAACAGTGTATTTTACTATTTATGACTTGTATTTATTAGCTAGTGATTGGTGCTGGATACACAGAGTTAAGAGACTTAACATATAGGAGGTTAGTGACATATCTTGGGTAGACATTCTCTTCCGCACCCCATATGGTTTTTCATAAAGCAATTCAAAGTGGCTTAGCTTTTCTTTAGTCTTGGGTTTGGTTCGGATCCGCAGTAGTGCTAATGGGAGGGATTGAAGCCATGGCAAATTAGCCTCTTGTCCTAATTGTACAATTTGTTGTTTGATCAAATGATTCATTTTCTTTACCTGACCACTTGATTGTGGGTTATATGGGGTGTGAAGTTCTCAGTCTATGCTCAAGTACTGGCTAACTTGTTGCACTAATTTTGTGATAAAATGTGGTCCTCTATCTGAGGAGATTGTGGTCAGGACTCCAAAGCGTGGTGTGATTTCTTGTACTAATACCTTAGTTACTTCCTGAGCTTTAGAAGTCCTGGTGGGGAATGCTTCTGGCCATCCTGAAAAGGTATCTGTTAGCACCAGTAAAAACTTATACCCCCCTTTTCTTGGTAATTCTGTGAAATCAATCTGCCATTGCTGCCCCGGCCCATGACCCTTCCCAATCTGGCCAAGTTTTGGTTTGGGAGTATTTTTGGGGTTGGTCTGGAGGCAAAGGTCACATTGTCGAGTCACTTGGGTAATAGTTGCTCATAAATGTCTAGCTATGATCCTTTCACTTAGATATTTATATAGAGCATCAATACCCCAATGGGTTTTCTGGTGTTCTTCCCTTATTAGGGACCATAATAAATAGGAGGGTATAACTAATTTTCCTTTTATGGTGGCCCATCTCTCTTGGTTATAGTCTCCTTTTTGCTCATAGATCAATTTTTTTTCTAGTTTGTTGTATCTTGGTTTAGCTTCGGGGGAAATTTGCCCGTCTGGAATCAGGGCTGCCTCATTTATTACCTCAATTCTTGCTGCTTCTTTTGCTTCCCTATCCGCCAGCTCATTTCCTTCTTCCAATTCTGAGTTTATCTTCTGATGTGCCTTAATGTGTATGATCACTACTTTCTCTGGCAGCTGGACTGCTTCTAGAAGTCGCAGTACTTCTGATGCATTTAATATTTTTCCCTTGAGAGTTCAGCAGTCCTCTCTCTTCTATCTGTAAAGTAGACTTCTGCATTGTCAAGGGGGGGTGTCCTTCAAGTCAGGGCAGCTGGAGTAGGTGGCTTCGATGGTCTCCAGGTAGTCATGTTCTAATGGTTCCCCTTGGTTTTTACTGAGGAAGGAGGCTGGATTGACAGTGTTTATCTCAGGAACTGTTGTGGGGAAAGCCAGTGTCCGCCTTTTTACCTCCAGCACTGCAGACACCGTGTGAGACACTAGCACAGTCATTTTCTGGCCCAGGGTGAATTTGCATACCTCTTGGATGTTCAGTAGGACTGCTGCAACAGCTCTGAGGCATCCAGGCCACCCTTTAGCTGCTGTATCTAATTGCTTAGGGAAGTAAGCCACTGCTCTCTGGTATGGGCTGAGGTCTTGTGCTAGTATTCCCAGGGCGATTCGTAGTTCCTTTACAATCTGAGGTTTTGGGGTCTGGCATATTGCCTCTTTCTGCCTTTGGCCTAAGGTACGTTGTCCAGCACTGACTTCGTAATCCAGATAAGTTACTTTCTGTTTTACTACTTGGGCTTTTTTTTTTTTTTTTTTTTTGATACTCAGTACCCTTGGAGCCCCAAAAAGTTCAAGAGGCTTACCGTCCAGGCCACGCATGCTTCCCTTGTCCGTGTGGCTATCAGGATGTCATCTACGTACTGTAGCAACTTCCCTTCCTCTGCAGGGGCTTCCCAGGTCTCTAATTCCTTTGCAAGTTGTTCTCCAAACAAAGTGGGTGAGTTTTTGAATCCTTCTGGGAGTCTGGTCCATGTCAGTTGAGTTCTTCGCCCGCTTTTAGGATTTTCCCATTCAAATGCAAAAATTTTCTGGCTGGCTTTGTGGATAGGAAGGCAAAAGAAGGCGTCTTTTAAATCTAAAACAGTAAACTAAGTTAGCTCGGGTGTTAACCAAGTTAATAACGTGTAGGGATTGGCCACCACAGGATACAGATCCTCAGTTACTTTGTTTACGGCTCGCAGATCCTGTACTAACCGGTATGACCCATCAGGTTTGCAAACTGGTAGGATAGGGGTATTAAAATCAGATTGACATTCTTTTAATAATCTAAGACGCAAAAAGTTCTCAATTACTGGGCTAATCCCTTCCTTATCCTCCTTCCTCAAGGGATACTGTTTAACCTTGACAGGTTGCTTCCTCTCTTTTAGCCTGATCTGTATAGGGGGAGTGTTTTTTGCTCTCCCTGGTATATCAGAGGCCCATACCCCAGGAAATACTTGATTCATTATCTCTTCATCAATTTCAGTTTCTCTCATGACTTCACTGGTGGTTAATATCAAACTCAATACTTCTACATACTTTTGATCATTTACCTCCAGAGTCATCTCCCCATTTTTAAATGTAATAGTTGCTTGTAATTGTCCCAGCAAATCTCTGCCCAAAAGTGGCTCAGGGGAATTGGGCATATATAGAAATTTGTGGATCCCCCACTGCTTTCCCAGTTTGTATTTTAGCGGCCTAAAGAAAAATGCCTTTTCAGTTTGGCCAGTCGCTCTTGTAACTATAGCATAATCATCCCCTATGGGCATCAAAGCTGTATTTAGAACTGAGTACGTTGCTCTAGTGCCAACTGGGAATTTTACTTCTTTCTTCACTTCTCTCAGCTTTAGAATTACAACTAGAAGGACTGCTGGGGTAGTTTCTTCTGGTCTCACTTAAATAACATAAGTTGTAACAAGGTATTATATTCCAATGTACTTGTAGGAGGCTATCTTGCCTCCTCCTTTAGACAATATCATGGTCATCAATGGAAGCAATATTTGATTGAACTTCTTTAATTCTGAGTGTTCTAATATAAGTCACAGATAAAAGGAAAACAGGGCAGGATGCATACCTATACTTTCATTCGTCCACATTCACTTAACTTTATTTTTCACTTACTCTCACACAAAAAAAAACAACCACAAAAACAAGGTACCTTTTATTTTTCAACACACTTATTACACTTTTAGGTGTCCCTGGTTAGTCCTGGTGTTCTTGGATACCCCTCAATCTAGCTGTGTTGTTCCCAACTCTAGATCCTCTCAGATTTATCTTCAAACTGGTAAAATTTTTATTCAGTTCTGGGTGCTCTCAAATATTAATATCTCAACCCAGCAAAACTTAATTCTGGGTGCTCTTGGAATGTTAATCCCTTAACCCAGCAGGTTTGAATCAACCCTGCATGCTCTTGGAATATTAATCCTTCAACCTAGCAGGTTTAATCCTGGATGTTCTTGGGCATTCTTATCCTTCAATCCAGCAGAATTTTTAGGGGCTCCTCCCACACATTTTACCTTTTATTCTTCCCCAACAGATTATGTCAAGAAAACCTTCTTTTTACTTTTTATTATATTTTTTTTTCTTCTCAATTAATTACTTTTTATTTCCCCCCCCCCCCTCCAAGGGGTCTCACTCTTTCTCTGAGACCCAGTCTCAGGGGGGGTTCTCTCACTCTTTTATCACTCGCTTCGTCTCTTTACTGGCCGGTTTTCTCGCGAAAAAGACGGAAACGCAGCATGGGAGACTGCCGCTCTCGCTTAGCAGGTCTGGGATAACTAGCCCGCTTCTCATTCACACACATTCATTCCCCCTTTATCTGCCCCGTCCCAACAAATACTTACCTATCCTTTGTCCTTGGGTCTTTGTTCTTTGTGTACACTTTCATCTTAGGGGCTAATTACCGGGGTTTTAGGGAATCCCTTCCTTTTTCTTTGTTTTATTGTCTCCCTTTTGGCCATCGGATAGTAACCTGCGTCTGTCAGTCACACCAGGGGAGCACAGTGAGGCTGCCTAACAGGGCAGGACACGTCTCCCTCACTCTGACTCTCCTAAGGCACCGGCAGAGAGGTGTTAGAAACCATCCTCTGCTACCATAATTGTGAAAAACGCCAATCACTTGGTTTTTAAAATTTTTAAAGTTTAATAATAATAAAATGGTTATAAAAATAGTAATACAATTAGAGTAATAAAAAGTCAGAGTTAGGACAATTACAAGACAATAAAAAGCAAAGAATTACGGACGTTCAGATGCTCTCGGGCACTTAAGCCCGATAAGCATGCCTTGTGAACAAAGGAATAACCTTAAAAGCAATAGCCTGTTGCATATTCATAGATCTCATACATGATGCATAAATTCCTTGCAAATTAAGAGCTTTTCTGGTTTTTGTCAACTTCTTCTCCTTAATCCTGGTGATTCCATAAAGACAGAGAGAAGGTGGAAGAATGTTTGTCTTTTCCGATAAGGAGGCGGTAACTCTTTATGGGCCCTGCCACTGCCATCTCTGTGCGAAGAATTTCTTGATTATTTCATCTCTTTCTTGAGCTGGTTAAAAAGTATCTTACATAGTATAGTTTCTATTTTAACATTGTGTTATAACCTAAAAATACATTTAACACACTACTTGAGAGAATTAATATAGCATGACTTTCCAACATTACACATATAATATTCATTGTAACATTTGCGAAAAGCCAATCATAAAATATGCATTTTTCACATTCTTAAATATGTCATCACAGAGTTACAGAGGCATTACCAGCCTCTCTCATTGGCCCAGCTTTGGCCAGTAGCATGTCCATCTTCAGAGCAATCAGCCATTGGCTCTGTTGGACATGGTGGGAAGCTTCCAGCAGCTTTTCACGGGAGGCATCTTTGTGGTCCCCCGCTACCAAAAACCAGGCCGTGCAAATCAATACAAGCCACCACCCCAGCGAGACCTGCTGTATGCTCTCCACAGGTAGGCCTTGAAGTGTGCAGCAGCACATGGCACAGCACCCCGTGGCTGTGACAATGCAGACAGTCTAGCAATCTCATTGTGCTGTCACAGTTTCTCAATTCAAAGTATGTCTATGTTCGACACATCTCACTTTAGCATCAGGAAGGACAACCCGTATTGTGGGGAGCGCTTAGCCCTAACTTCCTGCTGCCTGCAGGCACAGGCCTCTCGGGCGATTGCGGTGCTAGTCAGCAACACGAGGGAGCTTAAGCTTCCAGGCGGTTCCACTTCTGATGCCGGTGGGCCCAGGTCAGCTCCTCGCACCACGCCAGCGCTGAGGGGAACCGCCACCGCCGCTGAGAAGCACTCTGCGCCCGCCTTCCCTCCCGGTCCCGAAATCTGTGCGAATTTCCAGTATTTCCCAGGGAAGGTGGCATAAAAACACCCCGGCCCTCTCACTCCGTCCCACAGTTTCCGGGGGCTGTTCTTTCCATCCCGCTGTAATGCCCTACCGGCAGGGCCCACCCGCAGAAGCCTCGCCCCTTAGGGTCACTGAGCCGATCCAGCCCTCCCCCACCCAACAGCAAGGATTTGTCCCCGGGGAGGGCAGGAAAGTAATAAGTGCTGAGATCACTTCGAGATTGGGTTGATGAGTGTTATTTCTTTGCTCCTCCCCCGCTAGTACTGCGTCACGGGCGCGGTCTATGAGCAGGCTCAGCCCTAGGCTCAAGATGGCGGCGGCAGCGGCGGCGGATAAACAGAAGCACGAGCACGGCCGGGTGAAGATTGGGCACTATATCCTGGGCGACACGCTCGGCGTCGGTACCTTCGGCAAAGTCAAAGGTGAGTGGCAGGGAGTGGGGCTCTCGCCTGCTCCACGGAGTGGCATGGTCCAGTCGGGCTGCGGGGGGTAGTGCGCTGGGCGGGTATGTTGGGCTGAGCAACGGAGTCTCCATTGCCGGCTGAGGGACACGGCCGCCTACAGTCGACTGACGGTGGCCGGTCCTCTTGGGCTGGAGTCAGGTGACCGTTGAGGCCTGATCGGGCCTATGGGGCGGTTTGGGGCTGGACTGCCGCCTTAGTTCGGGCTTGGTCCCGCTCTGTTTCCTGCTCAGAGTGTTGGGGATGGGGTCTGAGTTTCGTCGAGGGCAGTGCCCAGCCATACCTGCCAAGCCTGGTGTGTCACTGAAATGTGGCCGCCCTAGCACCGGGGGCCAACGGGGATGGTGGGAAAGGGGTTGGGGAGAGCGATGTAGAGCTGACGTGTTTTCGGGGCGACCGCGAGAAAACGTTTCACGGGCTGTAAACTGGAGCCTCGCCCCCAGATGCGGTGGCTACAGGGTGGTGGCCGGGTCTACGTTCTGAATGATGTCGACTGGGTGTGGTGGTGTGGAAATATCGTCTGGTATGCTGTGAACGTCTTTCAGGAAAGGGGAGTTGTATTAGCTAACTTCTCAGGGGTAGGGACTTTTAATGGGAAGTAATCGTAGGTTTTGTCTGGGGGTATTCTTGGGGTTAGTCTGGAGGCAAGAATCACACTGTCAGTTCACTTGAGTGATAGTGCTATATAAATTTTTGGTAATGTTTTTTTAAATTAGATATGTGTTATAAAAAGCCTGTGGAAACTACTACTTAGAAGTCAACACTTCATTTTGATGCACTTTGTAACACTGGTAGCCTTGGTTATTCTGGGAAAGGAGCTATGCTTTATAAAAGCTTTTAAGTAGTTAGGCTTCAGTGTATTTTCTGGTGTTCTTTCCTTACTAGTGACTACACAAATGGGGAGGGATTACTAGCTCCCCTTCAATGGTAGCCCACTCTTCTTGGTTATATGTCTCTTTTGATTAGTATTTTTATTATATTCTGGCTTACTTTTAAGGGAAAATTGTCTATAATTACCTCACTTTTTGCTGGGTTTTTTTGTCTTTTTATCTACTAGCTAATTTCTTTTTCTTAATTCTGAGCTCACTCTCTGGTGTGCTTTAATATGTATACTTCTAGTAGCTGGATTATCTCTTGTGCATGTTTGATGTTCTTTCCTTGTGAGGTCAGCAGTCTCTTTTCTCTTTCTAGACAGTTCTATGTGCATGCACAACTCTGAATGCATATCTAGAGTCTGTATAAATGTTTATTCTTTTTCTTTTTGCCATTTCTAAGGCATGGGGCGGTGCAATAATTTTGGCCTTCTGCGCAGAGGTGCCTGTTGGTAAGGCTGCAGATTTTATTACCTCTTTGCAGGTAGTGACTGTATATCTAGCATGTCACTTTCTACTGGTAACGTAGCTACTTTTGTCAGTGAACTATGTCTCTGCATTGTCTAAAGGAGTGTCCTTTAAGTTTGGATGGCTGGAGTAAGTAGCTTTAGTAGTCTCTAGGCAATTGTGGTGTACTGCTTCTCTTTGATTTTCACTGAGAAAAGAAGCTGGATTGACAATGTTAGTTACTACTCTCTCTATATTATCTTGTATCATGATGGCTTGGTACTTTAGGAACCTTTGTGGTGAGAGTTAGTGGCTGCCTTTTACTTCCAGTACTGGGGACACAGTGTGGGACACTAGTACAGTTAATTTCTGTTCTAGGGTAAACTTGTGTGCTTCTTGTATATTCAGCACGACTGCTGATACAGCTCTGAGGCAACCTGGCTATCTCTTGGTCGTTGCATCTAGTTGCTTGGAAAAATAAGCAACTGCTTTCTGGTAGGGACCTAAGTTCTGAGCTAATATCTCTAGGGTAATTCCTTGTTTTTTTGTGGGAAAATAGAAAGAGTGGTTTACTTACGTCTGGAAGTCCTAAAGCTGGAGCTGACATGAGGGTACTCTTTAGCTGGTGAAAGGCTCGTGTGGTTTCTTTTGTCTACTGGAGTTCTCTATTTCTATTGGCAATAAGAGCATAGAGAGGTCTGACAAGTAGTCCATAATTATAAATCTACAGCTGTCACTACTTTGCTATGCTTAAGAAGGTTCGGAGTTCCTTTATTGTCTGAGGTGTTGGGGTTTGGCATATTGCTTCTTTGCGAGCCTGCCTTAAAGTCTATTGCTCAGCACTGACTTCATACTCTAGGTAGATTACGGCCTGTTTTACTACTTGTGCTTTTTTCTTTGATACTCTGTATCTTTGGAGCCTTAGGAAATTTAAAAGGCTTACCATCTAGGCTACACATGTTTCTCTTGTCCGAGTGGCTACTAGAAGATCATCCACATATTGCAGTAGCCTTCTTTCTTCTTGTGGAGCTTCTCAGGACTCTAGATCTTTTGCAAGTTGTTCCTCAATCAGAGTGGGGGAATTTTTGAAGCCTTGGTGTAACATTGACCATGTGAGCTGGGTTTTACGTCTGCTTTTAGGGCTTTCCCATTCAAATGCAAAAAATTCTGGCTGGCTTTGTGGATAGGGAGGTAAAAGAAGCCATCTTTCAGATCTAAAACAGTAAACTAGGTTAGTTCAGGTGTTAAACAAGTTAGTAGAGTGTATGGATTTGCTACTACAGGGTATAAATCTTCTGTTATCTTATTGACAGCCCTCAAATCTTGTACTATCTGATATGACCTATTAGGTTTCTGAACAGGTAGAGTGGGAGTATTGAAATCAGATTGGTATTCCTTTAATAACCCTAAGTGCAGAAAATTTTCAATTATTGGTCTGATTCTTTCCCTGTCTTCTTTTTTCAGGGAATACTACTTAATTCTTACTGGTTATGCTCCTTCTTTAAGCTTAATTACTATGGGGGAGGCATTTTTCACCTTCCTTGGTACATCAGAGGCCCATATTCCAGAGAATACTTGACTTAATATCTCTTCGCTAATTTTTCTTTATTCTCAATGGCTGTTAATGTTAAACTTAACACCTCTATGTACCTTTGATCATTTACTTCTAGAGTAACTTCCTCATTTTAGAATGTTTAGTGAGTTGGGTATATACAAAAACTTGTAAATACCCCATTGTTACTTTAAAGGTTTGCAAAAGTATGCCTTCTTAGACTGGTCAGTTGTTCTCTATACTACAACATAATTATTCTCTACAGGTACTAAGTCTTTATTTAAAACTGAATATATGGTCCCTGTATCAACTAAAATTCTATTTTCTTTTCTCCTGGTCTTACCGCTTCTCGCAGAGGGGTTTGTTACTTCTTAGTTCTGGATGACATTTGACTGCCAGGAGGGGGATGGGTTTGAGTGGGTATACTTGTGGAGCCTGAGTCCTCTTTCTTTTTGGGGAGGTCCTCTTTATCTTCCGTTACTTTAGGAGGAGCCTTTTACAAATCATGTATGTTATTGTGTTTCAGGATGATAAGCTTTGTTTGATTTCATACATCACTGCCTTATATGGCATACTGAATAACACATTTGATTTGTTTTCTCTTTGTTCTATTTTCTTTTTCAAGAGCTAACACTAGTGGGTCAGAGGGAACTCTGAACCCACAGTTACTCTGCTATTTTGGGTAATTCTTTAAGGTGAAAAACATATTAGCATACAAGACTTCACCTTATTTGCTTTCCCATCTTAAAACAGCATTGATTGCAATAAGGTATTATAAGTATTTTTATTTTCTGAGCTGCTCCTACTGGTGGCTTTCTCTCAGTGAGCTCCCCGCCAGAGGGGTTAGTTCGGGAACCTCTTTGCTTTGGTTAGTTCTCATTCCTTATACTATTTCATTTTCACTTAAGCCTCACAGTCTTTTCTTAGTTTTTTTCAGACACAGGCTTCTAGGTGGTAGGTATCAGATGCGATCTTCCACACATAAGCTTTAAGATCTCGGGTTCTGAATCTGCTTGATCAGGAACCTTCAATTTACACTTGGGGCATAGAACAGCAATACCAGCCCCTCTCACAAACTCTGCATTGCAATATTACTCATGAAAGGTGCTAGCTTCTCAGTGCACTAAAAACATCTGGGAATTGCCTGCAGGCTATTCTGTCTATCACTTTGGCCTTTCTCCCTTATTTAAACTCTCTTTCACAAAATCTCAGTCTTTTCTAGTTCTCTTCTTGCACAATCTAATTAAAGATATGCCTACAGACACAGAACCCCCTTCCTTATCTCAAATTCACGAGAGTCAAGGCTTAAGTTGTTGTGGGGGGGAGGAATTCCTGGAATTCCTCTAATTTGTTTTACCACAGTTAAACATAAATCACTATACTGTAGCTCTTCTGCATAAAATGCTACACTTGTTGTAAACAAAATCTTAAAATCTCTACAAACACAACCATACAATTCTGAGAATCAAATTACCACAATGTGGGGGAAGAACTACACAAACTCACTCGGAAAGGTGGTATCTGCGGGGACTACTGGGCTCCAGGACGGTTTGGATGTGTGGTGATGAGGGATCTCTGAAGCCCGGTCTTTAGAGCATATGGTTTATTGTAAAGGATGAAGGGCCCTGCTTGGAGTTGCTAGCCGCAACTCGTGGCAGGCCCAGGGAGAGCGGGGGGAGAGAGGGAGAGAGAGAGAGAGGGTGCCAGGTGGGCGTCCCAGAAGGAAGGTCCAAGAGAGAGCGTCCAGTCCCTCGGCCACACCTTATCAGGGGGCTTCAAGGTGGGCTGGGACAGGACTTGGGCCAATGGGGTTACAGATACCTGATACTTCAGGGGAGGGTTACAGGTATGGGATGAACCATACATTGGGGGGTGATACAGAACATTCCATTTGACCTTTTAGATCATCAGAACGGGGGATTGCTTTCAGCTTGGCTATATTATTGTTTTCGAGATGCTCAGTGATTAAGGTTTGGTATTTCAAACCTTGTTTTCATCTCGATATCTGTATTCTCTGATTCTTTTGCCAGGCCATCATATTTATAGGGCCTTGCTATTTCATCTTCCCCAACAGGTATCTTTTAAAGTGCCCACTTTTCTCAACACAACACAGCATACAGCACTTCAGCACCTATCTACATCAGCTTCTTCTGGTCCCTACACACTCTGGACACAATCAGAATAACAGCACACAGTAAAATTCTAGGAATCAAGTCCGAACTACTGGGGCAGAGGAACTCTCCCCCCAGTTTGTCTAGCTACGGTTAAAATGTGCAGAGTCTACACAAATCACCACTTTTAAACACAGCAAACATCTTCACCTATGTTTCTCTACTTGTTCCACTTCTCCGCAGGGCACTCTCTGCCCCCACAGCTTATCTCAGCCGGTGCCTCAGGCCTCACTCGGTAGCTTCAGATGTGAGTAGAACTTCTTTCCTCCCCCGCGCTGCGGGTACACTCACTCGTTCGCTTGTTCACTCCCTTTATACACTACGCACTCACACAATTACAAACACATTAACTACACAATGTCCGGACACTACAAGCACACAAACTTCGGGTTCACTCGCCTCACCCCTAGAGTTGCTAGCGGCTGCTCTATTGGAACAGTGAACCCGTCTCTAGACCAGCTGCCCTATCGGCTGGGCTGCCTGCAGGCACAGGAACAAGGCTGTGTACTCAGACGTCTCTGAGTGACTGACCAGCAGTCCTGTCTCTCTTTCCTCCCAGGGCTCTTTCGATACATACTGTTTATCTGCACACTAGCAGGTCTTTGTTTCTGCAGGTGGCAAGCTGAGCTAGAGCGGAGCTCCCTCTAGGGAAATTCCCCGGGGTGTGCCAAGGAAGTCCGTTCTCCCCTCTGCCCCTGCGAGGACAGAAACTCTCCTCCCTGGCTCGCCATAATGAATTGTGGTGACAAATCAAGACCTTACAATTCTAATAAAGATTTGTAGGGAATGGTATGTTTTTTATTATAGCGCTGGGCGCACGCAGGAATTTCTCTTTAAAGGGCACGCGTGCTCCTGAGAACTCTCGATCCTTTTTTATTACTTTTACTAATTTACATATTCATAGAATTTTACAATAGGTTCATACATATTCATTCTGTTAATTTCGTGTTACACTTACAGCTAGTTACACTTGTACTGAGTTTTTGTTAGAAAGTACAAAAAGAACTCCTGGGTCGTTCTGTGCTGTCTGTTTCAAAGTCTGAGGAGTCTTTCTTATATTTTATTTCTTTAGCTTAGAAATTTACATTCTTTTTCCTTAGCTGGAGCAGTTTTGCTAGTGCTGCAGTTACTGGACAAAACAACATATTTTACTTATGTTAGCAAGCTCAAAGTGGCACATTTCACTTAAATCCAAATGGATTTCTACCCTGTCAAATTTTCACTCTATCTCAGTTCCTTCGAGGGGATTGAAAATATCATCATCATCATATATGGCAGTTCGGTTATGGGCCACTGGAGCTGCTTCCCTTTTGGTGAAAGTTCCTCTCGGAGTCTTGCATTCCTTCATTTCGCCAAAGGGGTTCCTCTAAAAGGCTGATTCAATTGGCCCCTCCCCCCAGCCGGTTCGGGAAAAAATACCTCCTTGGAGAAAAGTGGAAAAAACTGTTTATTAAGCAAGAAAACCTAAACAATATTAAACAATAAAACTTCTTGCTGCTCCAAAAGAGATACAACCTAAGGAAAAGTCCCCTCCCCTGGGCTGCAGCTTGGCTCACTCAGTCTCTTATTAGTCCCTCCTGCGCTGGAAATGCCGCAGCCCAGGCCCGGCCTGCTGGGCCACAGGTGCAAGCTGCCGCTGCTCTTTTGGGTGTTCAGTCCAGAGCAGGTTTGAGCAGGTCCAAAGAAAAGGAAAAGCCACAGTCCAGGGAACTTCTTTGCCTCAGCTAGCTAAAACTAGCTAAAAAGCAAAGGAGAGCTCTGTCTCGCTGTCTGTCCATCCGCAGACAACACAGTCCAGGAGAAGGAATGTGGAGGAGTGAGTGCAGTTTCTGAAAACAAACTCCGTGCTTCTTCTCACCCCCTTCACTCCTGGAACAAGTCTTAAAGGTGCAAAACTTATTCAGCATAAACAGAACAGACGATTGGGGATAAAAGCATCATACAGTCAACCTAGGACAAAGAGCTGGAGGCCATGGTGCAACAGCAGAACTATGATGTAGTCACCATCACAGAAACGTGGTGGGATGACTCACATAGTTGGAGCACTGCACTGGATGGCTACAAGCTCTTCAGAAGAGACAGGAAAGGGAGAAGAGGTGGAGGGGTGACCTTTTATATTAAGGAGGCTTTGATGCCATAGATATTGAAACTTGAAGATGGAGTTGAATGCCTATGGGTAAGAATTAAGGGGAAGGCCAACGAGGCTGATATCCTGCTGGGAGTCTGTTATCGTCCACCCAAACAGGAAGAAGAGGTAGACAACTTATTCTACAAGCAGCTAGATACTGTTTCAGGATTATCAGCCCTTGTTCTTGTAGGTGACTTCAACCTGCCAGACATCTGCTGGGAACTTAATACAGCAGAAAAGAGGCAGCCCAGGAAAT
This sequence comes from Vidua chalybeata, assembly GCF_026979565.1. Classification (NCBI taxonomy): domain Eukaryota; kingdom Metazoa; phylum Chordata; class Aves; order Passeriformes; family Viduidae; genus Vidua; species Vidua chalybeata. The sequence goes on along the minus strand of NW_026530343.1, from coordinate 150,866 downwards.
TTTTAGAGTGTATGGAGGACAACTTTTTGTCGCAGCTGGTTGGTGGGCCCACCAGGGGAGGGACTATGTTAGACCTGCTGTTTTCAGATAGAGATGGGCTGGTGGGAGATGTAGTGGTTGGAGGCCACTTGGGGCAGAGTGATCATGAAATTATAGAGTTCTCGATATTTGGTGAAACGAGGAGGAACACCAATAAGACTCTTACATTGGACTTCCGGTGGGCAGACTTTGGCCTACTTAGGAAACTTATTCAGAGACTTCCTTGGGAAGCAGCCCTTAAAAACAAAGGAGTTTAGGAAAGGTTGGCATGCTTCAAAACAGAGATCGTGAGGGCACAGGAACAGACTGTCCCTGTGTGCCGAAAGACAAGTCAATGAGGTAAATGTCCAGCTTGAATGGGCAAGGAGGTTTTGAAGGAACTTAAGAATAAAAGGAGGATGTATCATCTTTGGAAGGAGGGTCAGGCCTCTCAGGAACTATTTAAGGGGGATGCTAGAGCATGTAGGAAAAAAATTAGGGAGGCCAAAGCTCAGTTTGACCTTAAAATGACAACTTCTGTAAAGGATAATAAAAATGTTTTTACAAATATATTAATGGTAAAAGGAAGAGTAGGACCAACCTTTGCTCTTTACTGGATGAGGGAGGGAACTTAGTAACTACAGATGAGGAGAAGGCAGAAGTGCTTAATGCCTTCTTTGCCTCAGTCTTTAGTGGGAAGACAGCTTGTCCCCAGGACAAGTGTTCTCTTGGGTTGGTTGATGGTGCCAAAGAGCAGAATGGTCCCCCCATTATCCAAGAGGAGGCAGTTAGAGAACTTCTGAGATGCTTGGATATTCATAAATCTATGGGACCAGATGGGATCCATCCCAGGGTGATGAGAGAGCTGGCAGATGAGCTTGTGAAGCCACTCTCCCATCATTTACCAACAGTCTTGGCAGGGTTCCAGATGACTGGAAGCTGGCCAATGTGACACCCATTCACAAAAACGGTAGGAAGGAGGATCCTGGAAATTATAGACCAGTCAACCTGACCTCAGTACCTGGCAAGATAATGGAGCAATTTATACTGAGTGTCATCATGCAGCATCTACAGGATGGCCAGGGTATCAGACCCAGCCAGCATGGGTTTAGGAGGGGTAGGTTGTGTTTGACCAACCTGGTCTCCTTTTGTGACCAGGTGACCCACCTGGTGGATGCAGGAAAGGCTGTGGATGATATCTATTTGGACTTCAGCAAGGCCTTTGACACTGTCTCCCACAGCATACTCCTGGAAAAGCTGGCAGCCCATGGCTTGGACAGGAGCACTCTTTGCTGGGTTAAGAACTGGCTGGATGGCCAGGCCCAGAGAGTGGTGCTGAATGGTGCTGCATCCAGCTGGCAGCCAGTCACCAGTGGTGTCCCTCAGGGGTCTGTGCTGGGGCCAGTTCTGTTCAATATTTTTATTGATGACATGGATGAGGTTACTGAGTCTTTCATTAGTAAATTTGCAGACAACACTAAGCTGGGAGCATGTGTCAATCTGTTGGAAGGTAGGATGGCTCTGCAGAGAGACCTGCAATGGTTGGATGGATGGGCAGAGTCTAACAAGATGAAGTTTATTAAGTCCAAGTGCCGAGTCCTGCATTTTGGCCACAATAATCCCCTGCAGCATTATAGGCTGAGGATGGTGTGGCTGGACAGTGCCCAGGCAGAAAGGGACCTGGGAGTACTGGTCAACAGCTGGCTGAACATGAGCCAGCAGTGTGCCCTGGTGGCCAAGAAGGCCAATGGCATCCTGGCCTGTATCAGGAGTGGTGTGGCCAGCAGGAGTAGGGAGGTCATTCTCCCCCTATACTCAGCACTGGTGAGGCCACACCTTGAGTGCTGTGTCCAGTTCTGGGCCCCTCAGTTTAGGAAGGACATTGAGATGCTTGAGCGCGTCCAGAGGAGGGCAATGAGGCTGGTGAGGGGCTTGGAGCACAAGTCCTGTGAGGAACAGCTGAGGGAGCTGGGGTTGTTTAGTCTGGAGAAAAGGAGACTCAGAGGTGACCTTATCACTCTCTACAACTTCCTGAAGGGTGGTTGTAGTCAGGTGGGGGTTGGTCTCTTTCTCCAGGCAGCAACTGACAGAACGAGAGGTCACAGTCTCAAGCTGCATCAAGGGAAATATAGGTTAGATATTGGGGAAAAAGTTTTTCATGCAAAGGGTGATCAAGTACTGGAATGGTCTGCCTGGGGAGGTGGTGGACTCACCATCCCTGGATGTGTTTAAAAAAAGACTGGATGTGGCACTCGGTGCCATGGTTTAGTTGTGGTGTTAGGGAAGGGGTTGGACTTGATGATCTTGAAGGTCTCTTCCAACCTTGTCATTCTGTGTGAAAGCCTGATTTAGTAAGATGCGAACACCACTGTTGTAAAGTTTTAGTACTGGTTAGCTTTTAAAAATTATTTCCTCAACATTCCATTTGTTCTTTCAATCAATCTTTGCATTTGGTGAGGAGGTCCGTACTGAAGAACGAGTTGTTTTAGTGCTTTAATTCTTTTATGTTCATTAGCATATTTAGTCAGTTTAGCAAAAACATTGTCCTGATGCTGTATCCACCGCAGAGAATATATATCACCACCTTCTTGACAAGGGCAGGGGGCCAATGTAATTGACCTGCCACATATTTAAGGCCCACCAACCCTATTTTATCTTTGCCCATAGCCTATATAATGTCCTTAAATGTACCTGAGTACAAACAGTACATTTACATACACGTGGTTATAAATGTGTAATGGCAACGGAACAGAAAGCATTAGCAAGATCTCTTACCGCCTTCCAGGGTTGTAAAATTTTTGCTTGTTTTTTTTTTTTTTTTTTTTCTTTCCATGAGAGTAACCATGTCTGGCAGTGTAACTGCAAGGGAGGGGGGCGACTTTATTCAATTCTCTATTATCTACAGTCATTCTCCGAGTGCCATCTGTTTTTTTAACAGGCTGCCAAATAGGATTGTTAAAAGCAGTCATGGTTTCCTTAACAATTCCCACTTGTTGAAGTGCCTGAATGGATGGAGTAATTTTCTCTTTTCCCCAGGCATATGATATTGTTTTGCAGTTACTACCTTGTCAGGCACAGGCAGCACAACAGGATCTCACTTTGCCAGTCTGCCCAAGACTCGTAAATTCCAGTTGAGAAGTCCTGAAGCAGAGCCGGCTGTTTAAAGTTTCAACTGTTTTTCCTGCCAACATATCAATACCCACAATAGATTTTTTTTAAACTGGGGCAGTTAACACAGTTGTGGTAAATGGAGTGGCTTTTCCTATTAAGGTAAACTTAGCTCAGAGGGCTGGGGTTAAATTCCCCTAAATCCACAGGTCTGTGATGCGGCTTCTTTATTAGTGATATCATTATGTAATACAGTAACCTCAGCTACAGTATTCACCAGAGCTATCACATGTAAAATCTCCCCAGACCACCACTTTATAGTTAAAGGAGCATAGGGGCATTGGTTCCCCCTCACAGTAAGAGACTACAGTGATGGCAATTTTGGGGGACCTGCCAAACCTTAATTTCTGGCATTTGGGCATTTTCCAAGTAGCGCTTTGCCTTGAGATGGCAGTTGGGAGTGGGGCTGGAGTGGTTGACTTTTTTGCATAGGTGCGGACTTTTGCTGTTGGTGGAACATTTCTGATGTCATAATCCCATTTATTTCTTGGCTTGGTAGGGGTACCTTTTTACAGACAGGTTTCTCTGACTTGAAGACAGGTTTGTTGCTTTCTATGCAAATTAGTTCTCACATGCAGTCTTTCTGGAAATGGGTCGGTTTTAGGGGTCTTGGGTGGTCTTGGTCCCCCCCTACAGTCCATGCTCACTACTCAGCCTCATTTCTGTGCTTGTGATGTGCTGTGTTGTGCTTATCTCCAGGAGCTACAAGAATGTTTGTCCCAGAAAAGTGCTGCCCTACCTCTGCATGGCTCCTTCTCCAGCCACATCCTGTTCTTTCCCACAGATTGCCAACAGTCCTTGGTTGGCTCCACCGCCATCTGTCTATTGGCGTTTGAGACATACATATTAGCCCCTTATCTTCTGGGATTCTACATCCTGTCTGGATTGAAACCTGTACTCACTGCACAAGACACGACTGTTATCAGAATGCTCCCAGGCACAGCAGAGTAAGGTGATGAGCAGCACAGCACTACAGCAGCAATTAAAGCAAAAAGTGGTCACTAACAAGCACTAGATTCTAATAGGCAAGCAAACACCATGGCAAGCACAGGAGCCTGCCCGTTATAAGCTAAACTGCAATAACAGCCACAAATTCGATCTAGCACATCCCCAACAAACCTGTTGTTATCTCGACCCCCTCATGGCCTACATTGGATGTCAAAAAAGGACTGTTGTGGTGGAGCTACTGTTATAATTTTAACATGTTCTTGAATGTCACTCCTGTTAATATTTCATCAAATAAAATTAACTTGAAGGGCTAATAATCTGCCTTATTGACACACTTAAAAACACCCCAAACTTGCCAGTTTTGTTATTGCTCTATTTTCATAATACCCCTCTGTCTACTTTATTTGGTTTAAGTTGGGTTTTCTTTTAGGCTGCTTTGTAGTTACTAATCGTGTGAAGAGTACACACATACATGTATGAACATCACTTTTTAAGAGTAGAGGGAGAAATCACTTTGTGGTAAAATGCAGCATCATTCTGCATACTGACTTGCCTGCCATAAGTGGTCTGGGAATTTACTTAGGAACTGAAAGCAAAAAATTGTGTTATCTTGTCCCTAAATAATGTGCTATGTTGTTTTCTTCTTGCTCTAGCTGTACTTCATAAAAAAGGCATATTTTATTTGTGATACACTAGTTTTCTTCTTGAGCACACATTCATTTAACACCATATCTGTGATTGTTTTCCTGTAATCTTCAGCATCTTCCTTTTCTGGTGATTGATATGGTTTCATCAATTGACAATAAAAGGATAAACTAACAATTTAATTTTTTTTATTTAGTTAGGATTTTATTGAGACCTCATGTAATGTAGCATATGGCTTCTTGAAAGTGGGTTTTTAGTTTTAACAGTGGTGTCAGCCCCAAAAGATGAGTGGGAAAACCAGTGCTTAATAATTCTTAAAGGGCTCCTGCTGTTAAGATAGCTGTCATTTGAATTCACTCTGCTATTTACCCTTTTACCCTCCCACATAACTGGGAAAACATCACATCAGTACCAGTTCAGCTTTTCATCTGGCTGTGCTAGCCTGAGTTAACTAATGACAGGATTAGCTCATTTGACTGTCCCTCAGATGGGCAGTCATGGAGAAGAAAGCTGTTTGTAGCCAATATCCAGGCAAAGCTAAAACACCACAGAAGTAAAAAGCTGTGGCATAAAAGAGTACTGGACCAAAATCAGTTATGTGTTAAAAAAACTGATGATTCCTGCTGCAGGCAAATGCAAACTTTCAGATTTTTTTAAATAGTTAGACTTTCAGTGATTTGTACTGAGAAAATGAGGGTACAAATTAACTTTGTAAATATTCAGAATTTGTTTGAGGCTGTAGGTTCAAACCCCTGGTCTGTATTGCCTGCAAAACATGTAAATTGGTCTTCCTGATTAAGGCAGTGATAAGAGATGTGAGAATGGACAATGAAGATCAGTTTGCTATCTAATGATGTTGTGCAGCAATAGGCCTTTGCACAGCATCACAGCATTAACTATTTTTTTGGTAAATATTAATGAAAATGTTTAGCTCATATTTCTAATGACTACCTTCCTCTAAGCCTTGGGGTGGCCATTTGGCATATGACAGAAATGCCTCATTAAACACAGCATATGCTTGTTCAGCTTTTTTTCTACAGCCTTCATGACTAGTACCTGCATTTCATAACAATGTCATATTTACTCTGAATGTCCTCGTGATCTGTTTTCTATTCCAGTTGAAGGCCAGGTGAATTAAGTTTAGACACTTTTGCTCCTGCACTTGAACAGTTCAAACGAGTCATTGCTGCTTTGAGACTGTCTTGGAAATCTTCATGTTATGCATAGCCATGGTGAAGCATGAGGGCAATTGGCATTATCAAAGAATAAAGAAATAGAAGGAAATGTTAGATCTGTAAAGGGAGCTTTTTACAGTGATTCTTTTGAAGGACTGATAGCTCAGTGAGGCTTAGGGTGACTAATATAAATATATTTTGATTGCTTCTTATTTCTGAGGCTTCTTAGGTAATTTCTGTCAAGAGGTTATACAAAGTAGCTTTCATAAATATAACACTGGCTTCTTTTCTACATGATGTTATCTGAGGTCTTGCTTTCAGTTGTCTTTAGGCCAAATTCAAAAGTAGTCAGCAGTCTGTTGCCAGTTAGTGTCTGCTGTTTTGGTGATACCAGATATTTTGAAGTACTTCATCTGTCTTAGGTTGCAAATGCAAGATGTGGTGGGGGCTGTGTATTCTATTGCCATCTGTTAGAGGTGGGACAGTTATCTTCTGTTAATTGGCTCACTCTTAAAACCAAGTGGGGCAGTTTTCTTTATCTCTTCCACAACCAACCATCCCTCCAGGGAGATATGTTCTGTTAATGGGCCATTGAGTCTCACTGCATGACTAATAAAATTACATCATCCCATTGTGAGATTCTCCGCCCAGGGGGAGGAGCCAAGCACTCCTACCTGAATATAATCTGAGATTTGGAACACCAGACACAGCCTTTTTCCACTGGATTCCCAGAGGAGCAGCTTTCTTTTCCACTGGATTCCCAGAGGAAGACCAGGCCCATCTACACCACCATTAGACCTTCAGAGGAAAACTGCACCCTTCTACAGGATCACTGCAGCCACCATTTATTCAGACTGCTACCAACACCCTGACCAACAGGGTGTCTGTAGCAGGCAGAGGCCCTGCAAGGCCTCCCTAGCAGTCACTCGCCTAAGATAAGAAATGCATAGTCATGATGACTGGACCAAAGTAGCCCCTCTTCTGCCCTCGGACCCTTGTTATCTCTCTGTAAGGCTATAGGTTGTATTCTCCTCAACCCTGGCTATTGGACAATTTCCAACACCCCAGTACCCTATATTAACCCCCATCTCTGCCCAGTTAGGTAGGAGAGCTGTCCCTGCATCCCTTCACAGGAGCTGAAATTAAAGGACACCGCTGTGGAACTGCATACAGCCTTCTCTCTCTCTCTATCCCTGCGTCTGCCAAAGGTACTTGCGAGCACAGAGCGAAATCACTAAGAGCTGAACTCACAGAGCTGAAATTACTCCAGAGTTGCTCACTAAGTTGCCTGTGGCTGGGAGCTGAGCCGAGGGACCCAGACAGGCTGAGCCTATTCAGCACAGCACTATCCGGGACACCTACGGCAGTGGCAGCCGGGGTCGGATGGACCCCGAGCCCAGGCCGCATTAGGTGTCAGGTCATATTTTGTCTCTGTCAGTGTTGTTTTGTATTACTGCATTTTTATTTTTATTTTTATTTTTATTTTTATTTTTATTTTTATTTCCTAGTAAAGAACTGTTATTTCTATTCCCATATCTTTGCCTGAGAGACCTTTAATTTAAAAATTATAATAATTCAGAGGGAAGGGGTTTACATTTTCCATTTCAAGAGAGGTTCCTGCCTTCCTTAACAAACACCTGTCTTTTCAAAATGAGACAGATTTTGCCACCCAACGTGGGGCACAAGGGCATCTAGAGAAAAAGGGTGAAAAAGGAATAACAGTTCTTGAGTAACCTAATTTTTGTGTGCTGGATATAGAAATCTCATTAGGTGTCGCCATGTGGTCTAGTTTACCCTGGTTTGGGTGGCACGTGGTCATGGCTATATTTCTCCCATTTGCAGGCCCTTATCTAAACATGGGTACTATAACCAAGGCTACTGTGGCTGTTATCTGGTTTGTTTTATGGGTGAATAAGGTGAGGAATTCATGGATCTTTAACTTCCTCTGGAAAGCAGGCACATGGATTCAGAGCTATTATACACTAACTGTATGTTTTTGGGGTTACTTTAATAATGGTACCTACTGCAAAGAAATGACACCAGGGGAAATTTTTTCCCAACCCTTTAACCATCTCTTTGGGTCTGCCCCATCAGTTTTTGAAGGGTTCAGATCCACTCTCAATGCCAATGTTATCATACTGATTTGTTAAAGAAATATGGATATTGATCTAGTACCGATATCCAACTGTGACGGACAAAAACTCTTTAACAGTTTAAAGTTAGAAAGTGTATGTTTATTGTGACGCCGGGCAGCGTGCGGGATAACTCCCAAATACACACTGCACCTTTCAGATGATTACAGAGTCCTTTTATCTAAGTATTGAATACCCAAAATGCAAATACATATTCATAATTTTGGTACAGCCCATTCTTCGCTTCGTATGCTAATCATTTCAAAAGCTATTAAGCATGTGTAGTTTGTTCCTTGAAATGGGTTGGTGGTCCCTTTCATGGGGAGGGGTCCCAAAATAAGGAAGTAAATGAAGTCTTCCTCATTCTGACCTTTCTACCTTTTCAATGCAAATATGACAAATGAACTCTTGGTAGAACTCCCATTCCCTGTCTTCAATTGGTTTCAGAACAGAGGAGGCCCACAATTGTCTTATGTTCTTAAAAGCTATTTGTCAGTTTCTATATTCTTCATTATAAACCCAGCTAACTAAACATTGTGTTGACAAGCAATCAATTATTAATTAACTACTAACTCTCAACTTCATCAAGGCCTACTCATTTATTTTAATTAACTCTAGTAAGGCTTATCTCTAACTAAAAGCTTAACTCCTCTAAACTCTCTAAATTCCTTAAAGTTTATGTTTCAGTACAATGGTTCTTGTTGCCTGTTAAGCCTGTTCATTTTAGCATTCAGAGATAAGGGAAAATTGACTTGGATAACCACCCTGATACCTACCCCAGAGAATAGGGATGCTGCCCCTGAACCTGACATGGCCCTAGAAACCAGGGATGCTGCCACAGAGCCTGACACTGCCCCAGAGACTAGGAATGCTGCCCCACTGCCTGACCCTGCCCTGCAGCTCACCTCAGAAATAAACCACCCAGACTGGGGCTCTGGTGAAGGAGATAAGCAAGATGGGCCAAAAGCTGAAGAAGTACATTTCCCCAGCTGGTGAGAAACCCTCCCCCTGCCTTGAAGAGGGAGAGCCTAATGGTGCAGCAGTGGAACCCACAGACATTACAACTGTCCAGGTTCCAGCTAAACTGCAAGGGCAGTCACAGCCAGCAGCAGTCGCCCCCTGTGGAAATAAGGAAGTCTAAGATGAAATCAGAGCACCCAGATAATAAGGATAAGAAAGGAGGGCCCTCACAAACCGCAGGGGAGCCAACGGTTGAGATCATCACTGAGTCCCTGACATATGAAAGTCTCCGTAATCTGCACAAGACATTGTATGATGGGGGCATGAGGCTTATACAACCTGGTACAGGCATGCAAGTGGATGGTGGTGAGGCAAGGAATTTGGCACCCTTGACCCAGGCCTCAGATATGAATCAGGTTTTCATAAGAGACCCAGGGCCCCTTTCCCTCTGAAAGTGGCTTTTAATGACTGCAAGAGAGAAGTTTGTCCACAGAGAGAGAATGCAGGAGTACCATCATAGAATGCACTGGAAGAGCCTTGAGGAAGGGACCCAACAGCTGAAAGAAGTGGCAGTATTGGAAGTACTCTTTGAGAGGCATCAATGACATGATGACCCCAACAAGGTCAGGTGCACAGGGCAAATGTTGTGGAATCTGGCAAATCTAGGGCCATCTCAATACACCACCTTGATTGCAATGATTAATGCCGATACCAACCGAGAGTCAGTGGGTTCTGTCGCCAACAAGCTTAGAAATTACAAGAGTATGATCAATAGCCTGATGTAGGCACATGTGTCTGCTGTGATTAAGGACCTCAAAGAGATGAGGGAGGTGGTGAAGGAGGAGGTGAGGAGGAACAGTTCCCATATCACACTAATGTGAGTCACAGGCCCCAAAGTCAGAGCCCAATGTCCCCCATCTAGACAGAGAGGGTACACCCCACGAGCTGACCTGTGGTTCTTCCTGCATGACCATGAGGAAGACATGGAAAGGTGGGATGGGAAACTCACTTCTGTCCTGGCAGCACGGGTGCTTCAACTCAAGGAGAGAAACACTAACCAAGTGAGTTCCACTAAAGTGAAGGTAGCCTCATCCTCCCATGACTGAGCTGCTGGGTATGATCTGTCAGATCCCCTTGAAGGAACCTCTAGTATGCATGCTCAGGAAGAAAATTATAACCAGGGCTAGAGGGGCCCTGCCTCTAGCCAGGAAGAGGCACAGGAAAACCATGTATTTTAGGTGGTGAGGATCTGATGGCCTAGCACATCAGAGCCACAAAAATATGAAGCGTTAGTTGATACTGGTTCACAGTGTACCCTAATGTCATCAGGACATGTAGGGGCAGAACCTGTTTCCATTGCTGGGGTAATGGAGCGATCGCAGCAACTGACCCTGTTGGAAGCCGAGGTGAGCCTGACTGGGAAGGAGTAGCAGAAAGATCCTATTGTGACCGGCCCAGAGGCCACATGCATTCTAGGCATAGACTTCCTCCGGAACGGCTATTACAAAGACCCAAAGGAACTCAGGTGGGCTTTTGGAATAGCTGCTGTAGAGGCAGAAGACATTATGCAATTAAACACCTTGCCTGGACTATCAGAAAACCCATCTGCAGTAGGACTCCTGAAGGCGGAAGTGCAACGAGTACCAAATGCCACCTTGACGGTGCCACCACTGGCAGTATTGAACGAATTGAGATGCCGTGATCCCCATCCACAGAATGATCCGTGAGCTGGAGAGCCAAGGGGTGGTTAGTAAGATCCACTCACCCTTCAACAGTCCCATTTGGCCTGTGCACAATTCTGACAGTGAATGGAGATGAACTGTGGACTATCGTGGCTTGAATGAAGTGACTCCACCACTGAGCGCTGCTGTGCTGGACATGCTGAAACTCCAGTACGAGCTGGAGTCCAAGGCAGCAAAGTGTTATGCCACTATTAATGTTGCTAATGCATTTTTCTCCATTCCTCTGGCAGCAGAATGCAGGCCTCAGTTTGCCTTTGCCTGGAGGGGAGTGCAGTACACCTGGAACCAACTGCCCCAGGGATGGAAGCACAGCCCCACTATCTGCCATGGACTGATCCAGGCTGCACTGGAAAAGGGTGAAGCTCCAGAATATCTGCAGTATATCAGTGACATAATTGTGTAGGGGAACACGGCAATGGAAGCATTTGAGAAAGGAGAAAGAATCATCCAGATTCTGCTGGAAACCGGCTTTGCCATCAAGAACAGCAAAGTCAAGGGACCTGCCAGAAAGATCCAGTTCCTGGGAGTAAAGTGGCAAGATGGATGGCATCAGATTCCCACTGAAGTCATCAATAAGATCACTGTGATGTCTCCACCAACCAGCAAGGAGGAAACACAAGCTTTCCTAGGCACCATACGTTTTTGGAGAATGCACATTCCTGAGTACAGCCAGATCGTGAGCCCTCTCTACTTGGTTACCTGCAAGAACGATTTCCATTGGGGCCCTGAACAGCAACAAGCCTTCACCCAGATCAAGCAGGAGATTGCTCATGTGGTAGCCCTTGGCCCAGTCAGGATGGGACCAGAGGTGAAGAATGTGCTCTACTCTGCAGCTGGGAATAATGGCTTGTCCTGGAACCTGTGGCAGAAGGTGCCTGGGGAGACTCGAGGCTGACCACTGGGATTCTGGAGCCGAAGTTACAGAAGATCTGAAGCCAACTACACTCCCAGAGAGAAGGAAATCTTGGCTGCCTATGAAAGAGCCCGAGCCGCCTCAGAGGTGATTGGCATGGAAGCACAACTCCTGGCACCCCAACTACTGGTGCTGGGGTGGTTGTTTAAAGGAAAGGTTCCCTCTACCCACCACGCCACTGACGCCACATGGAGCAAATGAGTCGCCCTCATCACACAGCATGACTGTATTGGAAACCTGAACCGCTCAGGGATTTTGGAAATAATTACAAACTGGCCGGAAGGTGAAAACTTTGGTCTCACTGACGAAGACGAGCAGGAACAAGTAGGATGGGCTGAAAAAGCTCCCCCGTACAACCAACTACCAGAAGAAGAAACACGATACGCTCTTTTCACTGATGGTTCCTGTCGCATCGCATCGTAGGGATGAAAAGAAACTGAAAAGGTGCCATATGGAGCCCTACACGACAGGTTGTACAAGCTACTGAAGGAGAAGGTGGATCAAGTCAACTTGCTGAACCCAGGGCTGTTCAGCTGGCCCTGGACATTGCTGAAAGAGAGAAGTAGCCAAAGCTCTACCTTTATACCGATTCGTGGATGGTAGCCAATGCTCTGTGGGGCTGGCTGGAAAGGTGGAAAAAGGCCAACTGGCACCGTAGAGGAAAACCAGTTTGGGCTGCTGAAGAGTGGAAAGACATTGCCACTCGGGTAGAAAGCTATCTGTGAAAGTCCGTCATGTAAATCCCCATGCCCCCGAGTTGGGCTAATGAGGAGCACCGAAACAATAAGCAGGTAGATCAGGCTGCAAAGATAGAGGTGTCACAGATAGATTGGCAACATAAGGGGAAGTTGTTCCTAGCTCAATGGGCCCATGATGCCTCAAGTCATCAGAGCAGAGATGCTACCTATAAGTGGGCATGAGACCAAGGGGTAGATCTAACCATGGACAGTATTTCTCAGGTTATCCATGACTGTGAGATGTGTGCTGTGATCAAGCAGGCCAAGCGGGTGAAGCCCCTATGGTATGGTGGGCGATGGTCCGAATATAAGTATGCAGAAGCCTGGCAGATTGACTACATCACCCTTCCCCAAACCTGCCAAGGCAAGCGCTATGTGCTGACCATGGTGGAAGCCACCACTGGATGGTTGGAGACCTACCCTGTGCCTCATGCTACTGCCCGGAACACCATCTTGGGCCTGGAAAACCAAGTCCTGTGGAGACATGGCACCCCTAAGAGAATCGAGTTGGTCAACGGGACCCATGTCAAGAATGGCCTTATAAACACCTGTGCCAGAGAACATGGTATTGAATGGATATATAATATATCCCTTATCATGCACCAGCTGCCAGGAAAGTTAAACAGTGAAACGGACTACTTAAGACTACCTTGAAGGCACTTGGCAGGGGATCCTTCAGAATTTGGGAAATGAACTTAGCAAAAGCCTCCTGGATGGCCAAAACTCGAGGGTCCATCAATCTAGCTGGTCCTGCCCAGTCTAAACCTAATCTTAGGTGAGAACTGTGTGTAAGGTGTCATTGTGTAGAGTTTATTGATTTGGGTATGATGCACATGGTAATAGAATAAGGGGTGGATAATGTCTTGGGTTTCAAATGCAAGATGTGGTGGGGGGTGAGTGTTCTATTGCCATCTGTTAGAGGTGGGACAGTTATCTTCTGTTAATTGGCCCACTCTTAAAACCAAGTGGGGCAGTTTTCTTTATCCCTTCCACGACCAGTCCTCCCTCAGGGAGATATCTTCTGTTATTGGGCCATTGAGTCTTACTTCATGACTGATAATATTACATCATCCCATTGTGAGATGGTCCGCCCAGGGGGAGGAGCCAAGCAGTCCTACCTGGGTATAGTTTGAACTTTGGAGCACCACAGGCAGCCTTTTCCCACTGGATTCCCAGAGGAGCTGCTTTCTTCTCCACTGGATTCCCAGAGGAAGATCAGGCCCATCTACACCACCACTAGACCTTCAGAGGAAAACTACACCCTTCTACAGCATCACTGCTTCAACAGAACTACATCTGTCACTTCAGGAGGACTGCAGCCACCATTTAATTGGACTGCTACCAACACCCTGACCCACAGGATGTCAGATCGTATTCTGACTCTGTCAGTGTTGTTTTGTATTGCTACATTTGTATTTTTATTTTTCCTAATAAAGAATTGTTATTCCTACTCCCATATTTTTGCCTGAGAGCCCCTTAATTTCAAAATTATATTAATTCAGAGGGAGGGGATTTATATTTTCCATTTCAAGAGAGGCTCCTACTTTCCTTAGCATGTCTTTTCAAACTGAGACATCATCATAGAATAAATAAGTTGTTATGGCATGTGGATAAAGGCTTAATTTAAAAGCACAGTTTCAGTTCAGTATGTTTTCTCATTGGGATTAACAGTTTAGTTCTAATGTGATAGCATACACATAATAATAAAGCTGCAAAGCTGCTTTACAGTAGAGAAAATAGAAATATTTTGTCTTGATTAAATGCATGTGGAAAAACTTGTATTTGCTTTTACATTATGTAGCAACATGAAGATTACTTTTGTAATCTTTGTAATTAATTTTGAGTTCAGCAGAGGTCTGTTACTAATGTCCATTCAAGTGGACAAGGATGAACCATGTAGGTGTGTGTCTGGAATCTGGCTTGTCTTCAGATGGTAGGATTTAGGGTAGTGGATGAAAGTGATGTAGGTATTATAGTATTAGTGCTATATCACTGCATGCAGAAACTAATGCAGATAGTGAAGCCTTCTAGTGGAAGAGATACCTGTAACCGCGCTGCGGTCACAAGGAAGATGTTCTCCAGCCAGCACACTCCCCGAGACCCCCGGATCTCTACTGAGATCCCCTGGGTGGCGGTGCTTGCAGGGGCTTGCAGCTCCCTGCAGCAGACGGCTGTGGCGTGGGTAACACAGCAACAGCCCAGTACAAGAAACCAAGGTGAAGGAATAGAGAGGGATCACTTGTTTGAGTTCCAAGGAAGTTTTATTCCCCAGAGGATTCAGGGACAAGTGACCATAACTGAGGGCAAAAAGCTGCTTTTAAGGAGAGGCGGGAATAAGGGGAGGACACAACCTTTTACCAATAGGAAGGCATTAGAGGAGGAGTGCAGGGTAAGGGCTATCCAATAGAAGCCACCAAGGGGAAGGAGCAAACCTTGCACCCCAGTCTTGCTTTGAGGAAGGGATGAAGGACAGGGAACATTCCAGAAGGGAACAAAGGAGGTACAAGGAGACTGACAGACACTTGGCAGGAGAACCTTGGGGTAAACAACTCAGGACTGAACCATTAGGGAAGCCAAATGGGGTACATGGAATGAACCATTACAAACTTATAACAAAGAATATTTAAAACCTACTACAGAAGAACAAACTGTGAAACAACAGACTACCACAGATACCTTTTGTGGTTTATCTGTAATACGATGTTGAGTTTAAGAAAAATATTCTTAGCAACTCTATTGTACCTAGTTTCAATAGCACCTGCAAAATTAAGGAATTTAAGGGGATTGCCTGTCTAGGAAATGTTTTACATTTTCAAGTTCCCCTGCTGAAAGAAAAATGAAACTCCCTCAGAAGTAGGAAAGAAACTGAGGAATGTAAGAAGTTGCATGTTTGCATTACTTCTCATAGTTACTACTGGATTTTATTTTGTGCATTTCATATAACTTTTGTCACTTATATATTAAATCCCTGGTGTTTGCTGCACAGAATGTGGAGCTTATTTAGGGTTAGAGTGCTCCAAAGACAGATAAATAATTATTAAGTAAACCAATTAGATACTTTTAGCTGTAATTCAGAGTAATTGCTGAAACAGGCTTCTTGAGGAAAGAATAGTGATGATGTCCTTAGTAAGAGTATCCTTGCAGATAAAGTAGAAGAGTGTGTTTGAGCAGGTTGCCAAGTGAACCAAAAGCTTGGAGTGACTTGTACAGGGAAAGAAAATGGTCTCCCTAATTAGAAAGGATGGCAGTGTTTTGGGATGCAAAATGCTTTGTTTACAGTAGTGCAAAAACATAGTCATGCTACAAGACTTCTGAGCATTAAGGTTCATTCCTACATATCCAGTTCATCTTCTAATGATAGAATTCTGGGAGAAATTGGAGTAGGGCAGAAGAAACGATGTGCCATCTGGTTTTCAACCTCCCCAAAGATAATGGGGATAATGTGGAATGCTTACATCTTAACTGTGTGTCCTAGGGTGACGTTATGGTGCTTGTATCCCCAATCATGTGTTCTGTTTATGCCTGATATTATGTTCTGTGCCTTCAGGACTGACTCTGAAAGTGACGGTTTGTTTTGTCTTGTTATCAGCCGGCTCACCTCCCCCCATGGGTCTGTGTCTAGGAGAGGCTAGGCTTGATTGCTTGCTTGCTTGCTTGCTGGCTTGCTTGCTTTCACTTTGCCCTTGCTTTTGTTTTTGCTTATTAGTTTGTTTAGCTAGGCAGTCCAATTTTTACCCTGGACTGTTTTTTTTTCTTCCCTTTCCCTTTCCTGAATATCATCTGAACCTGCTCTGGACCTGGACCTGGGAAATACCAAGAAACACAGAGAGCCTGCATTTTGTGACCTGCAGCAGCCATCCCCAGCGCTGGAGACCGAGAACTGGGCGACCACTCCCAGGAAAGACTTTCTGAATTTGTCATCTCTTCAGAGCGGTGAAAGAGTTTTGTCATCTGGTGTTGTTTTTTTTTTGTATTGGGGAGTGTTTTGCTTGTTGAATAAACAGTTTTTTTTCCACGTCTCTCCAAGGAAATTCTTCCTGAACCAGGTGGGGGAGGGGCTGTGGGGGGTTTGCTTTCTGGGGGCTCCTCCTGGAGGTTTTCTCCCAAATTTGCCCTAAACTAGGACACTGTGATATTTCTTGGCCTTGTTTCTTGCAGTTGGTAAACATGAATTAACTGGGCATAAAGTCGCAGTGAAGATCCTAAATCGACAGAAGATTCGCAGCCTTGATGTTGTAGGAAAAATCCGCAGGGAGATCCAGAACCTCAAACTGTTCAGACATCCTCATATAATTAAACTGTAAGTATTATTTGCTATAATCCTATCTATTTAAACAGTAGTCCCTTGCTCTCACTGGTCTGAAACATGTTTAAAGGGCAATACTATTCATGGCATACTTTTAGGAAAGTAGCCAGTTTTCAACTATGTAACCATTTTTGGTGTACTTTGTAATGCATTTCCACAAAACTGATTATTCTGCAGGGCAGAGGGCTTCCATTAGTTCTTTACTTACAAATTCTTTGGGCAGGTATAGAGAAGGTAGTGGCATGATGGATGCTTATAGTAACATCCATCTCAGTTGTTTTAGCTGCTGCTTCTGTTTTCTTTTTTCTGGTTATGTTTGAGCTTTGTTTCTGCTTGGAAACTGAGTTCAGAACAAGATTGTAAAGGGTACTTCTATAGTAAATTTGTTGTGTTTTCTTTACTCAAAATATTTTTTAGGGTTGTGTTGGTCAGTGCCCTGGTTTTTCCTGTGTAGGTGGTGCTCTAAAAGATTTTTCTGAAAGATGTGCAGTCTGTTAAATGGGATCTCATATTTCAGAGTTCTTCAATATAGCTGTTACCACTTAACTAAATAAATGTGATATTTACAGTGTGCCTGTTTACATTTTTTTGATCAGTAGCTCATCAACAGAGTTCGGAATGTGGTTATGTCCCAGAGTAGATACCTTGTACCTGGTCTGAGGAAATAAATTATAAATACTATTGACTTTTTTACTTTTCCTATAAAGTCAACCTGTACATCTAGCAGGGCAAATTTAGAATGTGGGTGACTTTGACTGTTAATTGTGGTGTTGGAGTTAAGGTTTTCTTTATTGGCAGAGTCTTTTCTTTAGATCATGTTTTCACTGATATCCCTATACACTCATTTGGCAACAGCACTTATACTGGAGCTAAATTTGATTGTGTCAGATCACACTGACTTCTTCAGTGGGTCAGTTTTCAGAAGACTATTGAGCTGATTAGTTTGGCTGCAGAGCTGCTAGTGCTGCCAGTTGGAATTCATTAATGAGTCCAAAGTACATAACTGTAGCTAAAACAAAATAGGAAGTGTAAGTGTGCCAATTGAGATATTTGGGCTGGAACAAGAATGTGTACTTCTGGTGCTGCCAAACTTTTAATTCATCTTAACAGGTTTCAGGTTGCAATTTCTTTCTTGGGGAATTATGGGGAGAATTTTCTGCATGTTGAGAGAAAGGACAAGATGAAGGAGATGATGGAAAAATTGATGGGTCCCAAGCTTTTCAGTTGGTCATCCTGTATTTACAAAACAGAAGGGTTATTAACCTGAATGCAAATAGCATTTGAGCTATAACTGATACTGTTGTGTAGATAGACTTGCTGGTGACTTTGGATCATGCTGCTTCTGCTATTAGCTGTATTAGGGAACTGCTAGGTTGTTATGAAGCAGAGTGACGCAGACTCCCCAGGCAGGTGCAAAAGAGAGCTCCTTTATTGCAAAAACCAGGCCTTTTTAAGCAGTTGAGCTTTTATCAGTTACATGCTTTTAAAATACAACAAACATAATCCAACCAACCACCATACACCACAATGTGAACACACAATGGTTATATAACTTTTTTTTCTACCTCTAATTCAGCTGAGTCACTCCCATAGTCCTTTTCTACTTAGCCGAAGTAACAGGAGTTAGTCATGATTTTGCAAGGCCTTCATTTTGTAAGGTTTTACCTATCTGCAACACTAGGTAGCAGCTCAAGATACTTGGCATAAAGGTAATGAGATTATTTCAGCTGAATATTACAAATTAGACAAAATTTTTTCATACAATGCTTTACCAATATATGCAGTTGCAAAGCTGCCTCACAAAGATTTTCTTTTTATACCATGCTTTAAATAAAAACCTTTGGAGCATCTCCTTTTGTGGTTTTTGACCTCTAGCAATAGAATGCATCTTGTTTTCCTATGTAAATTGCCTCTTTGTGCATTCTGGTCATCCATGCTGTGTAGTTTGATAACTTTACTTATAGGTATGTAACTATTTCACAACATCATTTTCCATAGTTACAAAAATGAACTGACTGTAGAGAAGCATGACTGAATCTTCCAAGAGGCTGAAAATGTGAGGTGCAGAATGGCTCATTCTTTTCAGTGATGCTAAGAGGTTTTTCTTCCATCACTGTTCACTATCTTACTATCTAGAGGATGGAAAATAACCATGAAGATATAAAATATAAGCTTGCTCATGTTTGCCTGAAGCATAGAGCTTGGTAATTTCACAACTATGAAAAAGGTCATTAACAGTAGGGGTGTTAGAAATGAGGTTGCACTGTAGCTTTTGGATTAAAAGGATTACAATGTTATTTCTGTAGAGTGTCTTAGTGATAACTTCAGAATGTCCAAGTACATTACACTTTCAACCAAGGTATTTGAGAGAAAATTAGTAAAGGTAAAACATCTTGGACTATAAGATGTTAGGTAAGTTAACTTTGAAGATAACTCCTTCAGAATAGTATTCAGATTATTGGAATGTTACACTACAGTGCTGAGCTGTTAAAATAGATACATGCGCACATATATATGTGCACACATACATTCACCTGGATAGTCTGAACTCATTGCTGTCAAGAAAAATTTCTCTGTTAGCTGGAGCCTGTCTGTTTTCCCCCCTTGTCTTAGAATCAGCATTTGGAAGAACACTTCAGTTCTGTAGTGTATGGGTGAATTCAATTATTTTTTTACAATTGGGATATTTGTATGCTTAAGTGTAGTACCTTGAAGCATGCATTTTCATCCAATTGCTATCTCCTGTCTTCTTAATATAGTATCTGAATTTTTTGACTGAAGGTTTATTGGTGTGCATTTTCTTGCTATGTTAAAAATTGGTCACTTCTGACTGCTGTAAGGAGAAAAAAAATTAAACAACCTTTAGGTAAGGATATGTAGAAAACATATCAATATCCTAAGTGGAGAATTTGACCATAAACTAGTTTTTTCAAAACCTCAAAGCTAACTTTAAAGTATAGTGATAAAAATATAATAACCAAGGTGTTAATACTCTTAAGTACTAATGAGAAATTTAGGTCTCTTTGTAAAAGATAATTGCTCTCAATCATCATGAATATTTTTTCAAGTCTTGATGTATACTTTATTTATGACAAGGCAAGGGTTTTTTGCCTGTTAAAGTTGAAGGGTGTGTGCTTTTTGAGACACTAGCAAAGTCCTTTTGAATCCCTTCCTCATTACACTAAAATGTCTGTGCGACAGCACTGTATATGGCTTCACAGAAAACATTTGGACTCAGAGTAGTCCTCTGAAAGTACAAAGACTGATCTTCCTCGTGGGAAATACAAATTCCCTGGTAATCTTGGTGATGATGGTATCACATAGTGTAAGGAGAGGAAATAGCTTCTGAAAAATATCATTCCAGTAGCTGTAAATTGGCTGTTATTTTTTTTCAAGTATACTTTTATCTGACTCTTTACACAACTTTGGTTTTAACTAAATATAACTAGCTGCTTTTACGGAGTGCATAGACTAACAGATACTTATTCTTATCAGCTACCAGGTCATCAGTACACCAACTGACATTTTCATGGTGATGGAATATGTTTCAGGAGGAGAACTGTTTGATTATATCTGTAAAAATGGAAGGGTAAGAAGTAGTCCAACTCTACAAATCAATTACTTGCATTCTGTTATTGCTTTTGCAACCTTCCTGTTAAATGAAGGTTTGTTTCTTATGTAATCAGCATTAATTTTGCGGTTAGCAATTAAAATATACCTTATGACTATATCTTGTTTTGAAAATAAAAATGGTTATATATTAACATGTTTCAGATCTTTATGTGTGACTCTGTAGCATTTTTCCACTCTACTGAAGAATAAATTATACTGATATATTCATTTACAATTACTGTGTACAAACTGGATGGATATGTTACCCAGTTGGAGTAGCTGTAAACTTTCTTCAGTATAAACTATTATTGAAAAGCTACTGTTGTGCCCTTATTACCCTCTTCTACTATTAGACTGGTTTCTGTGAAAGTCCTAAAGTCACTTTTGACAAACCATCTAGATAGCCGGGATACTTTTAGCTAGTTGTTAGACTGAGCAAACTTTGACATGGATTAGGGTGTGTTTATAGGAAATATCCAGTTAAGTCTGCTGTTTAGGGCTAGCTGCTAATAGGAGCATAAGTAGAATCTGAAATTTATCACTTATATACTGTCGTCAGCTTTTGTCAACTTTAATCTTATACCATGCTTAAGTATCTAAGTTCATTGATATTCTAATTAGACAAAGTTAATGTTTGGGTGCTAATATTTCTAATTACTGAGTATATAACATCTACTGTATAAAATATCAAAACTATAAATGATAGCTTTTGGTCGTTGGAAAGTTTCCTTCAATTCATATAGAGGAAAATCAAGTTATCCTTCCACTGTCTCAAAATTGTTTAAAACCTTTGTTTGTCTTAGCTTGATGAAAAGGAAAGTAGACGTCTGTTCCGGCAAATCCTTTCTGGTGTGGATTACTGTCACAGGCATATGGTAGTACATAGAGATCTGAAGCCTGAAAATGTGCTGCTTGATGCACACATGAATGCCAAGATAGCTGATTTTGGTAAGCATTGCTATTTTATATCTGATCACATTTTTGGTGTTATTTAGATCCTGTTAATTTAGATCCTGGCCCGACCCCAGGACCTCACTCGCTTTTCTCACTGCTTGTAGTTTGCAAAGTTCAGGTCGAAACAGTTTCTAATTGCTAAATATAGTCTTTACGAGTGGCTACAGTTGCAAATCCAAAACAACCACCTTCGAAGCAGAGCTCCTGCCTTTCTCTCTTTCGTCACAGCTTTTGCTAGTCTCCACTTCCATAGTTTTTTCTCCTTGGCCGGGCGCTGCTGATGAGTCACCTTCGACTTGGACTGAGTCACCCTCGACTTGGACCGGGGAAGTCGGTGCAATGCCCTGGCTTCGGACAGGCAGCTGCGGAATTCACCCTAAGGCAGTTCAAAACCACCAACTGCAGTGTCTCTGAGACAAGGAAAAACAAATGAAAAGAGAACCTAAAAAAAACTCCACTTAAACAAAGCCCAAACAGCCAGCAAAGCAAAAAACATGCAGCAAAAGGGGGCAAGCTGCTCATTCCAACAGACTTTAAAAGCTCCCTCAAAACACACCCCTCCCCCCCCTTCTGTTCCTGGCTGCACTGCTGGTTCTTAAAGACACAGCTTAATATTTTCTCTGATAATGCTAAGTAGACTTAGTTCCCCACCTTGCCACTTCAAAACTGACTCTCTTGTTGTCTGTTTCTTTATCTGTAAAATGCAGATGCTTAGCTCTCTTTTAAGTACAGTGCAGGGAAAGTTCATCATATTTAAGAACTACAATGCTCTAGTAAAATTTACTACTTCTAAGAAACTGCTCTAATTTCACTTTAAAAGCTCTACAGATGCGACTGAAAAATGTAATTAAAGCATAAAAGGTAAAATAAGAACAGTTTTGCAAATTTCTGTGCTTTTAGCTATATAACTGCTGTGAGAAACAGAGCTTACTCTTTGAAATTTTTAAAAGTTTAATAAGGGATAAAAGGGACAATATCCAGCGCTGGGGTGTTTGGCAATATGCCAAAACTACACTTGGCTTAAAATAATGTACTCATATACTGTTGCATTACATGCATTATATGCATATTCATGAGCGTTTATACATTATTCAAACATTCCTGTGAGTTTACATGTTTCAGGAATTCTTTTGCTTGGTTTTAACCTTTGACTTGTCTGCATGCCATCCTGTAGATTAAACCAATAGATTTTATTTTTTTCTCATGGTTCCATCTTGTTGTTTTTACATTCTCTGATAACAAAGAGTCAGTAAATTCTTCTCTTGGTGCTCTGGTTTTTGTCACTGTTATCTTATGATTCGGATAAGATAGTCCACAAATGTGAGAAACAATATAATTATTTTACACCATTCTCTGAGTTAGTTACATGAATAAAAGCATTTTAACATTACATAGTCTCTATTTTAATATTATGCTAAGGCCTAAGATATATTTATCATGCTACTATTTATATAAGCTATACAGTGCATACATAAACTGACAGATTATACTATACCAAAAAGCAGTTAAAAGAAATTATAAATTGTACCATATCAAAATCTTTGTGATTAATAATAACATGCAAAAGCTAACACATAAATGCGAAAGCCAATACTATATTGTCATTTATAACAGCTGCCTAAGTAATCAGAAGCTTAATTATTTATATTAGCTGTTTAACACAGCTGCTGTGAGGACTGGTAGCTAGTTCTTGGAACTGTCTGTGAGAAACAAGCCACACTCTTTAAAGTTTTTAAAAGTTTTATAAGGGATAAAAGGGACAGTAAACAGCGCTGGGTGCGTAGTCGTAGCCAGAGGCATGCCGGTTAATCGTAACAACTCTTCTTATATACTTTTTCCATTGCATTGGTTAAATACATATTCATAAAAATTATGCATATTCAAACATTTCTTTGAATTAATTTACATGTTCTGGGAATTCTTTAGCTTGGTTCAACCCCTGACCCGCCTTTTTAGAGTACATGCAGTAATGTGTATTGTGTTTTTGAGAGTCGTGTGTCACTTCCTCACAATGGCCCCCCTGCTCCGTGGTTTCACAGCAGGCGACAGTTATCAATAGTTGAAGGGTCAATGGCGGTTTTTATCACATCCGTTCCTTAAATGTTATCTGACCATGCAGAAGGTTTTAGTTATTTCCAAAAGTACTTTAAATCAACATTAGCTATTTCACAAATATATTTGAGTTATTCTCATTATTGTCAGTTAGTTACAAAAATAAAAGCATTAGTTATTATTTCACAGCTACAGCTACTGTGAAAAATGCCAATCACTTGTTTTTTAAAATTTTAAAAGTTTATTAGTAATAAAATAGTTATAAAAAAAGTAATAAAATTAGAGTAATAAAAATTTGGACAATTAGGATTAGGACAATACAAGACAATAAAAAGCAAAGAATTACAGACATCTGGATGTTTTTTGGCACTAAGCTGCCAAAAACATGCCTTGTGAACAAAGGAATAACCCTTAAAAGCAATAGCCTGTTGCATATTCATATATCTCATACATGATGCATAAATTCCTTGCAAATTAAGAATTTGTCTGTTTTTAGTCAACTTCTTCCCCTTAATCCTGGTGGTTCCATAAAGATGGAGAGAAGGTGGAAGAATGTTTGTCTTTTCTGATAAGGAGGCAGTAACTCCTTAGATGTCCTGTCGCTGTTATCTCTGTGCGAAGAGTTTCTTGATTATCTTATCCCTTTCTTGAGCTAGTAAAAAAAATCTTACATTGCATAGTTTCTATTTTAACATTATGTTATAACCTAAAACTATATTTAACACACTACTTAAA
This sequence comes from Vidua chalybeata, assembly GCF_026979565.1. Classification (NCBI taxonomy): domain Eukaryota; kingdom Metazoa; phylum Chordata; class Aves; order Passeriformes; family Viduidae; genus Vidua; species Vidua chalybeata. The sequence continues at coordinate 126,769 of NW_026530343.1, read as the reverse complement.
AAGGATTAATACAGTATTACAAAATAATCCTCCATAACACATATAGTATTCAATTTAATATTTGCAAAGAGCCAATCATTTAATCTGCATTTTTCACAGCTACTTCTGTAAAAGTTAACATTTTGCGAAAGCCAAAACTATAATATATGTTTATAACACTGTTTATAAACTAAAATATCATCTATACATGATGTTCTGAGAATACAAGCTACACAGGGGCCAGGGCAATGGCCACAAAAAGCTGACAAATTATACTATATCAAAAGCAGTTAAAAGTGATTACAAACTGTACTATATCAAAATAATTTGCAAAAGCCAATACATAATAGTGAAAGCCAACAACTACATAGTTATTTATAACATGTCTTATTGGGAAATCTGACCATATAAGCATAGTAAGGTATTCAAAGTCTTGTAGGTGTACTAGAAAATACTTGCCCTTGTAAAACACTTGGAGGTCTCTGAAAGATGCTTGGTAATGCTGAGTATTCTAACTTAAAAGCATGGTGTTCAAGTATGTGGGTGCAAGTATGAAAACTAGCCTAGCTGTGTTCTTTCATATTCTTCCCCCCAAGTAAGGGCATAATTTCTGGCTGAGTTTGCTGGCCTGTACTGATTTTGATTATGCACCCCACACTGAAGAAACTAGAAGATATTTTACACAGATATTCTAGAAGTGGTAATTCTTTACTGATTATAGGATATGCCAGAGTGGTGAATGAGGATGGCTTAGTTCTAAAGTACACTTTAATCACTAACAGTGTTTAGTATCGCTTGATTTTTAAATTGCAGTGTTTCAGAAACCAGTTGAAGCAGTGTCGGTGTCTAAATTGTGGCAAGGCTGTGTGCACTCCTCAGTTCCCTTATTCTATATAACCTCTTAAAGAATTTTGGGCAATTATGTGGTAGCATCTTCCACTTTGCCATTTAGAAGAGAATATGTTTTTTAAGATACTTTTGTGTTAATGACCAAAATCCTATATTACTATGTTGCTCTCTCCTTTAGAGAAGCTTTGTTCTCTATCATGCTTGTGTAATCCAGAATGGATTAGTTTTTGTCTTGGAATTAATATGTTTTTGAACATTCCTAGGTTGTGTGCAATAATGGATTGATGTTACTCAAGTTTCTGGTAAGCTAAATGCAGGATCATGTATCATTCTCATATAAAAATTTCAATCACTCCAAACAATTTTGCCTCCTTACTGAGATAAATTAGTTAACTTTCTAGTTTGAATTACCAGTGATCTTTTCTAGGTGGTATATGCAGTATGAAATCACTCTGCTCTGTGAATCTTGAGTAGTTACTCTTATATACTTTCAGGTCTATCAAATATGATGTCAGATGGCGAATTTTTAAGAACAAGCTGTGGTTCCCCTAACTATGCTGCACCAGAAGTAATTTCAGGAAGGTAGTTTCTTTTCTACTGGATGCATGTATGAGCTTCTTTTCTCTTGGATGCATGTGTGCATGTACTTCAGTCATTTTGCTGCTTAATTCTAAAGGCTACAAAATAGTGTAATTCACAAGCTTTATGCTAAGAAATTGTGGGCTGAACTCTTAATTGCCTTGATAATTTTTCGCAAATATTTAAGACTTTGACCTATCTTTGAATAGTTTTTGTAAGGTGGAGGTGATGTCTGATGTCCCAAATATAGTGTGTACGGTGTTCCTGAATTGGTTTAAAAATCTCATTTGCAGCTCACATCTTGGAAGTAGATGTACAGATAGAAATACAGGCAAAGTCTACTGTGAAGTTGAGTAGTAGTGAAATATCTGCTGTAGAATCTATATTCAGTCTGAATTTACTCAGTGATTGTCAAATATGCTGCTTTCAGCTCCCTACCCTAATATCTTTTGCTGATTGGGAGGCTAAATGTATGTTTTATTCATGCAGTAGCATAGAAGATATGTCAAGTTCTGCTATATGGACTTGTCTTAAGTTTCTTAGCCTCTAAGACTTGGAGGCTAGATGACTACATAGATTGCACTCAAACAGTGATAGCAATGTATAACATGGGTTTTCTTGGTAGTAGCTGCAAGTTTCTTTCAGTTTGCCATTATCTTAAATTGTATCTGTGGATTATTTTTATACAATAGAGAGGAAAGCTAAGTACTTTTCTAGTTTCTGTTGCATATGTAAAAAGGAAAGACACTACAGTTTGAGGCATAGTACTGAATGCTATAGTAAGTGCAGATTAGTTGTCCAAAGTTCATATACTCTTGATTAGCATGATACAATTTAAGAATGTAGAAAAAATATCTATTTAAATGTATTAAGCACAAATTGCTAATATTTAACTTTTTTCCCAGATTATACGCAGGTCCAGAAGTAGATATTTGGAGCAGTGGAGTTATTCTCTATGCTTTGTTATGTGGAACACTTCCATTTGATGATGATCACGTGCCAACCCTTTTTAAGAAGATATGTGATGGTATCTTTTATACCCCTCAATACCTGAATCCATCTGTATCTAGTCTTCTGAAACACATGCTGCAAGTAGATCCAATGAAGAGAGCAACAATCAGAAACATTAGGTAAAATGTTAACTGATATCTGATCAGAGGAGGCTGGAATGTTAATTTTAATGAAAATATGCAGAACAAAGAAATAATTTATATGGCTTGTCCCTGTTTTATAGTCTGAGATGAACAATTCAACTTCTGTTTTTTTGGCTTTAGCTCTGGCTCTGATCTCCTGTGGCCAATGAAGTATCTACTGGCAGTCAGAGTAAAACAAATATATATGTTGCATATAAAAAATCAGAGAAATTCTACATTTAAGAGTGCTAAAGCAAGCCTGTTTACCTGCAGAATGGTTTGCAAAAACTGTACGGTATTGACTTCTCTGGGCAAGAAAAATATTTGCTGATATGAACTGCTGTTTTGTATTGTAAATGTCTGAGGGGAAGTTATGACTTTTTAACCTGATAACTATTGCTTTTATTCATATATCTGCAGACTCAGCAAAATCATCTATTGAGGTTGAATATTCCGTGTGTAAGATGGCACTCACTATTTTAGCTTGAAAACCCTGACATGAACCTGTGTATGAGTGACAATTGCTACATAGAATACTGATAAGTTTAAGATTGCAGGTAGATATAGCCATCATGGACTCCAAATTTCAAGACAGAATTATGGAGAGGGTGACCACTGACAAGTGAACAGTAGGTAGAATTAAAAATAAGGTAGCTTCATGCAATAGCCTAGTTAGGTATTCCTGTTTTATTTGTAAGAAGCTCTAAGGAGAGAGCTCTGAAATACTACCTTACTGAAGATGCTTCCTCATTTAGGAATGGAGGTTATCAAGTTAGCAATGTTCTTGTTCTTTCAGTAAAACAAAAAATGTGTTACATATATCCCTTACAACTTCATTAAAATAGAAAGTACTTTCATAGAATCATAGAATGTTAAAGGGTTGGAAGGGACCCTAAAGATCATCTAATTTCATCCCCCCTGCCATGGGCTGGGATACCTTCCACTAGACCAGGTTGCTTAATATCGGTGATGGAGAGATGGGGACGGACATCTGAGCTTGGATCAGAAGCCGATTTTTATTGAGAATACAAAGTGCTTATGTAGGGTTTACTTGTATGACACTTATATAGGGTTCTATTTTTGGTAACAATTTCCCATTGGTTACACATTCTTCATGACATCAGTTACCTGGTAATCATTATCTTATCACAAAGTTTCACAACATGTCTCTTGGTCACTTCTACCCCAGGGAGCAGTTATCTGTGTCTGTCTCTCCCATGGTTTCTGCTCGATCACACCTAAGATATCAGGCTCCTTTATCAGTTCCACTGTACTCTCTGTCTTACTCTCCATAGCTCAAAGCCTTATCCAACCTGGCCTTGAACACTTCCAGGGATGGGGCATCCACAACCTCCCTGGGCAACCTGTCCCAGTGCCTGACCACCCACACAATAAAGAATTTCTTCCTAATATCTAACCTAAGTTTCCCCTCTTTCAATTTGTACCCATTACTCCTTGTCCTATCACTACAGTTTTTAATGAAGAGTCCCTCTCTGGCTTCCCTGTAGGCTCCTTCAGATACTGAAAGGTGCTGTGAGTTCTCCAGGGTGAACAGCCCCAACTTTCTCAGCCTGTCTTCATAGAGAAGGTGCTCCAATCCTCTTATCAAGTTAGTCTCCCTCCTCTGGACTTGCTCCAACAAATCCATGTCCTTCTTATGTTGAGGACACCAGACCTGAATGCAGTACTCCAGGTAGGGTCTCACAAGAGCAGAACAGAGGGAGAGAATCACCTCCCTCACCCTGCTGGCCACTATCCTTTGGATGCAGCCCAGGATTCCATTGGCTTTCTGGGCTGTGAGCACTCACTGCCAGCTCATGGTGAGTTTTTCATTACTTATCACCCCCAAGTCCTTCTCTGCAGAGCTGCTCTCAATCACTTCTCTGCCCAACCTGTAGGTGTGCCTGGGATTTCTTTGACCCAGGTGTAGGACTTTGCACTTTGTTTTGTTGAACTAGATGAAGTTTACGCAGGCCCACTTCTCAAGTGTGTCAAGGTCCCTCTAGATGGCATCCTTTCCCTCCATTGTGTCAACTGCACCACACAGCTCAGTGTTGTCACCAAATTTGCTGAGGGTGCCCTTGATCCCGCTGTCCATGTTGTCGTCAAAGATGTTGAACAGTATTGGCCCCAGTACCCACCCCTGAGGGACACCACTCATCACTGGTCTCCATGTGGACAATGAGCTGTTGACCCCAACTCTTTGTATGCGACCAGCCAGCCAGTTCTTTATCCACTGAGTGGTCCATCCATCAAATCCATGTCTCTCCAATTTGGAGACAAAGATGTCATGCGGGACAGTGTCAAATACTTTGCACAAGTCCAGGCAGATGATGTCAGTTGCTCTGCTCCATCTACCAATGCTGTAGCCCCGTCACAGAAGGTCATCAAATTTTTCAGGCATGATTTCCCTTTTATAAAGCCATGTTGGCTGTTAACAATCACCTCTGTTTTCCATGTGCCGTAGCATAATTTCCAGGAGAATCTGCTTCATGATCTTGCCAGGCACAGAGGTGAGACTGACTGGGCTGTAGTACCCTGGGTCTTCTGCTTTCCCCTTTTTAAAAATGGGAATTATATTTCCTTTTTTCCAGTCCTTGGGAAGTTCACCTGACTGCCACAATTTAAAAAAAATTATGGGTAGTGGCTTAGCAACTTTCTCTGCCAGCTCCCTCAGGACCCATGAATGAATCTCATTGGGTCCCATGGACTTGTGCACATTCCGGTTCTTTACATGGTCTCGAACCTGATATTTTTCTACAGTGGGCTTAGGGTCTTCATTCTCCCAGTCCCTTTCTTAACTTGAGGAGTGTGGCTGGAGCACTTGCTGTTGAAGACTAAGGCATAGAAGTCATTGAGAAGACTTGGAGAAATCAAAGCACTGAGAACTAAACATTGTAAAACTTAAGCTAAGTTCCTATCCATTCATCTAAGTCATGTTAAATAAGTCCAAAAGAGAAGTGATATGAAAAAAGATGTTGAAAAATGTTGACTACAGAGCATGGATGGATTTTTGAATCCTAAACAATTTTGTCCTGTTAGCTATGAGACATCATCTCAGTTTAAAGGATAAACTTTTGAGTTTAATTGACTCCCTTAATTTTTATAGTGGTATGTGCATGCAAAGAAAGAGGCCCACTGTAACAAATAATAACAAAATATTCAGTTATTCAGCTAGAGCTGTGCTTTATAATCATATAGGAAAAACTTTTTCTACTTCTAAGTTAATTGCTTTCATATGATGAAAGTACATTTTGCTCAATTCAGTTGTGCTGAGGCATGTTCTCAGGCTCATACTGACTAGAGCTTGATCAATATAACTGCTCTTAAATCTGTAGCAATTCTTTATGCTATAGAATAGGATATTTATAAAATTAGCATCATGCCGTATCCTTCGACTAGTTAAACAGCTTACTCTAGGCACACAAAATTATTTATTTCCATATGATTGGGCAACCTAAGTATTTGGTTCCTTCTATATATTTCCTTTTCACTCTTAGCCTATGGATACACTAGTAAAGAGGTACAGATCAACTCTTCTGTAGCCTTCCCTCAACTCTTTAAGGCTTGAAGAGACAGCAAGGGGGTTTTCTGAATGGAAAACTCATAGGCAGCTTGTTGGGGGTGGGGAGCATGTGACTTCAGTGTTCAAACATTTACTAAAAAAAAACTATTCAGTATCAAGATTTCTTTAATTTGTGAAGTATTCTTATGTATATACTTGGGGAGGGACAGCTTTGATTGGGTAGCATACATATTTCAGTTGAAAATATCTCAAAACTAAAATTGTTTTTCTTTTTACTGCCACTAACTACAAACCCAATGCCAAAACCACAACTATTTCTATAAAAAGCTGGTTGACTTATACAAAGATATTATTCATGATCAGGTAGTTGAAACCCTTAGAGGAAAGGCATTTTTCAGTCTCCTGCAAAATGTCTAGCAAAATCTTGTGAAGGAGATGATTACTTTTCACTATGTACTGTTGTGTTGCACAGAAGGGGACTTGTACTGACAACTGTTGATCTTTTTTGTATAGACTAAGAATAATTTTATTTTTAAAATAATTTAATAATAAAAAGATTTGCTTTGCATATATATACTCAGATTTTATTTTTAAATCTAGAGAACATGAATGGTTTAAGCAGGACCTTCCCAAATACCTGTTTCCTGAAGACCCGTCATATAGTTCTACCATGATTGATGATGAAGCCTTAAAAGAAGTGTGTGAGAAGTTTGAATGCACTGAAGAAGAAGTGCTAAGTTGTCTGTACAGCCAAAATCATCAGGACCCTTTAGTGGTTGCGTATCACCTCATTATAGATAATAGAAGAATAATGAATGAGACCAAAGACTTCTACTTGGCTACAAGCCCACCGGATTCTTTTCTTGATGATCACAATCTATCTCGACCTCATCCTGAAAGAGTGCCATTCTTAGTAGCTGAAGCACCACGTCCCCGTCATACTCTTGATGAGCTGAATCCACAGAAGTCAAAACACCAAGGTGTAAGAAGAGCGAAGTGGCACTTGGGAATACGGAGTCAGAGTAGACCAAATGATATCATGTCTGAAGTTTGTCGAGCAATTAAACAACTGGATTATGAATGGAAGGTAAAGAATAAAGGGTCCTTACAGCAGACAACAGTAAATTTTTGTTTGAGCTGTGTAATTACATAGCCTTGAAGTATGAAATTGTGTTCTCCTGTGCTGTGGAAAATAGTCTTGTGTGCCTGTACTGACTACTTGTGTTTGCTGTGCAGGAAGGGTTTGGGGAGGAAGGCTATTTATGCTGGCAGGAATAATCTTGCTAATGTGTTTAATCTTTCTACTGGGACTCTGGGAATATGCTGAGTAGGGTGTTTTGTTTGAGGTTTTTTGGTGTGTTTTTGTTGGTAATAAAAACTCTGACAAGCAAACCTGAAATCACTTAATAACATCAGTGACTTGAAATAAGAAAAACAATGTGCAGTGCTTCTAAAACAGTTCTAGTTACTAAGTCAAATCTCTTGTGTACTAGGTTGTAAATCCATACTATCTGCGTGTTCGAAGCAAGAATCCAGTGACAAGTGCATATTCCAAAATGAGTCTACAGTTGTATCAGGTGGATAGCAGGACGTACTTACTGGACTTCCGTAGCATTGATGGTATGTAAAGACTTAAGTCAATGGACTTGTAAGGAGAATAATTTTAAATGCAAACATGTCTTAACTTACTTGTTTATAAGTGATGTAAGTGTTGCCCTTTATTAGTTTAAGTCAAGCTAGATCTGCATTAATGTTTCTTTATTCCTTCCTTGTCTAGTGTTCCTATGATCAGATGGTTAGCTGTTTCATTCCTTAAATAATCACTTTTTATCTATATCAACTCTCAAACTGCTCCATTTTGTGTCTGCACCAGCACTAATATTGCTGGTGCAAAAGGGGAAGGATTGTTGGAGGTGAGTTTTGAATCAACCTAAACTGGTTTTGTGGCCTCACCCCCAAATTTAAACTTTAATTTAGATCTGAAGTAAGCATGGGAACATATTTTCCTAGTGAAGATAAAGCTTGGCATTTAGGCATGCAAATTTGACTTTAGCTGTACATTGCTGTACTGCATCTGGCTGAGATGGAGTTAACTTTCTTCATTGTAGCTGGTATGGTGCTGTGTTTTTGATCTGTGACTAAAACAGTGTTCTGGCTATTGCTGAACAGTACTTGCATAGTATCTAGTCTTTCTGTTTTCTCACTGTGGTGCACCCAATGAGTAGGCTGGGGGTGAATAAGAAGTTTTATGGGGACATAACCTGAAATGCTGACCTGGCTTGATCAAAGTGATATCATGCTATATGATGTCATGCTTAGCAAAAAATCTGAGTGGATGGGAGTTTGGGGAAGGTAACCATTGTTCGGAGACTGGCTGCGTGTTAGCATGCTTATAGGAGGTGGCACGTGGTTGCCTTTGCATCACTTTTCTTTCTTTCTTCCTTCATCTAAGTAAGCTGTTTATCTCAGTCTATGAGTTTTCTTGCTTTTGTCTTTCCAATTCTCTTCCTCCGTTGCACTAAGGGTAGTGTGGAGTGAATGAAGGGCTGGCTGGGGATTTAGCTGTCAGCAAAGTCCAACCCAACAATGCTAGGAGTAGACAAAATTTAAGATGGGCATATGCTTGCAGTAAGTGAAGTCTTGAAAGTAGTTGGACAGATCTGTAGGAAAAACTTTTATAGAGCGACAATATCACAGCATACAACTCTGTTGTGGTTTAAGCACAGCTGGGAACTAAGCCTCACACAGCTGCTCCTTCACTTGCCCCTGGTAGAATGGGGGAGACAATCAAAAGGGTAAAACTGAGAAAACTCATGGGTTTAGATAGAGACAGTTTAATACAGAAAGCAAAAGCCACATGTGCAAGCAAAGCAAAACAAGAAATTTGGTCACTCCTTTCCATGGGCAGGCAGGTGTTCAGCCATTTCCATCATGCATAACAGTTATTTGGGATGACAAATGCCATCACTCCAAACATCCCCCACTTCCTTCTTCCCTCAGCTTTATATGCTGAGCATGATGTCATATGGTCTGGAATATTCCTTTGGTCAGTTGGGGTCAGCTATCCCAGCTGTGTTCCCTCCCAACTTCTTGTGCATCCCCAGCCTACTTACTGGCGGGGTGGTATGAGAAGCAGAAAAGTCCTTGATGCTGTGCAAGCTCTGCTCAGCAATAACAAAAACATCCCTGTATTTTCACACTGTTTTAGCACAAATCCAAACCATAGCCCCGTGCTAGCTACTAGGAAGAAAATTAACTATTCCAGTGAAAACCAGCACAAACTGCAAGTCATACCTTCCTGAAAATGGAGGAGCAAATATAGACTGGCCATAATGCTTGTTTAAAAGCATAGTAGTCTAAAGCAAATTATTTATAGCCAATAGTGTACATGATATGCCTAGGAAAACGTGTCATGGAAAAAGAATTTACTGGAATATGGCTGGACTACAGTACAGGATGGCTAAGGCTGAGTCTCATGACAGTTTAACCTGATCTGACTTGGCAATGCAATTCTTGCCTTGTCCCTTCTAACCATACAAGTGTTTGCTGAGGCTGGGGCAGCTGCAGTCCTGGCCTCAGCTCTTGAGGAAATACAAGCCTAGGGCATGGATTTGGCATCTCTCTTCCAGCAGTGAAGCTGATCTGACTTGCCCTCCACCACAGCTAGCCATTCTTTATCCCTCTTGCAAACTGTAGTTTAAAGTAGCTTTGATGTGAAGACCCAATCTCTTCTGTGTTCACTAACTTCTCTTAGAAATAACTTTGTCTGGTAACAGGTGCAAGTCAAAACTAATGTTGAGTATTTAAAGTAAGAATAGAGATACTTCAGCAGAAAATTACCTTCAGTATGAGGTAGAAATGCTTCCATCTTAGAAGTAAACTTAAACTGTTGCAGCCCAAATGCATATTAAAGAGAAAAACTTCCAAAAACAAAGGATGTAGATGTATCAATGAATTATAAGGAAATACAAAGTATGAATAACCAAATAGAAAGAAAGCAAATAAAATACTATCAAAAAGCATCTACACAATGTTCAAAATGTTATTTGATTTAACCTTATGATGCTGTCATGTTTCTGTTTTAAGTTTAAGCTAAATCTATTTAGCTATTAGCTGCTGAAACTACATGAAAAATTCAGTGAGTGCTGGTCTAAACTAGATCCGATAGTCCTGGAGCACAGTTCAAAGCACAAGAATAATTTGCATAAGGACATTTAATTCTGTTGCTATATGTATAAGCTTTTATTTTGTATCAACTACATACAGTTGTAAAAGCTGTTTATGTATTAATCAACATTTAAAAAAATCAAGATTGGAAGTGTGAAAAAGGGAAGTTTGCTGTTCCTATGATTAATTTTCCTCTTCTCTCTAATTATCCCCCAGATGAAATTACTGAAGCAAAATCTGGGACTGCAACTCCACAGAGATCAGGTTCTGTGAGCAACTGTAGATCCTGTCAAAAAGATTCAGATGGTGATGCACAGGGAAAATCTGCAGATATATCCCTTACACCATCAGTAGCCTCTTTGATTGATTCTTCTAAGGCTGAATTAACTCCAAGACCAGGGAGTCATACAATAGAATTCTTTGAGATGTGTGCAAATCTTATTAAAATACTTGCACAATAAGTTTGAAAGTGGGCTTATTTCTTTTACAGCAATAACCTTGCCTAAATCATAGTCAGATGCTTCCAGTTATAATTAAGTTAAATGAACTAAGGTGCTGAAAAAACTAGCCACAGAATGCAATTTTCAGGGGGATTGGAATGATTATATGCCATTATGTATATTATTTTGAAGCTGGAGTGAATTCTGATTGTCCGCTGTCCAATAGCATTATACAGGTATAAGAAGTCACGTGCCCTTGGCAGTGTTCATAACACTTTACACTGATTGCACATTAGAATTCAAATATTTAAGTTATGCTGGCCTTCTCGCTTTTTTTCACTGATAATACATACATCTAATGCACTGTAAGTAAATGTAGTTCAATGACTTAAATATGACTTGATCAGCATCTATAGTTGTGCCTTAGTTGATCAGAATTGTCAACATCTAACAGTAATATATTAAAACTGCTTTTTCTTCCCTCTTCTTTGACAGTAAATGATAAAGAATAGTTTGATGCATTATAATATACTACTTTTAATAACAGATAAATATGATTAAATGCATGCAAATCCAACCAGGTGAAAATATGTGTAGGGGCTTTGTAATGCACTAAGGGTGAAATTCTGTGGGCTGTAAGTAGAACAATTCAGGCCACAGCAGTGGTGAGAGGCTTAATGCTGAGAAGACTTGGCACCCTGTGTGCTGAAACAAAATGTGGTTCTGTGAAGAACTGTCAGCAGGTTCCTGATCTGTGCAGATTTAGTAGCTCATATCTTAGTGTGGTAGAAGCACAGCAGTTCCCCATTGCTACTGCAGGCTGAGAATCCTGTTCCTTATAAACACATGCATGTAGTTAAAAGCACAGCTCTATGGCCTCTTGCATGCTATTCTAGAATCTAAAATTTTCACATTTAAAAATATGTTCATACTTTGATACAGCTGTTTATATCATATGCTACCTTGCCATATATTTTATAGAATTCACATTGCAGTTGAAAATACATATATAGGTTTAGGTTTTTCAAAGCAGCTTTTATAGTGAACTCTGCCATTTAAATTGTGGCATTAGTAGTCCAACTTTTCAGTTGAACATTTAAAACTGATCATGACAGCTTATCATATAATCGTAGAATGGTTTGGGTTGGGAGAGACCTTAAAGATTACCTGCTTCTAACTCTCTGCCATGGGCAGGGACACCTTCCACTAGACCAGGTTACTTGTAAACCCATCCAACCTGGCCTTGAACACTTCCAGGGACGGGGTGTCCACAGCCTCTCTGGGCAACCTGTGCTGGGGCCTCACCACACTCATAGTAAAGAACTTCTTCCTAATATCTAACCTAAACTTGCTCTTCTTTAGCTTAAGGCCATTCCCCCTTCTCCTGTCACTGCATGCCCTTGTGAAAAGTCCCTCTCCATGTACCTTGTAGGCCCCCTTTAGGTACTGTAAGGCTGCAATAAGGTCACCCCAGACCCTTCTCCAGGCTGAACAGCCCTAAGTCTCTCAGCCTGTCTTCATAGAGAGGTGTTCCTGCCCTCCGATCCTCCTTGTGGCCTCCTTTGGAGTTGTTCTAAAAGGTCAATACCTTTTCTTGTGTTGGGGGCCCCAGAGCTGGATGCAGGACTCCAGGTGGGATCTCACAAGAAGAGAATAGAGGGGCAGAATCACCTCCCTCAACCAGCTGGGTATACAGTGATAGGATAAGGAGTGTTGGAACCCAGGGCACAGGGAATATTTCTATGCCTGTCCTGGGAAGTTCTGATCCCCAGGAGAGCACTGCTTTTAACCTTTCTCCATGGAGAAAGCTTCCAAGACCTTGGGAAGAATTGGAATCTACGAGTGTGTGAAATAGATAGCAGTACAGTTTATCACAGGGTGAAAAAGAGTTTTGGGATTTTCGTATGGAGGTAGATAGGAGACAAGATGGAGGATTTTGGGCATTGTCAGATCTCCTTCTTGTTCTTCATCTACTCAGTTTTCTGCAGTGTTGGGAGCACAGGGTGACTGGTTAGAAAGAACCACAATGCAGATGTTGGGTAGACAGAAAAATAATTAGTTATTGGTAGAAAGGTAGAAATAAAGTATGTTCTAAGAGTTAATTGGACAAAATAGCTTTAAAAGACCTTGAACCTGTGTGTCTTGTGGCTTTTGGTGCCTTCTCCTTGTACACTAAGTCTGAGATGTAGATGGTGTGCAGAACTTCTGATAAGAGAAAAATAAACAACAACCCGAAGACTGAAAAAACCAAGAGTCCCATCCGTCTCTCGTTCCTGACACAGAACTTTTTAGGGGTCTCCTGTCATGGGTTGACACTGGAGCAATGTTAGTGCCCTTATGAAAATACTCTTTCTTAAATAATTGTTGTGAGATGTTATCAGGAACAGAGTAGAGCAGGCTTAAGCTTAATAACAAAGGAAAAAAAAAACTTTATTAAACTACTACTACTACTATAAAAGACACACACACTAAATCCAGGATGAAGACCCTCTAAAACACTCTTCCTCCCCCCACTTAATTTTTAAAACAACTACTGTGAAACATTACTTGGGATTCTTGATCAAGTTGCTACTCTTCAGATAATCAATACTCAGTGTATTAAGGGAGAGAGGAGTCTCTCTTGTACTATAGACTCTCAGGAAACACAGTTGCCACTTCCTGTGTTTCCATGTTATACATGGTAACCGCTCAGAGAAAATCTGCCAGTGTGACACTCTCCTTTCTATGTCACAGTGCTTTTACTACTATGTATGGACAGACTGCCTATAGGGTTCTTTTAAGGATGCTTTGCTACAGACTTAAAGAGACAACAGTTCAGCTTCTCATTTTGGGACTACAGTCCCCCCCAGTTTTCTTCCTCCCCTGGGGTTGAGGGTCTAAGAACAGAGATCATCTTCTTGAAGACAGAGGGCATCACTACACTTTCTTCAGCTTTTTTTTTTTGTTCTCTCCATTCCTGTGTTGGCAGTTGCTGAAGCAGGTCTCTTTGGTTCACGATTGTATCTTCTTAAAAATGCAGTCTCTATTGTAGGAGAATTTGGTTCAGTCTATGGCTAACAAGAAAAGTCTAGTTAAAAGCTACTCCATCATCTCTTCCTACTTAAAAATTTCTTCTTTTAACATCTTAGGTCCTGGACTGTCTCTTATCTACTTTAAATTGAGGAGGAGTAATATTTTACAAAGCCTTCATTTCTTAGGATAGGGTTAAAAGTTCAGACTTCCTGGATGGCTGAAATCTCTGTTCAGAACTAACTCTAACTCCCACGCTGGGCATCTTCCCCCCCCTTCTCTTTATCTTCTGCTGGCAAATTTTTAGGTGCTGTCAAGCTCTCTGTCTCTTTCCCTCGGCGGGGGGGGGGGAGAGGGGGGGCGGAACAAAGGTATTTCTGTCTCTCTCTACCTTTCCGTCCACAAGAACTAGCTCAGTTCTAGTCCTTTAGCCCCCTCGGCCTACCTGGACAAGGCCGCGTGGCTTCCCCTCTCCCACCCAGCCTGTGGCTGGGTAGGGGAGAGTTTGTACTTTCTGACAACTAAAACTAAAGAGACAGTTCCCCTGAGAGTTCTTACTTTTAACCCCCTGTGTTCTCAGAAGCGTGTCTATACCTTCAGTGGTCAGTCTAAATGCTAATATCTAAACCTGACCACTGATTAGTTTAACTACCAACTTCTTAAAAAAATTCACTTCTATGTCAAACCACAACAGATGGTCCCATCAGGGCGACCCACAAGGGAGGTTTTGACAAGGAGGAATGGCCTTAAGCTGAAGGAGAGAAGGTTTCGATTATATATTAGGAAGAAATTCTTTATTATAAGGGTGGTGAAGCACTGGCACAGGTTGCCCACAGGTTGTGGATTCTCCATCCCTGGAAGTGTTCAAGGCCAGATTGGATGGGGCTTGGAGCAATCTGGTCTAGTGGAAGGTGTCCCTGCCCATGGCAAGGGGGTTGGAAGTAGATTATCTTTAAGGTCCCTTCTGACCCTAGCCATTCTGTGATTCTTTATCAAGCTTCTCATCCACAACCATCCTCAGTCCTCCCAGGGCTAATTCTTGATTCATTTTACACCCAGCTTTTAATTGTGCTTGGGACTCAAAAAGTTTTTAACAGTAGATTTCTATTACCAATGTCATACATCCTACCACAGTTATGGTTTTTGCAATGTTTTCAGAACAAAATTGAACCTTAAATGTTAAAATCTTAGCTAATACTTGCACAAAAACATTTACTCTCTTGTAAACTGGATATAATTATCCACAGTTCCATTTTAATCTAGCACTAATAGATGTAAACATTGCACAATAAACTATGTCATAAAACATTTGCATTCAACAATGAGCATTCTCTTCAAAGTCAACTTCATTACCTACTTTCTTTCAAAGATTGCTCTTCTGATTAGAGACTGGAAACAAAGCATTATTTTGATCAGTAAAGTCTTGACCCTGAAAATGAATGTGAGTTATTGTCATTGTCTAGCTGAAAAATGCTAGCTACACCTATAAGAATAGTCTAATCCAGGCCAACTGGTTCCAGTTATGAATATGCACAACACAGAATTTGAACAAACTTAAAGCTGCTTAAGCCCTGGAGCTGCCGTAACTGTGTTCTGAACTGGGAAATGGTGTAGTCTGCTTAATATGTAGGTTCATGTTACAGCTCCAGTTCTTTATCCTCAAGTGTCACACACTGTCCCCATAATGCATGGTTGTATTACTGTATCTCAAAGTGGAAGATTTCTCTTAATGCTTTGGGTTTAAATTCCTGAGATTGAGATGTCAACATGAGACAAGTTGCCCATCCTACTTAAGTGGGGGTTTGTGTTATGTGGGGTCTTTTTAAGCCTTGTAAGAAATTATTCTGATGTACTAAATAAATCAGTGTACTCATTTTTGTTACCCTTTTATTTTGAAGTTGGTAAATGTTGTACAATATAACAAATGAAGAGGGTTTTTTGTTTTTTTAATTGCAGTAATTTCTCATCTGGAATTGGTTTGGAATCACTGAAAGGGTCTCTTTGTGTATGTTAAGCTAAATATTTGCAAATGGTATCTGGTCCTGTTTTGCAAATTTTTAATGCTGACCACAAGTGCAAGGTGTCAAGGTACAAATATATTTTAATTTTTATATACTTTTTGGCACTCATGCATTAAGGCAACCTTAGTTATTTAGTCTCAGTATCTGATAGCGGAAGAGAGTTTCTGGCAGAAGTGTACAGTATGTATAGCTTTATTTAAAGTAAATTTTATTGGTATGATAAATCGGTTTTGATGGACAAAAGTTTCCTGATGGAACAGAGTTGAGGTGGGGTTTGGGGTCTTTTTGTTTGTTGTGGGGGCTAGCTTATACAGTGGGAGGGAGGGGAAATAATGCACTGGAGAGTCCAGAAGAAGTGAGGCCCACTGGTTGAGATACCCGTGCAGGGAGGGTAATACCTGAGAAAGAGACAGCAAATAATTTCTCACTATTCCCTCCCCTTCTAAGTGCATTTGGTCAGTTTGATTTCCTGGCAGGATATGGTTTTCCATATAATACTTTGAAGGGACTTTCTCCCTCTCTAACCCATAGAGTTATCTTGATTCTCATCAATAAAACAGATAAAACCTCCACCCATTTAGGACGTGTTTCCTGACATAATTTTGTGATTTGCCTCTTGAGAGTCTGTAGGAATAAGGCCTACAGCCATGAGATATACCATAAAATATGTGTTGAAGGAATTAATGTGAGCGTGATAGCCTACTGATGGGGCTGATAGTTTGTCGGGCAGATGCTGGATGACCCTTATCCCTGCAATTGGCCAGGTGAAAGAGGAAGTGATACTAAGGCATCACAGTTCTGTTCCACCCTTGCACAAGATCCAGAGCCTTTGTAACATCTCTCTTTGTTACTCTTGATATCCCTAATTTACATATAAAGTGGCTTCCCTTCCCCATTTATGATGGCAGTAACGGGATATTTGACTGCAGTGTCATCTCCACTTCTCCCAAGAATGAGAATATGACCACCTTGCAGACAGGTTGATGGTCTTTCTCTCCTCTCCTCCTCAAAGCAGGGACACCTCTTTGGTAAGATTTGTGCATCTGACTATGTTGGAGTATACCTGGAAACACTTGATTATAGTGCTATACACTTATATTTTGTAGATCTAGTGAATTTTTCACCATTAATCTAAGAAGAATCTATAATCTGTTGCTTCAATAAACCACACTACTTGTGAATCTATGATTGTAGAAGTTCTTATTGAACACAACCAAATTTGTAGTGTTAAACTGGTATACTGCACTACTGGTGAATCTGTGAGCGAGAATGAGACCAGACTTACAGTGTAACCCACACTATTTGTTTGTTTAGGATCTTATTGAATGTGACCAGACTTATAGTGCTGTATTGGTTCTAATCAGAAATTAAACCCAGCTGCACCCATCCCCTCTGACCTATGAGGACCAGCTGGAAAACAACAGGGTATATTTTCTGCAAAATTTCTATCCCCTTAGTTCAAAAGAGTCTTATTAATTCTATTTTTCCACTTGACTGCAGTCTCCAGGGAGTGGGCAAATCCCATTTCATTCCCTGAAAATTTTATACATGCTGAACTACCTCTGAAATAAAATGGGGACCATTATCTAAGGACAGATCTTCGGGGATCCCAAACCTAGGAATTATTTCCTTTAGCAGAATTGCAGCAACCTCTCTAGCTTGACTGTTACGACATGGGAAAGCCTCTTGGCCATTCTGAGAAGGTACCTGTCATGGTTTGACACTGGCGCAATGCCAGCACCCCCATGAAAATGCACCTTCCCTAAATAAATGCTGTGAGATGTTATCAGGGACAGAGCAGAGCAGGCCCAAGCTTAATAACAAAGGAAAAAAAAACTTTATTAAACTACTACTAATACAGAAAACACATAAACTAAATCCAGGATGAAGACCTTTTAAAACCACCCCTCCTCCTCCCAATTCCAAACACACCCAGCCATGAAACATTACCCGGGATTCTTGATCAAATTACCACCCTTCAGGTAATCTATGCTTAAACTATCAAGGGAGAGAGAAGTCTCTCTTGCACCACAGGCCCCCCAGGAAACACAGCTGCCCCCCTGTGTTTCCCTGTCACACATGGCAACCGCCCGGAAGAAAAATCTGCCAGTGTGACACTCTCCTTTCCATGTCACAGTGCTCTCACCACCGTGCATGGACAGACTGCTCATAGGGCTCCTTTAAGGATGCTTTGCCACGGACCCAAAGATATAACAGTTCAGTTTCTCATCCTGGGACTACAGTCCCCCCCATTTTCCCCTGGGGCCGAGGGGTCCAAAAACAGGACTCATCTTCTTCCCGAAGACAGAGGGTATCACCATTCCCTCTTCAGCTCTCTTCGTTTCTCGCCATTCTTGTGCTGTTTGAAGCTGAAACAGGTCTCCCTGGGTCACCACTGCATCCCCCTAAAATGCAGTCTCTATTGCAGGAGATTTTGGTTCAGTCCATGGCTAACAAGAAAAGTCCAGCTAAAAAGCTACTTCATCATCTCCTCCCACCTAAATATTTCTTCTTCTAACATCTCAGGTCCCGGACTATCTCTCTTCCACTACAAATCAAGGAGGAGTAATACCTTTAAAAAAGCCCTCATTCCCTCGAAAGGGTTAAAAGTTCAGACTCCCCGGACGGCCGATATCTCAGTCCGGCGTTCCGCCTCCCACGCTGGGCATTTCCCCCCCCCTTCTCCTTCTCCTCTGCCGGCAGATTTCCAGGTGCCGCCAGGCTCTCCGTCTCTTTCCCACATGGGCGGGGGGCAAAGGCATCTCCGCTTCTCTCCACCCTTCTGTCCACAGGAGCTGGCTGGGTTCCAGACCCTCAGCCCCCTCGGCCTACCTGGACAAGGCCGTGTGGCTTCCCCTCCCCCACCCAGCCTAAGGCTGGGCAGGGGGGGAGTCTGCACTCTCTGACGACCGGAACCAAAAGAGAGAGTTCTCCTGGGAGTTCTTGCTTTTAACCCCCTGTGTTCTCAGAGGCGTGTCCATACTTTCAGTGGTCACTCCAGGTGCCAATATCCAAACCTGACCACTGATTGGTTTGACCCAACTTCCTGGAAAAAATTCACTTCCATGTCAAACCACGACAGTACCCCACTAAAATGAGTGGATATTGTTGCTGTTACTTTTCATTTTTTTTCTCATTTCTGTTTCCAGTAAATTTTTCTTAGCTCAGCCCATGATCTTCACCTTTTGTGCCTCTAATTTTCAACTCCATCCCACCTCAGCTTCATGCCATTGCCTTGTGTCCTATCACTGGTAACCAGAGACGAGATCAGTGCCTGCCTCTCCATTTCCCCTTGCGAGGAGGCTGTAGGCTGCGATAAGGTCTCCCCTCAGTCTCCTCTTCTCCAGGTTGAACAAGCCAAGTGACCTCAGACACTTCTTGTATGGCTTCCCCTCTAGGAACATCACCTGCCCCAACTGGCTGGCGATGCTGTGCCTGATGCACATTAGAACACAGTTGGCCCTCCTGGATGCCAGGGAAAACTGCTGACTTAAACTTGTCATCAACTCAGACCCCCAGGTCCCCTTCTGCGGTGCTGTTCTTGAGCCTCTCATTCCTCAGTCTGTGCATATATCCAGAGTTGCTCTGTCACTGGTACAAAATCTGGCACTTGTCTTTGTTGAACTTCATATGGGTGGTGATTGCCCAATCCTCTAATTTGTCTAGGTCTCTCTGCAGGGGCTCTGTATTGGTTTTGCATGGCCTGTTTTTTTGTAGCAGGGGGGCCACAAAGATGGCTCCTGTGAAAAGCTGCTGGAAGCTTCCACCATGTCCAGTAGAGCCAATCTTTGATGGCTTTGAAGATGGACATGCTGCTGGCCAAAACTGGGCCAATGAGAGAAATTGGTAATGCCTCTGTGATGACATATTTAGGAAGAAAATCAAAACTAAGTCACAAGGTTTTGCTTCCAGTCAGAGAAGAGGAGGAGGTGAGAATATGTGAGGGAAAACAACACGGTGACACCAAGGTCAGTGGAGAAGGAGGGAGAGGAGGTGCTTCAGGCACTGGAGCTGAAATTCCTCTGCAGGCCATGGTGAAGACCATGGTGAAGCAGGTTGTCTCCCTGCAGCCCATGGGTCCACAGGGGATGCAGAGATCCACCCGCAGCCTGTGGGGCAGGTGCCCATGCTGGAGCAGGTGGATGCCTCAAGGAGGCTGTGGTCCAGTGGGAGACCTGGTGGAGAGAGGACCCCTGCTTCCAGGCTGAAGCAGCCTGTCCTTGGAGGACTGCACCTTGTGAAATGAGAGACCCACATTGCAGCAGTTTTGGGAAGACTGTCTGCTTGTGGGAGGGACTCATGTTACAGCAGGTGCGGTATGGCTGCTTGTCATGATTTGATGCTGGCACAATGCCAGCATCCCCATGAAAATGCACCTTCCCCAAATAAATGCTGTGAGATGCGATCAGGAACAGAGCAGAGCAGGCCCAAGCTTAGAAATAAAGGAAAAAAAACTTTATTAAGCTACTACTACTATAAAAGACACACACACTAAATCCAGAATGAAAACCCTCCAAAACACTCATCCTCCCCCCACCCAAATTCCAACAAACCGCAGTGAGACACAACTTGGACCCTCAATCAAGTCATCACCCTTCAGATAATCAATACTCAGTCCCTCAAGGGAGAGAGGAGTCTCTCTTGCACCATAGACCCCCCCAGGAAACACAATTGCCACCCTTCTGTGTTTCCATGTCACACATGGCAACCATCCGGAGAAAACCTGCCAGTGTGACACTCTCCATTGTCACAGTGCTCTCACCACCCTGCATGGACAGACTGCTCATAGGGCTCCTTTAAGGATGCTTTGCCAAGGACCAAAAGAAACAACAGTTCAGTTTCTCATTTTGGGACCACAGTCCCCCCCATTTTTCCTCCCTTGGGGCCGAGGGTCTCGAGAACAGAGATCTTCTTCTTCCTGAAGACAGAGGGCATCACCACACCCTCCTCAGCTTTTCTCTGTTCACTCCATTCCTGTGCTGGTAGTCGCTGAAGCAGGTCTCTTGGCTCACCATTGCATCCCCCTAAAAATGCAGTCGCTGTTGCAGGAGAAATTGGTTCAGTCTATGGATAACAAGAAAAGTCCAGCCAAAAGCCACTCCATCATCTCTTCCCATCTAGAATTTCTTCTTCTAACATCTCAGGTCCCAGACTGTCTCTCTTGTACTTCAAATCGAGGAGGAGTAATATTTAACAAAGCTTTCAATTCCCAGGAAAGGGTTAAAAGTCTCGGACTCCCTGGCTGGCTGAAATCTCTGCCCAGAACTCCAACTCCCACGGCTGGGCACCTTCCCCTCCCTTCTCCTTCTCCTCTGCCAGAAAATTCCAGGTGCCGTCAGGCTGTCTGTCTCTTTCCCTCTCGGGGGGGAGGAACAAAGGCATCTCAGTTTCTCTCCACCCTTCCGTCGGCAGGAGCTGGCCTGGTTCCAGTCCCTTCACACCCTGGCCTACCTCTCCCAGACCCCATGGCTTCCCCTCCCCCACCCAGCCTGTGGCTGGGCAGGGGAGGTCTGCACTGCACTTTGACTGGAACCAAAAAGACAGTTCCCCTGGGAGTTCTTGCTTTTAACCCCCTGTGTTCTCAGAGGTGTGTCCATTCCTTCAGTGATCACTCCAGGTGCCAATATCCAAACCTGACCACTGATTGGTTTGACCCCAACTTCCTGAGAAAATTCACTTCTGTGTCAAACCACGACACTGCTGTTCGTGAGAGTGGACCCACGTCAGAGAAGTTCATGGAGAACTGTCTCCTGTGAGAGGGACCCCACAGTCTCACAGGGGAAGGACTCCTCCACAGCTGCAGAAGAAAATCTAGGTGATGAACTGACTAATAAAACCCCTATGCCCTGTCTCCCTGCACTGTCAGTGGGAAGGAGGGAGGGGCTGGGGGGGAGAAGTGGTTTTAAGGGGTTATTTTACTTCTCATTATCCTCCTCTGATTCTGTTAGTAATAAATTTACTTTGCAACTTAAGTGGAGCCTGTTTTGCCCTTGAATTGTTTTCTCCCGGTCCTTATCTCACTCATGAAGCCTTCATTAATTTTTTTTTCCCTCTTCTCTGCTCAGCTGTAGCAGGGGAGGGTGAACGAGCAACTCTCATAGGCGACTGGCATTGGGCCAGTGTCAAACCACAACAGCCCTCTCTGCCTTCAAGGTAGTCAAGAGCTCTTCATAACTTATTATCATCTGCAAACTTAGTATCTCTTCAAGTCCTGCATCCAAGTCATCTATGAAGATGTTGAAGAACACTGGAGCCCTGTGGAACTCCACTAGTGATCAGCCAGCCTTATGCAACCCCATTCACTTATAACACTTTGTGCCCAACCCATGAGCCAGTTGCTCACCCACTGCATGACATATTTATCCAGCTGAATGCTGGACATTTTATCCGGAAGGATACTGTGAGAGACAGTATGAAAAGCTTTACTGAAATCCAAAAAGATTCTATCAACTGGCTTACCTTGATCAACTAGGTGGATTACCATGTCATAAAAGGAAATCAGGTTTGGCAAGCAGGACTTTCTCCCACATGAAACCATGCTGGTTGTGACCAGTGACTGCATTGTCTTTCAGGTGTTTTTCAGTACTGGGTTTGCATGGCCTGGGTTTTGGTAGCAGGGTGGGTGACAGAGGTGGCTTCTGTGAGAAGCTACTAGAAGCTTCCTCCATGTCCAGCAGAGCCAATGCCAGCTGGCTCCAGGATGAATGGGCAGCTGGCCAAGGCTGGGCCAATTAGAAATGGTGGTAACACCTATGTGATAACATATTTAAGAAGAAACCAAAATAAAAAGTTGTTGCACAGTTTTAATTCCAGCCAGAGAAGAGTGAGAACATGTGGAACAAACGGCTATGGAGACACCAAGGTCAGTGAAGAACATGGGAGAGGAGGTGCTCTGGGCACCGGAGCTGAGATTCCTCTGCAGCCTGTGGTGAAGACCATGGTGAAGCAGGCTGTCCCCTTGCAGCCCATGGAGGTCCATGGGGAAGCAGAGATCCACCTGCAGCCCGTAGAGGAGCTCCACGCTGGAGCGGGTGGATGCCTGGGAGGATGCTGTGATCCTGTAGGAGACGCGTGGAGAGAGGAGCCCTGCTCCCATGCTGAAACAGCCTGTCGTTGAAGAACTGCACCCCGTGGAAGAGTGACCCATGTCACAGCAGTCTGAGGGGAACTGTCGCCCATGGGATGGACTCATGTTGGAGAAGTTCATTGAGAACTGTCTCCTGTGAGAGGGACCCCACAGTGCAGCAGGGAAACTACTCCTCTCCCTGAGCAGTGGGAGAGGCTACAGATGATAACCTGACCATAACCCCCATTCCCTGTCTCCTTGGGCTGTTGGGGTAGGAGGTAGAGCTGGAAGGAGGGTGGGCCGGGGGGGGGGGGGGGGGAGAGGAGGAGGTGTTTTTAAAGGCTTATTTTGCTTCTCATTATCCTGCTCTGATTTTGTTAGTAATAAATTCATATCTCTAATTTGAGCCTGTTTTGCCCATGATGGTATTTGATGAGTGATTTCTCCCGGTCCTTAACTCATGAACCTTTGTTATATTTTCTCTCCTCTGTTCAGCTGCAGAGGGGAATGAATGAGCGGCTTTTGTGAGTGCCTGGCATCTGGCCCAGGTAAACCCACAACACTCCCAGAATAATCTTTTCCATATTTTTAGCAGGCACTGAAGTGAGCTTCTAATTAACTGGGACCTCTCCAGATTCTCAAGATGTTAATACTTACCCCCGCAGCCCTCTGGAGTTACAAAGCTAGCCCAGATCTGAGAGAGCTTTGGGGGGAAATATTACAGGGTTAAGGCAAAAGATTCCAAAAGAGGCTGTAACCCTCGACGTGGTCCAAGACGTTTATTCCATAGGAGGAAGAGGGAAAGAGCGAAAGAGAGGGAAAAGAGAGGGAAAGAGAGTGAACAATGGAAGAGCATGGCCTTTTCTACCCTTCTGTTCAGGAAAGGACAATTGGCTCCCAGCCAATCGGGTCCAGAAAGGAAGGAAGGGTTAAACTAACATGGTTACAGCTACAGGGGTCTTGGGGGGGGGGGGGACGGGACGACCATTCCCCAGAACGATGCAACACTAAGACATTCAAAATTCATTGAAAGGGGTCTCGTGATGACATCAGCCAAATCTTTGAGTATTCTCAGGTCAATCCCATCAGTCCTCATAGACTTATAGGGATGCAGCTGGAGCAGCAGATCATGCATGAGTTCAGACTCAATTTGGATTTTATTATTCTCATAGCCATGGTCATTCAGTTCAGGGTACAGGGAGCCCCAGAACCAGCGGCAGAGCGTTACTTTTCTCAGCCCCGGTCGGCTCCTGTAAGAGCCCGTCTGAAGCCCCTCATTTTCCATTCTGCCTTCCGATTGCCACGAGAAAGAATCCCTTCCTCCACTGCAGTTCCGGCTTAGAACAGGACACAGTGCAGGTGCAACCACTGAACCGTCATGCTAGCTGTTCCGAACAAGGCCTGGCAAGAACTTGGCAAGGAGTTGGCAAGGACTTGGCAAAGACCTGACACGGACCCAGCACGGGACAGCCTGATGCGCGGCCTGCTTCTAATCTCCGTTCTTAAGCCAAATGAACTTTTGGGGTGACTCCTATGGTCCTTCATTGAAGACCCCTCACCTGCCTCGTTACCACTGTGACAAACAAAGAATGAGAACCCTCCTCCCAAGGACTGAGACTGAGACCCCTGCTATAGGGAGGAGGGGAAATTGGTGGTCTGACCACAAATGACATGACCTGTTTCCCTTCAGTGATTCAAATGGACTTATTCTTCATTGTATTCGTCTTGCTTTGGTGGTTTCTGTGGACTCACCTGTTCCCTCGGGGTGATTACAATGGACTTTCATTGTTACACTTGTTCCCCCCTCTTTCCTCTGTGGACTATAATTGGACCCCCGAGTCGACCAGAACTTGGAAGACTTCCCCGACACGACAGACGGATCCCCATCGTCCGGACCACTGAGGATCTCGCCTGTGTTGGTAGCTATTCCCATACCCCTCTTCTCTCTCTCTCTATCCTTCTATCTCCTTTCTGATCCCCACTATCGCATTTACTGTTTGGCCCCTAATAAAGGTGCATTTGTTGTGATTAACTGATAGTCCCTCGTTGTTTGCCTTAGTTGCACTTTTGGGATCGGTGAAAAGAACCATCACGACACCCCGCAATAAGCGGATTGTGACATTAAAATTGGCGTCACGGACAGGATTTATGTCTAAACAGAAGGGTTGCAGCTGAAAAGGCGCCCATACTGTCTTTGGAAATTCATAAAGGATCCCTTAGTGCAAAAGGCGGGACACTGTTGTTTTGTTGTTGTTGTTGTGTGTATCTGGTCTGGGAAGGAAGGGACAACTTGAAGCAACTAAGCAGAGCCTCCCAGGCAGATTATTGTCCTTTCACCCACCCAGGGAAGCGAAGGGCGACACAGCGAGGGCTGTGTAATTTTGTGGAACTTAAGTTGTACCTCCCTGTCGTGGTTTTGGTCCCTTCACAAAATGAGTGATAACCTTAATGATAAAGCCAAAGTTGGGCTTTATGCTCTACTAGCTAAATACAATGCCAAACCTTCTCCGGGAGGAGAGGAATGGGCACAGAATAATTGGTTTAATTTGGATAATGTGGTTGATAGAGTGTGTTGTTTACAACATGATACAAAGTTCAAACTGGGCAAGAATAAAACTATCTTATGCTCAGTTTTGGGAGCTTGTCTTATGGCAGCCGTAGAAACTCGCTCACAACGAAGAAGTGAGCAAGAAATAATAATAGACTCCCTTCAAAATCTAGTAGAAATTTTACAAAAACAGTTATATGAAGAAAGAAATGTAACTTATGCATTGCGAGCTGCCTTAACAGAAGAACATGTTAACAAATCACACAATGCTGATTCCCCTACAGAAACAGAGGAGAAGGAAACTCCTCACATTAAACAAATTTACCCCCAAAAGGAACTAGAAGCAGCAAAGAATTGTGGGGAACATTGCTGCCATCACTTGAGACCCCTAATTAAAACAGAGTATAATTATCTCAGTGAGGATGATTTCGAACCTCACATCACAACCAAACACATACCATACACTGCCACTGAGTTAGCTAAGCTTAAAAGGGAATACGGACGCCTTCCACACGAATCAGAAACAGAATATGTTTTCCGGGTGTCCCTCACTGGTGGTGATCAAATTAAATTAACTGAACAGGAAGCCAGTGGGTATTGGGGACATGGTGTCTTCCTAACAACGGGAGATAAACGTGACACATGGTCCCTGACACAGCGTGCGGCTTTTTGGGCTGGGGGAACAAGCCCCTTGGAAAGGGGAGACCCCATAGCTATAATTAGTACCCCCGACCAACTTTTAGAAAGTGTGCATAAAGCCGCTTGCCTGCAAATGATTCATGAGAAGAAATTAATTCCTGGCTTTGAGTCCCCAATGCAATTACCTGTGAAGCCCGAAATAATGACCCCTTTAATTCGTGGGCTTCCAGAAACACTTAAACCTACTGCTATTACCTTACAAAAAACTATTATGACACTAAGCCCTGTGGAAAGACTGGACAGATTCCTGGGTAATCCCACTGATCGCACGGAATCTACTGATTCCAACTTTACTCCATCCCATTCATCCTTACAAACCACAGCTTCCAAATGCAGCTCGCCTGCCAGTAGCCGTAAAGTCTGGACATGGGGTGAAGTTGCAGAAGATTTGATCAATTACTGTAGAAAATATGGACCAGTA
Source organism: Vidua chalybeata (assembly GCF_026979565.1). NCBI lineage: Eukaryota > Metazoa > Chordata > Aves > Passeriformes > Viduidae > Vidua > Vidua chalybeata. Next base: position 100,332 of record NW_026530343.1, on the reverse strand, counting down.
AAAACCTTAGAAGAAAAACCAGAAAAAAACAAAAGGAGTTCGGTCCATTGAGATCCCTCATGGTAAAAATTCAGAAAAGGGAAAACAAAACCCTAACCGCCAGCGTTGGTGGTCATTGGGGGTCCAAAAAGGAGTCCCCAGAGATGTAATGGATGGTTTGCCCCTTGATAAATTACAGAAATTAATAACTAATTGGCGCCATCGGAAATCAAATCCGCCAATCCAACCCACTGCACCCACGCCTCCTCAGAACACGGGCAAGGAACCAACCCTCCCCCAACATCTCCTCCGAAACACAGAAACAGTACCTTTTTCCCAACTCCGCTCTCAAAATCCAGTCAGCAGATCATTTCTCTCTCAACCGTCTCCCCAAAATTTGGGAAGTGAGCTGACACAGTTTCAGGGAAACTAATTTCTCCGTCCTTTACAGGTGAGCGAAGGGACGGAGCATGGGTATATTTGAGAATGCTCACTAAAAACAAATTAGGAGATATTTTAATTACAGCTATTACAGGCCCCAAACGTGCTTTTGTAACATTTTTGATTGACACTGGGGTACAAATCTCTGCATTAACAGAAAAGGATGCACAGAGGAGTGGAGTTGTTCCAACTAAGAGGCAATACTGTGTTCTAAATGCCCTAGGAAACTCAGAATCTATGAATGTAGCCTTAGTTAAACTCACACTTCCTGGAGATGAGAATCAATTAGTTGTCAAAATGGTAATTGGAAACATTCCGAACAATTTATTAGGGATGGATGTCCTTGCTGGGAGACAATGGGAGGACTCAGAGGGATCTTTGTGGTGTTTTGGCACTACACCTTTAAATATTAGGCTGCTTCAAACTGCACCTTCTCTACCGTATAGTAAAATAATAAATGTAAAACAATACCCTCTACCTTCAGGTGCCAGAGAAGGTATCAAACCAGTTATACAGGATTTGCGAGACCAGGGAGTAGTAATTAACACACATTCTGCTTTCAACTCACCTGTCTGGCCAGTGCGTAAATCCAATGGCAAATGGAGGCTAACAGTTGATTCCCGCAGGCTTAATGCCAACACTGACCCTCTCACGGCAGCAGTCCCGAATTTAGCTGAGTTGATAATATCTATTCAAGAAAAGGCTCATCCAATTATGGCAACTATAGATGTCAAGGACATGTTTTTTATGATACCTATACAACCAGAAGACAGGGACCGTTTCGCCTTTACGTGGGAGGGACAGCAATACACTTTCACTAGGCTTCCCCAGGGATACAAACATTCCCCCACTCTAGCCCATCATGCACTAGCTACTCTCGTGGTTTCAGAGACGCTGAGAAAAGATACACTACCTGGGAAAAGGGACTGTTTGTGGTTAGTCTGGCTCTCATTGAAGTGGAAAAAATAGCACGTCAACAACCTATTGTGCTAAGGGGGCCCTTCAAGGTTATTAAAACAGTCACTAGTGGAACCCCCCCTCCCGACGGGGTGGCTCAGAGGGCCTCAGTGAGAAAGTGGTATGCTCAAATTGAACATTACTGTAATATTTTTACAATAACAGAAGGAGCTGTAAAAAATTTAGCAATCCAAGAAACTGAGGAGCTGGATAGTGGCCAAGATAAACCAGCTTCTGTAATTAAAGTGGCCCCTCCTTTCTCTCCTGAACAATCACCAAATTCTTGGTTTACTGATGCTTCTGCTAAAAGGGAAGGTAAAATGTGGAAGTATAAAGCAGCAGCCCTTCACATTTCCTCTGGTGAGCAAATAATTACAGAAGGAGAAGGCAGTGCGCAGGTTGGGGAGCTGGTAGATGTTTGGAGTGTTTTTCAACGAGAAGCACAGAATTCCTCTCTGGTCTGCATTTACACTGACTCTTATGCTGTATACAAAGGTTGTACTGAATGGCTTCCTTTTTGGCAGCAAAACGACTGGGAGGTCAACAGAATCCCCATATGGCAAAAGGAGAAATGGCAAGAAATATTAAATATTGCAAGTCAGGGGAATTTTGCAGTAGGCTGGGTGGCCTCTCATCAAACAGATGGGAATCCAGCAGGAGAATGGAATAATAAAGCTGATGAGCTAGCAAGGCTTAGCCCCCTGAAGAAGGAGCAAATTACAGAAGAATGGAATCAATTGTTAGAATGGCTGCATGTAAAAAGACAGCACACAGGTGCAAAAGACTTATACCAGGAAGCTCATGCCCGGGGTTGGCCCGTTACTAGGGAAATGTGTAAAACATGCATATCAGCCTGTGAGCAGTGTCGCAAGCGACTGGAAAGACACCCTTTAGAAGATGACCCTTTGCATTTAAGGAAAGGCAAAGGCTTGTGGGACGCATGGCAGGTAGATTATATTGGTCCCTTTAAGAAATCAGGAGGAAAACATTTTGTGTTGGTAGGAGTAGAGATTGTGTCTGGGTTAGTTCAAGCTGATGCTTTTAAAAGAGCTACTGGGGACAATACTGTCAAGGCTTTGCAAGGGTGGTTTGGAACTTTCCCGAAGCCACAGGAAATTCAATCTGATAACGGGTCTCATTTCACTGCCAGAGTTGTACAGGACTGGGCAAAAGGTGAAGGAATCAAATGGATTTTTCACACCCCTTACTATCCTCAAGCTAACGGGATTGTAGAAAGAACTAATTGTCTTTTAAAGCGACTGTTAAAACCACAGGAAGGAAATTGGGACCTCCGATTATGGGAAGCTATCAAAGGTGTAAATGACAGATGGGGAGTAAATGGGTGTCCCAAGATCACGGCCTTTTGTCCAACAGCTCCAAGTATCATTCCCGCGCTGAAAGGACCTGACGATTCCATAAACCCTGCTCATTATCCTTGACAACCTGTTTTAGTAGACCTTCCTACAGTAGGGGAGGTACCACTTGTGTTGAAAACTCCTCTGAATAAATATGCATGGATAGCTTCTGATGCTCTGGGAAAGGAGCACAGGATAAATACACGCTGGATAATTCCATCATTCTAACCTTTTCTGCCATATAGTGGCAGAACTTTTCTGTTGTGTTTACCTTTACAGAAGAACCTCGAGGGACGACATCATCTGAGCCATGATAAAATTGGTGATACTTTTCTGCATCTTACCACAACTCTCTGGCCAGAACCCTGCTGAGTGGCCGTGGTCTGAAGCTACCATCGAGCACACTAATGTTCTAGGATCATATCCTAAAGGTCGTCACCCGAATCTGGCAACTCTTGTGCTACATAACTCTAAGGTATATCGTCCAAGTGAGTGGGGATGGGATCAGAAAGAATGGACCAGAACCCTAACTGGAACGATTGGTGAGACTATTGTGGTAGCATGCAGAAAAGTGGAAGGATCTCTATATGAGAAAGCTTCCTCTATCACAATTGCTGGAAATTTTATGAAACCAGGAGGAGAAAATTATTTTAAAATCCCTTCAGCAAAAATATGCCCTACCAAGAAATGGGAATGTGCCAAAATATTTCCCCTTACCCTATGCTGCCGTCAAGAATATGTTGGTAATTATACCGCAGCTCGTCGAACTAATAATATTGCCATTACAAAAGATTGTAAAAATGAATCTGCTGATTGCTGGTATAGCTTTACTTTAACTAAAACTACTTATGTGACATGTAGCTGGAAAAACAACTTGACTAACCCATTTAGTTTCCAAGGCCTGGTTCACAAATTTAAGATTAATGCTACAACCAATAATAACAAAATAGTCGTATCCCAGTGGATGGAAAGCCCCTTCACTGAAGGACCTTGGTCCCAAGCTTTTGTTTATTTTTCCGGATACATGGGAAATGTAAAAGATTTAAACCTAATAACTCTTGTCATGCATAATAACCAGATATACACCAGGCAAGAATGGAAAGAATACAAAATCTGGCAACTTCAAGGGGTAATGGCAGAGGAAATTAGCATAGGATGCCGAATGGTTAACAAAACTGCTTATAGTAAGGCAACCTCAATCAGTGTTCAAATAGGTCAAACAGACAAGCAGGAGAGAGTCTGCACGCACCCAAGCATACAGGATTGTTGGCACAATTTTACACTAACACAGACTGCAGAAGTGGTTTGCTTATGGGGAAAAAACACCAAAGGGCTTTCTTTTAAGTTTATAATAAATGCTGTAGCCCAATCTACTACGGTTTATACCACCACCACTACCACCACTCGAGCCCAGCCACCAGTTATGCTTACCCCGAAAATTTTTGAAGTTGGACCATATATAATCAGGAAAACTGGCCAACAACAGATATTATTTAATCCGGCATGGTCTCTTAAACAAGTCAAATTGCTGATGCAAAACAATGTCTCAGAAATACAACCAGCTTGTTCATCCTTTTTGCAAACTTCTTTTCAGGGTTGGACAACCTGGCTGCGACAGTGGAACCCTCCTAAAAACCGGTGCAAAGAGACATAACTGGTGTCGTGGGAACGGGACTGGGAATCCTAAATAGTATTGATTCAGAAGTATTAATGAATAAATTGGCCTCCACGACTAAAGATTTAACCAAAATACAGCAGCCACTGCAATCGTCCTTATCGGCCTTGGGAACACATCAGTGGTTGCTATCAAACATTCTACCAAATTGGGAAAAGATAAATGTGAATGATAGCAAATTGATAATTGATGCACTTAATGCCACACAAAGCAACGTTTCCTTAGCTCTTAGCTGTATCCAGGCTCAATTATGGATGCAGTCAGTTGCTGCCTCAATTATAAGAGAAGGTGAAGAAGGCATTTTTCCTACTGAAATTAGGAAAATAGTCTGGGACAGTGCCACTGACTTTGAAAGAGATTTCCAATCCTGGTGGAATTTAGTGAATTTTTACCTATGACCCTAACACAAACACAGCCACAGCATTTGTGTTGACCATAAGAAATGCCTCGGTGCATTTGATATTCCCTATCATTGCACTAGGATTAAATCATGACGGAGCCATTTTCTATCCCTCTGAACATAGAGAATGGGCCCGTCAAATTAATGACAAATGGCAAACTGTCAATTTAGAGTCCTGTACTATCCGAGAACAACTAGGGTTTATCTGTGAAGGTAATGCAATTATAGCTCAAGATATCTGTTTAGACACAGAACAAAATATCTGTCATTTTGACATCCATCCTAACGAGACATCTGAAACAGTCCTTGTATATACAGGCAATGGGTGTGCCTGCTTCAGAACCGCTTGTGATACCGTGTTTATAGAAAGTACAGTAGTAGATACTAAAAATCATTCAAATTTTTGTGCTTGCAACTTTACTAAAATTGCAGGATGTGATTTTTCTTTTGTAACTCCAGTTACTTCACATGAACTTTTAGAATCCAATCTCACGTTGATTCACAAGCTATTGCCTACTCCCATTGGGATGAACCTTACTCTGGTAAAGCAATTATTACTTCATCAAGATCTAATAGAGATCCTAGGAAAAATCAAGGGGAATGGACAGAAAACTCTGGTAACTGTTCATCATGATGTGCAAGAAATACATCGTGTTGTAGAAAGGGTGAAAAGTGATGCCGAGCACAAGTGGTGGGATACCCTTTTCGGGTGGTCACCCACCGCCACCGGTATCCTGAACAAATTGTGCCATCCCATTGTTGTTCTTCTGATTTTAGTTATGATTGGTTTTGTTTTATCAGTAATCTTGCTTATTGTAAATTGGAGAATGATGAAACGATTAACAAAATTAACATCTATAATTAATGCACACCACTTGGCCGACATCCTTTACACTATAGATGTTCCCAAAACTGTAGACACAAGAAGATTATAAGCTTAGAAGATATGTTTTACATAATTTTCTTTTATGATTTGTTTTAATCATTGTTTTAATTATTTTTTGTTTATTGATTATAAAATTGTACTCAGTAATATTGATTATACTAGGTTTATTACTTTATTGTTTAATATTGATTATACTGGTTTATTATTTGATCAATCTGTTGTTTAATTGATGAATATTGATTATTATCTGAACAATTTATTGTTCAACTATTATTGATTTAATTAATACTAATTGTATTTTGCTTATTGTTTAATTGTGATTGTTTTAGTTTTCCTGCTTTCTCTTTCTTTCCCTTTTCCTCTTCTCTTTTCCCTGGGACGTGCTGCCAACACTTGACGAGTCCTGAAGACTCCACAATGACCCCATGGAATCCTACTGATGAAGATCTTTCTAATAAAGGTGCATTTGTTGTGATTAACTGATAGTCCCTCGTTGTTTGCCTTAGTTGCACTTTTGGGATCGGTGAAAAGAACCATCACGACACCCCGCAATAAGCGGATCGTGACAGCTCCCGAGCGCCCGGCTTGGGTGCCGTGGCTTCCTGTTGGGGCCGGGGCTTGCTGCTACTTCCGGGGCGCTTCTGCTGCCGCGCTCTGGAGGTGGGCTGGCCGTGCTTTGCCGTCGGCACGAGGGAGGAAACAGAGAGGCAGGAATTTGTCCAAATCCGTCCGCATGGCGGCTGGATGCTTTATTGGCCGCGAGAGCCGTGATGTAGAAGCCGCAGCCCGCTCCCAACCTCGCTTGGATGAATATGGCACCAGGACCGGGGAGGGAGCGGGATGATATAGGGGCGGGACAGGGAGGATGGGGAGTCCTCCCGCCCAATGAATACAGACGCCATGGCAGTGACGTGTACTACAGCGACCAATGGGAACACGGCAGGGGCGGACACAGGGCTTCGGGGTGAGTGGGACCGCGGGGATGGGGTGACGGGCACGGAATCCTCAGGAGTTGGCAGGGAGTGATTACAAGCGTGACGGGGGAAACTCCAATGGCACGCAGCCTGGAGCTAGCCACTGGGGGGGGGGGGGAAACACGGGGGATGCACGAGGGTACACAGAATCGGCAAATGGCAAACTAACAAAGATCAGAACCCCTAATCTGAACCCAAACCCAGGATGCAACAACTCCCCGCTTTAAAAAATATAAAAAAAGACAGTTGCTTTGGGTTGGATTCTCGTGCGGTGGCCTCTTCTCCCAGCTTCTTCTGCTGCTGTGACTGCGGTGACTGCCTTGCAGATGGAGAGGGCCTGGAGATGATGCTGGAGCTGGTTTTTCCCTGGTTGTTTGGGGACAGGGGAACTGGGGTAACAACTTTATTAAAAACATGTGGACTGGGGACATGACTGAACTGAGGTAGTTGTATGGAGAATGCTATTTAGGGAGATGCCGAGTCCCTTTCCTCTCTGCGGTGCCTGTGAAAGGATGCAACCCCTTGGTTGGTGGGATCATTGGTTGCATCCACTGGCACTGTATCACCCCGACTCACTGATTGTCCTGGAATGTAAGGTTTAACATGCCTCCTGGGGATCCACTTGATTCCTGAGGGCGTGGATACACAGGCAGATCCCCGTCCCCAGGTCAAAAGTGGGAATGGACCCTGGATTTCTTTAGAGTCCGGATCCCTCACTAGTACTGGAGGCCTCTCCTCTGGCTGGAGTTCCTGATGCTGTTTGAAATGTCTCAGGGTTGGCGGTTCCGGTCTGTCAAAAGAGCAGTTTAGGAAATTGATGGTAAATAATGCCTTGGAGAGCCTCTCATGTGGAAACAGCACCTGCACATCTCCCCGCTGTTTCCAGAGGACCTGTTTCAGCGTCTGGTGTGTTCTTTCTATCATGGCCTGGCTGGTGGGGGAGTGAGGAATCCCAGTTTTATGTTGAACCCCCCATTCCTGCAGGAAGTTGCTGAACACCCTGGAAGTATATGCTGAACCACTGTCAGTTTTAATTGTGGCTGGGACCCCCAAGGTGGCAAAGGCATGTATGAGGTATTTTCTCACGTCTGAGGCCCTTTCCCCTATATGGTCTGAGGCAAAAACCACTCCCGAGAAGGTGTCCACGGTTACATGGACATTCCTGAGTTACCCAAATTCGGGGACTTTGGTGACATCCATCTGCCATACCTCACAACTGCAGAGACCTCTGGGATTCACACCTGCTCCCAGTGTTGGTAAAGATGCCTCCTGACAGTTGGGGCATGAGGCCGCAATTTCCCTGGCTTGGTCACGCCGCAGATGGAACTGGCGTACCAGACCTAAGGCATTTTGATGGAACTGCTGATGGCTGAGCCTGGCCTGCTCGACTATATTCAGCTGGCCTCCCAGCTGTACTGGGGCTGCCAAGGCGTCTGCTATGCGGTTCCCTTCAGCAATAAAGCCTGGGAGATCCATGTGCGATCTCACATGTACCACATAAAAAGGATGCTCACGGTTAGAAACCAGGTGCACTAATTTTGTGAGCAACCCAAAGATGACCTGATTCGGGACCTCTTTGATGACTGCATGTTCAGCTCTAGACACTGCTCCTGCTACATACACTGCATTCGTTACCAGATTGAAAGGTTGATCGAATTTCTCAACAGCCCTCATGACAGCATCCAACTCAGCTACCTGTGGGGAACCTTCCACTATCTTGACATCAGATTCCCACAACTGAGTCTCTGGGTCCTTCCAAGTCACCACTGACTTGTGGGACTTCCCTGACCCATCTGTGAACACTGTCAGTGCTCTGAGTGGCTTTTTACTTTGTAATTCTTTTGGCAACAATTTGAACTCTGTGTTAAACAGATGATGGCCAGGATGTCCGATCTGAATTTGGCCTGAGAAGCTGTCTAGAGCAAACTGCAAATTTTCATTCTGTCTTAAAAGGTGTTCAAAGGTCTCCTTGGTAATTTTCCCCGTGGATGTTTTGATGGGGAAGTGGATATATGCGAAGTCACATCCTGCTAGTACTTGCAGACGAGCCCTGGCCTGTATTATGAGTTGCGCCATCAGCTCTTGTGGCCTGGTGATGCTCTTGGACTGTTTGTGGCCAAGGAACACCCACTCTGTTATCAAGAGGGGGTCCCATTGGCCCTTGTCCCACTGGAATATCATATCATATAAATAGGGTAACTCACCTAGGATGATGAATTGGAATGGCAGCCCTGGTTGACAGCGATGGGCTTGCCTGCTCGCGATGGTGGTTTGGACCTTCTCGAGTGCGGCTCTGGCCTCCTGGGTCAGGACTCTCGGGGAACTTAAACCTTCATCCCCCTCCCTTTCTGCTAACAAGTCAAAAAGAGGGGATAGTTCCCTCGTGGTGAGTCCCAGCCATGACCTGATCCAATTTAACAATCCGCACAAGTGCTGAAGGTCATTCAGCGTCTTGGGGTTACTTATTTGAATTTGTTGAGGCCTAATTGTTCGATTGTTAATTTCTAGGCCCAGGTACTTCCAGGGTGGTAGCAACTGTACCTTCTCCTTTTGTGACTCAAATCCAGCCACCGACAAGGCCCTAACAGTGTCTTCCAGAGCTGCTTGTAGGACCTCACTGTCAGGGGCACAAATCAGCACATCATCCATGTAGTGATAGAAAATGCAGGATGTCCACTTGGCACGCACTGGGGACAGAACCTTGGCGACATACCACTGTCATATAGTGGGGGAACATTTAAGCCCCTGAGGTAGTACTGTCCAGTGGTAGCGATTCATAGGGGCTTCTCTGTTGATGGAGGGTACAGAGAACGCAAAACAGGGAGCATCATCTGGATGGAGTGGGATTTGAAAGAAGCAATCCTTAATATCAATTACGGCCAAATTATAATTTTGGGGTAGCATAGATGGAGATGGCATACCCGGTTGGAGAGAGCCCATATCTTCCATGGCTTCGTTAATTTTTCTTAAATCGTGGAGGAATTGCCACCTGTCCTTCCCTGGCTTTTTAATTACAGACACCGGAGATTTCCACGGGCTGTTAGTTTCTACTATGTGTCCCTTTGCCAATTCTTCCTCCACCAATTTTGTGAGCGCCTGCAGTTTCTGCTTACTCAGCGGCCACTGCTCTACCCAGACAGGCTTATCTGTGAGCCATGTTAACTTCTGTGTGGGGCACTCCTCAGTGGCCTCACCTCAAAATGCCGGGGGGCTGGAAATTCCAGTTTGGCTCCCCACTGGGACATGGTGTCTCTCCCGCATACTGTGAATTTACAATCGATCACGAATGGACGTACTGAGGCCAGCAGCCCATTCGGACCCTTAATTTGGATAATATTCTTGGATTGTCTCACTGGCTGTGGCTCGTCTAATCCTAAGACTGGCGTGGCCACGCTTTGCAGCTCCCAGTGTGACGGCCACTTGTGTGGTGGAATGACCGTCACATCTGCCCCTGTGTCCAACATCCCCTGAAGATATGCAGAACGCCTCTCGCACTTGAGTTTACACCATACGAGGGGTTTTTTCTCTCCCAGCTTCCCAGCATAAAAGACTGAGGGTTCCAGGTCATTGCACAGAGCACAAGGAATAGGAATTGCCTGTGCAATAACTTGGCCCTTAGGTAGGAAGGGGAGGGGGGCGGACACAGCGTGCCACAAGATAGAAGAGCCTCGGATTAGGGGTGGAAATTACCTGAGGAACCTCTATCTCTACTGGGGTGCTTTTTGTGTCTCCAACGACGAGGTACCTGCAGTTTAGAAGGTCTTCCTTCCTCTTGGTTTCACAGCAGCAGATGTGCGATAGAAGGAAAGTGGACAGAATTGGTGAGTCGGAGCCGATAAGGCTCCCTGATGTCAGTAGTTGAGAGGCAGCTGCTTACAGATGGGACTAGATGGTTCATCACGGCTCCTCTTGCGGCACCGCAACTTGCCTCATTTTTATCAGCATGCGAGGCAAGTGCGCATCCATTCCCCAGTTTTTTGAAATGGTGGGGTTCCCATCCCCCCTCCCTCCTCCCTCAGCCCTGGGCGGTGTAGTCTGTAGAAGTGGGCAGCGATCCTGAAAATGTCTGTCCTGATGGCAGTGGAAGCACCGGCGTGTGAATGGAAATCGCCTTGGAGCTGAGTTCCTTGGAGGAGCAGCAGCCGATGCAACCAGCTTGTCTTTGGGTCTCCTTGGGGCTTCCTCCTCCATCAAGTGTGCTTTTACAGTGCACTCCTCAATGATCTGGTCAAGGGTCGGCAGTGGTGATGCCGGCAGTGACAAGATGATTCTTTTGCACATTGTATTGGCGTTCATGTGCACCACTTCTAGGACTAGTCCGTCTTGGTGTTCTGGTCTCTCCACCCGTCTCTCGACTGCTGCCTGGACACAGTCTATAAAAGGCTCCGCAACAGATTGTTTAATTCCTGTATAGGGTACCATCAGGTCCTTGGTGGGCATGCCCAGGAACGCACGCTCTGCTGCACCCCTGGACATGTCCATCACGGACGTTGGAATTCCCCGAGCCTGTAGTTGCCCCTCACTCCATTCTCATCACCCACAAGATGGTCCAAAGTGATTGGTTCTTCCACGAAATCGAGGTTATATGGTCCCTCTCGGATTTTGGGAAGCAGGTCTGCTGCCAGTTTTTTCCACCTCCTCTCCCACAGGCTGTATTCTAATGGAAGAAGCAGGCAGCTAAACAGACACTTAAGGGTCTGCTGGCACTTTGGTTCTAGATGCTAAAGTTGCTTTTAAAATGCCCTTAAAGAATGGGCTTGGTCTGCCGAATTCGCGCAATGTTTTGCAGACCTCTTTTGCTGATTCATAGGGAAGAGGTGCCCATGTAGGGTTCTCCCCTCCCCTGGCGTAGGAGGCTGGAGTGCAGAGTGACTGCTCAACTTCATAGACTGGGCCCTGCCCCCCCCTTCCCCCCCCCTCCCCCCACCCCCAGGTATCCGAGGCGCGGGAGGTTATGGGGGCGGGGTGCGAGGGACAGGACGGGTAGAATCTTCTCCCTGGGACAGCAGGGTGGAGGTGACAGAGACCTCCCTGTCGGGGGAGGGTGGGGCTGATGTTGTGGCAGGCAGGACATGGAAGGAGGGAACGCCCACCCGAGGGGGAAGAGGGGGAGGGGTGGCAACCCGATGCCTTGAGTGGGAGGTGCCCATGCCCACAGGGAAGCAGGAGGGGGTGGGGTCAAAGGCGGGGACAAAGGGAACAAAGGAGAGAAAGGGGTTGTGGGAAGGAGAAACCCCTCCACGTGGTGGTCCTCCATCTTGGGAAGACAAAGACCCCGACCATGTGGCCGCAGCCTCCTCAGGGGAACAAAGGAAAGGGTTCAAGGAAACATAACTGCACGGGGTAGCGCCAGAACTGGGATTTCTGACTGGGAAAAAGGGATTGGAAAAGGGGTTTGGGGTCAGTTCCTCAGCGAAGTAGCTAATTTCACCAAGGCGGGGATGCTGGGGGGGCTCGGGGGAGCCAGGAGCACAGTCCACGTGTGTGGAGCTGCCCTGCGCCTTAGAGCGGCGGAGTACTCCCCCCTGCCTACCCGGGTTAGGGGAAGAAGGGGTAGGAGAGGAAGGTGGGGAATCGAGTTCAGGGGAAACAACAGTTTTTCTCGATGGCTCTCTCCCTTCCCGGCTCGCGTTCCGCGCGAACTCTGTTTTTACAACTTCTGATATTAACAGATGGAGCTTGGGGAAGCAGTCTTTCACGGAAGGATCCCTGTCGATTCCCTCTGCTAGCTTGGCTCCTACCCTCTCCCAGAACTCTGTTTTGTGAGCATCCTCCGTGGTTAAGCATGGGAAGGAAAAGCACAGCCACCATACAAACTGTTTAACTGAATTTTTGGGGTAGGGGACCTTCACCGATAAAATTCCCTTAATTTGGGCATAGAATTCCCTTTGTTGGGTAGATAGTATGGTCCCCATGCTATTTCTACCCAAAACCTCACCCCTGGTGCAGAAAAAGCAGAAAAAAAACCAAAAAACGTGAATGACCCCGGCGGCCGCTGCTCATGCTTCACACTGCGTGTTTCGTACCCTCAGAAACGTGGCAAAGGCCACCCACGTGAAGGAGAGTATTAGCCGAGTACCCCCCGCTGCTAAATGTTATAAATTGAGGCGAATAATTTGTTCAGCCTTTCAAGAGTCAATCAGAAATTTATTGATTACAGCAAGCGATGGCAAGCAAACAGCGCTGGGTGCAGCCGGGGAGTCCCTACTCCGCAAACGGCTCACACTGTTTCCCCCTTCCCACAGTCTTTTTATACTCTCTTTCTTCCGTGTCTGCTGTATCTCTGGGTGTACTCTGTGCTTGTGCCCTCTGTTGCTAGGGGGTCTTCTTCTACTCTCTGGTGGTCATTTGAGGAAAGCTCCTCTCTTATTCCTTGGTGAAAGTCCACGGCCCTGTAATGGTCTTTTCCATATAAGTGTGATAAGTTAGAGAAGACTCTTTGTTCATCAAGACAGAAAGGAGAAGCCTTGTGTAGATAACAGAAAATCAAAGGAGAAGCCTTGTGTATGATAACGGAGAACCAAAGGAGAAGCCTTGTGTAGATAACAGAAAACCGACAGACAGAAACAAACTAGTATGTTGATTACTTAAGCTGGTTGTGTAATTAGAACTTAGGTGCATATAACATATAACCTCATATGGAAAAGACCATTACAGGGCCGTGGACTTTCACCAAAGAAGAAGAGAGGAGCCTTCGTCAAACGACCACCAGAAAGTAGAAGACTACCCCCTAGCAACAGAGGGCGCAAGCGCAGAGTACACCCAGAGATACCGCGGACACGGAAGAAAGAGAGTATAAAAAGACTGTGGGACGGGGAAAACAGTGTGAGCCGTTTGCGGAGCGGGAACTCCCCGGCTGCACCCAGCGCTGTTTGCTTGCCATCGCTTGCTGTAATCAATAAATTTCTGATTGACTCTTGAAAGGCTGAACAAATTATTCGCCTCTATTTATAACATCAGGTTATATGTTATATGCGCCTAAGTTCTAATTACATAACCAGCTTAAGTAATCAACATATTAGCTAGTTTCTGTCTGGCGGTTTTCTGTTATCTTACACAAGCCTTCTCCTTTGATTTTCTGTTATCTACACAAGGCTTCTCCTTTCTGTCTTGATGAACAAAGAGTCTTTTCTAACTTATCACAATCCTCCCTTTTCTTTATTTTGTTCATCAAACTTTTTTTAGTTATTTTAACAGTGTTATAAAATGGGCGTTTAACATCAAAACAAAGCTAACAATGTTCTGTAATCTGGGGGTTAGGTACGCTCCCTCTACTAGCTTCTAAAGGGTGTTAAATCGAGAATCCTCCCTAGTGGGTATTATTGTCTGGTTATCAATAGTTGAATTTTCTATTCCTGAGTTACTTTGATTACTGATTATTTCAACATAACCTGGCTCTCTATTTTGGCTATTACCGGGTTAGGGCCTACTGGCCGGGTATCTCGTGGGATAGGCTCCTTCTTACTGGGTTCCATGTACTGAAAACCCCATGTTCGTCCTACTGTTCATCTTGGATCTGATGGTTTAGTTACATTCAGATACACAAATTGGCAATTCCCCTGCTTGACTATGCCGCCCGACCAGTCCTTCTGCGGAGCTTTACAGCCGTGGGGTCCTTAAGAAGCAGTAAGCCATTGATCTCCTTTTACTGATCAATCTGATGCTATTGTTTCACAGCCCCAATACCCACAGAAGTATTCCCCGGGGTAATTGCAATATCCCTTTCCTGGATTTGATGCTGGACACATTGATGGGGGCCAATGTGCATAATGACGATGTAAAACTAGGAGATCTGGACAATATCTGAGTTTGAATTTCCTTCCTATCTACTCGGGTTAATATATATTTAAAGGGTTGATGTGAAAATTGAGAATATCTTCCTGGTAATAACATAATCAGAATTACAATAACGATAACTTACCAAGGAGGATGGAGTCCTGGTTTTGTACTTAACTCATAATTTCCTACCATTTCCCTTTTAGCTTGTTGCACTTTTTGTCTACCTGGGGTGGTTGAGTCGGTACTTTTGGGGAGATTATCAATACCCAGTCAGTAATATTTGGAGTATTTCTGCATTATTCCACTTGGGATTGGGAAGAGCCTGGTTCTTTCCCCTCTGCCTCGCCCGCTGACTCGGGTGCTTCGAGCCGCGGGGATTACCATCTTCTCGGCAGCAGCGGTACTCTCCAGCGCATCCATTCCCTTTTCCCCTTCTAGCCTTATACTGCTCCCAGTTCTTATCTTTGACTGGGGATGAGTCACACGGGATTTCTTTCAGCTCTTTCCGACAACACCGGTTTACAATATGGGCAACAAGGGGGCAGGTTCATTCAGGTGGAAACAAAAATTCCCTTTTCTGTAAACTTCCCACTACTCTTCTGATTTGAACCTTACCCACTTATTCTCTAATTCCCCTAACTCTAATATGATTCTTGTTAATCCTTGCTCTAGCTTGTAGCAGCTGGAGCAAATCCCAGTAGGTGGCTTTCCTTTGCGGCAATGGACCCACCACCATTCTTGGCAAGTTTTACAAACAAAGCACACAAAAGGATAACAATCACAACGTATTTCTTTACACACTACTCCATAATCATCAGCCAAGGGGTAAGTGTATCTTTTCTGTTCCCCTTCTTGGTCTATCTGGATTACCCACACTGAGTCCGTCAGTTTTTCTTCAAGGTGACCTTCAGGTTTCCGGGTTGGCTCGTTACTCTCCAATGGTCAGCTGTAGTCCTTTTGTCTATCGGATCGTAACCTGTGTCTGTGGGTCACACTAGGGGAGTACAGTGAGGCTGCCTAACAGGGCAGGATGCATACATATACTTTTATTCGTCCACATTCACTTAACTTTATTTTTCACTTACTCTCACGCACAACAAAACAATCACAACAACAAGGTACCTTTTATTTTTCAACACACTTATTACACTTTTAGGTTTCCCTGGCCAGTCCCAGTGTTCTTGGATACCCCTCAATCCAGCTGTGTTGTTCCTAACTCCAGATCCTCTCAGATTTATCCTCAAACCGGCCAAATTTTTATTTAATTCTGGGTGCTCTCGAATATTGATATCTCAACCCAGCAAACTTAATTCTGGGTGCTCTCGGAATGTTAATCCCTCAACCCAGCAGGTTTGAATTAAGCCTGGATGCTCGTGGAACATTAATCCCTCAATCCAGCAGGTTTGAATCAACCCTGGATGCTCTTGGAACATTAATCCCTCAGTCCAGCAGGTTTAATCAACCCTGGATGCTCTTGGAACATTAATCCCTCAATCCAGCAGGTTTGAATCAACCCTGGATGCTCTTGGAATATTAATCCCTCAATCCAGCAGGTTTAATCTTGGATGTTCTTGGGCATTCTTATCCCTCAATCTAGCAGAATTTTTAGGGGCCCCTCCTACACATTTTACCTTTTATTTTTCCCCAATAGATTATGCCAGGAAAACCCTCTTTCTACCTTTGAATTTATTTTTTTTTCCTAATTAATTACCTTTTACTCCCCCCCCTCACCAAGGGGTCCCACTCTTTCTCTGAGACTCAGACCCGGGGGGGGGGGGTTCTCTCACTCTTTTTATCACTCGCTTCGTCTCTTTACTGCCCGCTTTTCTCGCGAAAAAGACGGAAATGCAGCATGGGAGACTACCGCTCTCGCTTAGCAGGTCTGGGGTAACCAGCCCGCCTCTCATTCACACACATTCATTCTCTCTTTATTCGTCCCGTCTCACATAAGTTTATAAACTCCTAAGGGTTCAATATAAACTACTGGGGAGGAAAGAAAAGGAGAAAAAAATTGCCTTAGTTCTTCCTTTTAATGCTAAGGCTGTGCCACTCCTTTATCCTTTCTCAATCTTCTTCAAACACGACTCAGGTTTCAGGGACTAGGTGGCTTTTAAATTGACTATTTCACACCTTGCTTGTTCAACCCCTGGGTTATAGTATCTCGGCAATTCAGGGGTACATGCACGACACGTGGATCTCCGTCTATATGAAATACAATACCACCTCCTCTGACACTTCAAGCATCGGAGGAGAATCCAAGCTGTGTGCCAGTCTGGCTTCTAGTAAAAGGTTGTCAATCCACACATGAAGCAGGGGATTACCACTTCCAGACCCCACCTCAAGGGGTTCTTAAGCGCCTGTTCAACTGGCGGTTGTTCCCAGTCAAAGGCTAGATAGCAACTTGTTGAACTTTGGTATATCCTAGTTAAGAATATTCTGTCTCTCCCTCTGTCCTCCCGCTCCATGACTACCCAGTCCCCTGATGGATGAAGAGACTGATCTTGGTTCAAGCTGAAACCACCTGTGGAGAGCCTGTCTGGGAGGCCGAGCTCCCTCGGCCCGGGCTTGGAGTTCTGCAGCCACTGTGGGCAGATCGCCTCTCACTTGTAACAAGAATTAAACAGCAAATTCCGTAATGCAAAGGATCTCCCAGTGACAGCTTTTAACACTAAAGGGCAGTGCTATCGCACAACAAACACTTAACTCTTAGCCCAGCCGGGTTCGCTGGCTACTTTTGCAAGCCCTTTACTAACCAGCGATGCTTGTAAGCGGTGCTTGTAACTCCCAACTTGTACCACGCTCCCACTGGCTGCACTATCAGCTAGCGGCGTTCAAAGCAGCTCCTCAAACCGCGGCTTGTGCCCGCGCGCCCGCTGCGCTATCAGCTAGCCTGCGCCTAAAGCACTTTTGCAAGCCCCGACTTAAGCCCCGCGCCGCGCCGCCCCCGCTCGCCAGGGAGAGCTTGTGCCACGCATGCGCACTACCCGCTCTATCAGGTAGTGTGGCTGATTGCTCCGCGCACGCGCTCTCCGGCACCGCCGCACCGCGTCTCTGTATCTTAGTAACGCCGCACCGCGCTTCACACATGCTCACACACACACACGCACATCCGGATGTAACAGACATACCACACCGAAACTGGGACACACCACACTGCAATCGGGACACAACACACAACACACTGAAATCGCGATTTCTCCCCCCCCGAGCCGGGCTATCAGCTGGGGAGGTCCTCCCGCCTTTTCCTAGTCTGGCTTCTAGTTACCCGCTGGTTATTCCCCTGGAGCTCAACATTTACCTCATTCTCGCCTCATCCCCCTCCGACTCATCTTGTACTGAGTCGTCTTGTACCGGGGCAGAGGGATGTTGTGGTGAATGTGGAGGTAGGGGTGGAGGGGGAGGAGGTATGTAGGGTGGAGGGGTGGAATCGGGTAGGTCTGTATCTTCTTTCAATCTTTTCTTCTTCTCCCTAGTACTAAGTGCAAACAACTTAGTGCGAGTTTCCCCCACTATCTAGAGGGAGGCGTACTCACTTTCCTCTAAGTTCAAGGGCCCTTTAGAACTCACATAAATACTTAGAGCCTGACATATCTAATCCTCAAATGAGCCAAACACTGGCCAGTACAAATGGTCCCCTCTTATTTGTTTCCCTCCCCAAACCTCTATGCAGTAGTGCACCATTTTCACCTTGTCCTTTCCTGGAGGGGAAGGCATCCCAATTTTTAATCATTTGCCCTAATGGACTATCTGGAGGAATTTGGGGAAGCTTTACAGGGTTTCCCCTACCCATGGGACCAGAGGGCTTGCTTTTCCTCTGTCCCATCTTCCGGAGTGCCTTCTTACACACACCTCTACGCTTCCCTCAATTCGTGGCCCAGCCCGTCGCCGGGTGTGGGAAACGCACTACTATGAGGTTCACACTCACGTCGTCTCACAGAGACGTCTCACTCATCACACTCCGGGATCCCAACGCCGACCGAGCGGGCCCCGCTCCCTCTGAACGGAGCAACCTCAGTAGCCCCGAAGGACCACTGAAAGGTACTTACACAGTCCTGTGTCTTCGCCCGGGACTTCATGCACAAAGATTAAGGGGTTGCCGGCTATTCTTTGCTTGCCACCGAATTTGGGTTCATCGGTAAGGGTCCCAGAGGGGAGACTCCTGAGTGGGGCCCGCTGCCAAGGCAGCGAGGGCGCCTCCCCATGGGGAGCTTCCAACGGATAGCCCTTATCCAAGTCACAGCACCAGATTGTTATAAATTGAGGCGAATAATTTGTTCAGCCTTTCAAGAGTCAATCAGAAATTTATTGATTACAGCAAGCGATGACAAGCAAACAGCGCTGGGTGCAGCCAGAGAGTCCCTGCTCCGCAAACGGCTCACACTGTTTCCCCCTTCCCACAGTCTTTTTATACTCTCTTTCTTCCGTGTCCACGGTATCTCTGGGTGTACTCTGCGCTTGCGCCCTCTGTTGCTAGGGGGTAGTCTTCTACTTTCTGGTGGTCGTTTGACGAAGGCTCCTCTCTTCTTCTTTGCTGAAAGTCCACGGCCCTTTAATGGTCTTTTCCATATAAGGTTATATGTTATAATGCACCTAAGTTCTAATTACACAACCAGCTTAAGTAATCAACATATTAGCTAGTTTCTGTCTGGCGGTTTTCTGTTATCTTACACAAGGCTTGTCCTTTGATTTTCTGTTATCTACACAAGGCTTCTCCTTTCTGTCTTGATGAACAAAGAGTTTTCTCTAACTTATCACACTAAATACTCACCAAACCGGAGTCTTCGCAAACAAAAGCTGCTACCAGGGTTTTCTTTCCCAGGAAGCGTCCGTTCTTCGGCTTTTCATGGCCGTGAATGGTTATGCTTCCAGTCCCACGCGGGAAAACATGGCGTGCTTTCCTGTGGGTGGCGGAAACGTCACTGACTTACTTCGGGGGGCTCTTTGCTCCTGTTTTCAGTCCGGCATGGAGCACTTTTCCCGTGGACCGCGACCATGCATTGGCAGCGGGTTTCCGTGCGGACCCCGCTTGCTCGTCTAGGCAGCGGCACTCGCTGGTTGGCGGCGTGGCTTTGCGGCAGCGGCGGCTCTCTCTGCACAGCTCCTGGGTGCTCCGCGGTGACTCTCTGCCTGCTCCGCAGCTTTGTGCTGGCCGTGGCCCCGACGTTGGTCGCCACTAGTGGCAGAGCGTTACTTTTCTTGGCCCCGGTCGACTCCTGAGTGCCCGGCTTGGGCGCCTCGGCTTCTCGTCGGGGCCAGGGCTTGCCGCTACTTCTGGGGCGCTTCTGCTGCCGCGCTCCGGAGGTGGGCTGGCCGCGCATTGCCGTCGGCGCGAGGGAGGAAACAAAGAGGCAGGAATTCTTTCAAATCCATCCGTGTGGCGGCTGGATGCTTTATTGGCCGTGAGAGCCGTGATGTAGAAGCCGCAGCCCGCTCCCAACCTTGCTTGGACAAATATGGCGCTGGGATCGGGGGGGGGGGGGGGGGAGCGGGATGATATAGGGGCAGGACAGGGAGGACGGGGAGTCCTCCTGCCCAATGAATACAGACGCCATGGCGGTGATGTGTACTGCAGTGACTAATGGGAACATGGCAGGGGCAGACACTGGGCTTCGGGGTGAGTGGGACCGCGGGGATGGGGTGATGGACAGAGAATCCTCAGGAGTCGGCAGGGAGTGGTTACAAGAGTGACGGGGGGAAACTCCAATGGCATGCAGCCTGGAGCTAGCCACCGTGAGGGGGGGGGGGGGGGGAAACACGGGGGATGCACGAGGGTACACAGAACCGGCAAACTAACAGAGATCAGAACCCCTAATCTGAACCCAAACTCAGGACGCAACAAGAACCCATCATCAGTGTTGAAGACAGCAGGAAAGAAAATATTAAAGATCTCTGCCTTGTCTATGTGCCTGTTTTTGAGGTGATCATTCTCATTATCTAACAGGTCAGTATTATTTCTGCACTGCCTTTTGCTGTCAACATATTTAATAAAGCATTTTTATGTTGTCCTCTACAGTACTGACCAACTTCAATCAAGTTTTGGCCACACAAATTCTCTCC
This sequence comes from Vidua chalybeata, assembly GCF_026979565.1. Lineage (NCBI taxonomy): Eukaryota > Metazoa > Chordata > Aves > Passeriformes > Viduidae > Vidua > Vidua chalybeata. The sequence goes on along the minus strand of NW_026530343.1, from coordinate 79,829 downwards.
CTAGAGTGGCAAGCCATATCCCTGTATTCATCTCACGTCACCTGACCTTGCTTCCACTTTTTACTTTAGCACCAAAAGAAGATTCCTGATCAGCCAAGCTGGCTTTCTGCCTCACCTGCTTAACTTCTGACATTTTGGAATTGCCTGCTTGTCTCTATTTGAGACAAATTATTAGGAAACGTCCTGAAAGGAGTCTCCTCTAAAAAAGCAGGTTTCCACGCTCCCTCCCCCCACCAGTTTGAAAATAATTTCTTGGAGGAAAGGGAAAAAAATTGTTTATTTAACAAGCAGAGTGCACGCAGGCATAGGAAAAAGAATAAATAATGTTACATATTGAAACCTTCTCCCTGCAGAGAAAGTTGGTGGATTCAGAGTTCTTTCTGTAGGTCTGGCTTGGCTCCTCCTGAGGTCCGGAGCTGGGATGCAGAGTCCCAGGGCCTCCCCTCTGGGCCGCGGCGTGGGGCTCCCAGCAATTTTCTGGTGTTCAGACCAGGGCAAAGCCGAACAGTTCCAGAAGAAGCAGCCACAGTCCCAGGAAAACTTCTTGCCTCAGCTAACAAACAAGAAGCTAGCTAATAGCAAAGGTGTACTCCCTCTGTCCGTGCTGCACAACACAGCTGAGTGAACCTGGGGGAGGATGTGTGAAAACCACGCCGAAAGATTTCCACTGGCTTCCCCTCCCTCTCTCAGACCTAGCTTAAAGTTACAGTGAAATGAACAGGGCTAATGCCTTAATTAATGTTCAGCTCTTTATTAAGGGCTCGACACAGAGCTCGCCCCCGCGGTCATAGCTTTCCCAGGCAGCCGAAAGGAAGGAGGCGTGTAGAGTCTGTCACTGGAGTCCCGAGCAGCAGCTGTCCTTTCTCCTTTCCTTGTGGCACACCGGTGGCCCGAGGGTGAGGAGGCGTGGCGTGCAGAGTCTGTTGCTGAAGTCCAGAACAACAGCTGTCCCCGCTCCTTCCGTGGTGGCAGCACCAGGGCTCTCTGTCCCTATCTCCCTGCTTCTCAGAGCCTAATATAGTCTGTTCTTTCTTAGGTGATGGCGACGGGTAAAAGTAAATCAGGGGATGTGTTTCCCTCTTCCTCAGCTAGGGCATTTGCCTAGACTCCTCTATTGTGTTCAGTTTTTGATTTATATTCCTCTTTATCTCTTAAAAATACTCCCATGATCCTAAGGGTTTTTTTTATTTGCATGTTAGTCCCAGAGAGGCAGCGTGGAGGGGTGGGAGGCCAGTTATCTCCAGGTAGTTTAGAGAAAACAAACAGAGCAATTAGCTAATTAGCATTTCAATATCAGTACTTAGCTAGAGTTAGTAGTTTTTTTAGTGTTGCCATGGGAACTAGGAAGGCCCTGCCCGCGTCTCTGGGGAACACGTGGAAACTGTTCATAACAACAGGACCCATAAAGCAGATGATAGGGAATACAGTATCATAACATCACCCCAGGACACTGCTCCTCTGCTCTTAGGAGGTGGTGTTTAAAAAGTGACCAGAACTGATGGACCTCAGCACTGATGCCAGAATGATTGTTGCTTTTATATTTCCTTCATATATATTCATAGCTCTGTAGACTTGTCCTGGTTTGGGACAGATTTGGAAACTTCCCAAAGATTCTTTCCTCTAAAGGGCAGAATTCAGCAGCCCCTCCCCCAACCAGTTTTGGAGATAATCTCCTTGGAGAAAAGTGGAAAAAACTGTTTATTTAACAAGCAAAGTACTCACAAGCATGAAAAAAAAATGAATAATATTAAACAATGAAACCTCTAGCTGTTTTGAAGAAATGGCAAATTCAGAAAGTCCTTCTGTATTTCAGAGAATCCTCCATAGGTGTGTCTCAGCCTTGCTCAGTCTCTCTCAATCCCTCTGGAGAAGGAACCCGGAGTCCAGGCTGCAGAGCAGCTTGGGGGGGGCCTCGGGCGATGGTCCTGGTGTTCTGGACCAGAGAGAAGCCAAACAGTCCCAGAAAAAAGACACAGTCCTGGGAAAACCTTTATTGCCATAGCTAATGAGGAAAACCAGAAAAAAACAAACAAACAAACAAACAAACAAAAAAAACCCCAAAGAAAAACTCCCTCTCTCTCTCTCTCTGCAAAAGCCAAGAACTTGAGGAACACTGCACTCCTTATCTCTCTGTGTTTTGAATACAAGTGGGGAGAATTTCCACCGGTCCTTTCCCTCCCCCCCCCCCCCCCTTCTCTGGGCCCAGCTTAAAGCTACAGGACTCATTTCTGAGCAGAAAAACAGACAGTGGGGATACTGGACCATACAGTCACCCCAGGACATTCTACCCCTTATCCCCATTGTTGGCTTAATACCCAAACTAATATATTCTAACTCTAAACACACACACATTTATACAAAGATATATACATATATATACAATATACAGCTATATACAGAGAGTGGCAATGACATTCAGCAAACAGTGATATTTACACATGACAGACGATAGGGATGCTGGACCATACAGTGACCCCAGGACATGACTATTGTTGTATAGTTATGTAGTTCCTAGCTAGCTCCAATTCTTCCCCTACCTTTTCCCTACCCTGATAGGCAGAAAGGCAAAACACATTCCAGAGGCTCCAAACCCTGGGGATCCAAGGCTCCTATCCTATCTTGGTTCTTCCTGGGAAGCAAGGATGAAATAGTCTCCTCAGACACATTTTCATAAACAAAGTTTAGTTCCTATCTAAAGGGGGGGCTACTGATGAGGTGGAACCAAAAGGGGGGGAATTACTTCATCACTTGTGCTTCTAATTGGGGATTCTTGTCAATTATGCTAATTTGCTAAACTTATAAAACTGTATTCACCCCATGTGGGGGTGGGCATTTTTCCATATCTGCCCCTGGAGGCCTCCAATAAAGACCAACCTTTATATTACCTCCTATACTAATATTGTCTCGGAAGTGTGTTGTTTCATTTCTAGGTCTTTAAAGCATCAGCACCTTCAGAAGCATTTTCCCAGGGGACCTTGCTAACTAGTTCCCTGAGCAGCCTGAAGTCTTCTCTCCTCATGTTCAGGGTTGAAGTTTTGCTGGCAGTTTTCCTCCTGTCAACAGAGAGTTTAAACTTGACTGCTTCATGGTTGCAGTGGCCAAGGCAGCCACCAATCACCACTTCATTCAGGAGACCCCTCTGTTATCAAGCAACTAATCAAGGAGGGTGTCTTTCCTAGTCAGCTCCCTTAGTACTGTGCTGGTTTTGCATAAATTGATTTTTGGTAAGGAGGGAAGAAGCCACCTACAGAAATGATTTTCTGAGAGGAGCTGCTAAGAGCTTCCTCCGTGCCTGACAAAACCAATCAGTGACTAGTTTTGAGGATTGACACCCAGTTAAACCACTTTAAAAAAGTTAAATCCACCTCTGTGAAACACATTTTAAAGATAGGCAAGCCTGGGAAAAGCTCCCTTGCTCCTGGCCTTGGACAGGTAACTAGATGCGGGCCCCGCCAGGCCCCGCTCTGCCACGGCCCACGCGGACTGGTGGGGCTGGGTTGGGCCTCAGCGGCTGCTGGGCAGGGGAAGGGGAGGCCATCTGTGGCAGCAGCTCTCTGGCCACAGAGAGCAGGCACAGACTTTCCCAGGCATTTTCCCAGGGAAGGCTGTAAGAAGATCAGAGAAAAGAATGAGAAACAATTCTTATCTCCACTTGTTGCACCTGCTGTTGTGCACATGTGGAATGTGTCATGGAGATTTGTTTACCAAAGGGTGATTTCTTAACTGGACAGTGGATGGTGTTTGGATTGATTGACCAATTAGGTCAAAGCTGTATTGGACTGGCTGTAAGGGTTACTGAGTTTCTTAATAAGTATAGTATAATATAGTGTAAGATGATATAATAAAGGAATTGATCAGCCTTCTGCAATCATGGAGTCAATGCTAATTATTCCCTGGCTGGGGGCCTGCGGCGACAGCCATCGGCCCCCAGCATGCTGCAGCTGAGCCCTAGCCTGGCTGTTGAGATCCTAACTGCTCACCCCCTCTCCCTCCCAGCGCGGTCGCTGAAGAAACCTCCATCATAAACAGCTTTGGCTGCCAGCTATCAAGGGGCTCTCTCAGCACCACAGGAGACCATGCAGCTGAGACCAGGGGTGGCTCTGCAGCTCACGCAGAGAGTGGCCATGTGACTGGAATTGAACGCAGCAGGGGCCAGAGACCAGCCACGTGGCCAGAGTGGTTGCTGCCGTTCTGGCCCGGGCCCCTGAGATTCTGGTACAGCACCCAGCATGGCCTGAAATACATCACCATGAGAGCTCCAGCCGAAGCCCAGCAGAGATCACATGACCATCCACAGGCCTGGGCAAGCTATTAACTCTTTCACTGCACAGATGAAACTTGCAAACATTGATCCTCTCTCGAGTGGAAGAAAAGGAGAGTGAAGACACGTAGAAGACAAAATGAAGACACCAAGGTCAATAAAGGAGTTGAATCTCAGATGGGAGGAGAATGAGGAGATGCCTTAGTCTTAGGCTGAAATTCTTTTGTGAGGCCATGGTGATGGACTATGATACACTAAAATATCCTGGTAATTCATGAAAAAGCATGGGGGGATGGAGTGTTCAAACTGTAGACATGAGCAAAGGCATCCATTCTGAAGCAAACAGATGTTGAAGTAATTGTGATCCAAATGAGAAGTTTGAACAGAGAGAGACAAAAGTGATGAAGACCCTTTGCTTCTAGGGAAGAAGAAGAAAACCTCTGTTCCCAGAGATGAAGATGATCTCAGAGACAGATGAAGAGAACCTTTGCTTTTGAACAGCTCATCCTTAAAAGTGTACCCCATTAGCTAAAGACTGAGCCCTTGAAAACAGTTGTGGGGAAAGCTGTAAGTCAAGGGGAGGAACTTTCATACAGTGATCAGATTTCCATTTTTCTCGGGCAGCTGATTCACTGTGATGTTGAAGCCACAAGAGAACTGTTCCTTGTGGAGAAGTCTCTGTGGCATGACAGGAGAGACTCCTCTCCCTAAGTGAACTGAAGAAAGATTATTTTAGAGATGGTAAACTGACTGAAAATCCCAGATTTTGTCTCTACGTTGTCACTGGGAAAGAGGAGTTGGGGGGGAGGAAAAGTGTTTTAAAGGTTTATTTTGATTCTTATTATTTTTTCCTTTAATTCTGTTAATAAAGTTTTCTTTATACCCTTTAACATTACATTAGCAACCTGTGATGTTCAGATGTCTGAGACATAACACACGACAAACTCCTGTTGGTCATCGGCAAACAGCACGATTTATTGTCCAGGGCTTTCTTTTATAGCCCATTCAAAACTCCCGGGTCAAGACAAGGTCATTGGTCTATCTGTGTGCCCCCAGACCCTGAACCAATAAGATGCCTGCATCCTAGGAGAGCTCCCATTGGCTGTAAGCGTCTGTCAGTCAGCTCAGAGTCTGGTTCATGGAGCTGAGCTGGGCTGCTTATTATAACTTGATTAATGCTAATGCAACATCTCACCATTTGTCTTTACTAAAAATTGTGATCTGTTCTCTGTCATCTATTTATAGGAGTCCTTAGCAAACAGGGTGACAGAAACAGCATGGTTTTAATTTGTATGACTTATATATTAGTGAAGGTGCAGTATATTCGTTTAGAGTCTGTAGGTAAGAATTTCTTAATGTTTAAGTTAAAAATCATAGCTTATTTTAACAGCAACAAGCTACTTAACTCCTAAAACTGTTGAAGAAAGTCTAACTACTAGAGAAAACAATTTGTAAACAGAAAACAGTCTGTAAACATGAAAACTAGTTTGGAAACAAAGCTGTAAGTTATATTTTAACTCTGAACTGAAATTAGAAAACCTCGAAACACTCAACTTTAGTACTGTAATAAAAAACAAGCTTAACAGATAAGGCAATTCGTAAATGAACAGAGTCCTTATATGAACTCTTATTTCAAAAGTCACAGATTTCTATGAGGCAGTTATCAGTTGTTTTGGTTACATGGCTTCATGATGTCTGATGAAGGGACATCGGGCTGGTGTCTGTGGTTTCCAGTGTTCATTGTAATTCATTTATCTTGGTTTTAGGCAGCTGAATTATCATAGAATCATTGTAGTTACATGATTCATTGTAATACATGAGAACATGATATTACTTAAGACTCAAAAGGGGGTATGCATTCACCCCAAACTTTTTTCCTCTTTGTTCTTTGTATAGTAAATAAGAATAGGAACAAAGCATTGGTTTTGAACAGTATTCTAGTGCAAGAAAATTTTGTTAACATGAATAACAGTGCAAGCAATCTACTTTTTTTCCTTTTGTTAGGAGTTAGAAATTTTGTTATTGACTTTAACAGGTGACTTTAGGTTTTAAAATTATGATAGGTGGTAAATTCTTGGTTAGAGACTTTGCAGTTGAAATCTGCCTATGAAGTTAGTAAACTAATATTCTGTGTATGTGTCAATGGACCTAGAATGTTAAGATGATTATATTCTTTGAATCTTCAAGTTTGATCTAGAAATAATGCAAGCAGGGCTATTAGGAATACTAAGAGATAAATTATTAATATATATCCTATGATCTCTTTGATACACAGCAGCTCATACCTGAGAGAGGAATGTAATACTTTCTTAATAACTTTAGTAAAATCAGCTGCCATAGGCTTAACGATTTTGATTTTAATAAATGTAAACAGTAATGACAGATATTGTACTATGAACTCTAAGGCATATTTAACAGTTTTACAATTTTGTAATTCTTTTGTGGTACCTTTTCAATATTTTTACCTTCATCATATGTTATCAGTTTATTAGAATTTTTGGAATATGGAACCTTTCCTATTGTCGAAATATCAGAAGGCAGGGTGTCTGTGAAGTTTTGTTGGGGTTTGATTGGGAGAATCTTCCTGTCTGGGCTGGAGCTGTTAGGATTTTTTGTTTGCTTCTTCATTGCTAAATCCTTTGTTTGGGCTAGAATAAAGGGGTTCAAATGTGCTTGGGTTTGTGTGTCTTCCATGGGGGACAGTCCCATAAGCTGAGAGATCACTACCCTAAAACATGGGTCCTGCTGTGAAGCTCTTGAGATTTTTAGTCCCTGATCTTCTGCATAAGCTCTCCAGCTCGATTCAAACATTATATATTGCACTGGAGTACCAAGCAGTTTCTCAATCTGCTTCATATCATATGGGGTTAATTCACTAGCAGTTATAAATCAAAGCATATTTGCAACAGCAGGCGACCCTAGCCCATGTTTAGCAGCTAACTGGCGTAGCTCTGAGTAGATTTGCCAATTAAAGGGTATGTATTTGTCAGGTGTTGTCCCATTACCTTGCACCACCGGGAATGCTGTAATTGTTCTCTCACCCTGTTGCCAGTTCTCTGATGATGGTGAGCCCATGGGTATAGAAATTAGTTCAGCCCCTTCTATATCTCCACAATTTATAGTCTTTTGTTTTACCACTGTCCGGAGGACTACTGGGTCTCGGGTGGGGGTATTTCCTGCTCGGAACATCAAAGGGGCTGGAGCTGGAGTCAGCAGGGTTGTAGGGGCTTCCTCGTCTTGTTGGGACCTTGACTGTAGATGCCATGGTGCTGAGGCAGTGACAGCTGCATGTTCGGAGCTGGTGCCGGGAACGGGGCTCTGCATCATGGTGTTGGAGCTTCCTGGGTCCAGTGTGCTTCCGGGTGTGACATATGACAACATCCGGGCATTTGTAGTGACATCATCTCAGGTTCCACCGCCGTGTTGCAGTGGCAGGCAGGCGTGGTTTGCGGAGGCGGGGCTGTGGGCGCGGTTTGTGGGCTGTTATGAAGAAATTGCAAATTCAGAAAGTCCTTTTTGTGGGGTGTAACTTGGCTTGCTTAGTCTCTTATCAGTCCCCCCTGCACTGGAAAATGCCACGTCCTGGGCTCCGGTGTTCTTTGGGGTTTTCAGTCTGAAATGAACAGGGCTAATGCCTTTATTAATGTTCAGCTCTTTATTAAAAAGATCAGCTGGGCAGGGGGCTCGACGCAGAGCTCGCCCCCGCGGTTGTAGCTTTCCCAGGCAGCCGGAAGGAAGGCGGCGTGCAGAGCCGGTCACTGGAGTCCCGAGCAGCAGCTGTCCTTTCTCCTTCCTTGTGGCACACCGGTGGCCCGAGGATGAGGAGGCGTGGCGTGCAGAGTCTGTTGCTGAAGTCCAGAACAACAGCTGTCCCCGCTCCTTCCGTGGTGGCAGCACCAGGGCTCTCTGTCTCTATCTCCCTGCTTCTCAGAGCCTAATATAGTCTGTTCTCTCTTAGGTGATGGCGACGGTTAAAAGCCAGTCAGGGATGTGTTTCCCTCTTCCTCAGCTAGGGCATTTATCTAGACTCCTCTATTGTGTTCAGTTTTTGATTTATATTCATTTTTATCTCCTAAAAATACTCCCATGATCCTAAGGGGTTTTTTTATTTGCATGTTAGTCCCAGAATGGCAGCGTGGAGGGGTGGGAGGCCAGGTAGTTTAGAGAAAACAAACAGAGCAATTAGCTAATTAGCATTTCAATATCGGTACTTAGCTAGAGTTAGTAGTTTTCTTTTAGTGTTGCCATGGGAACTAGGAAAGCCCTGCCCGCGTCTCTGGGGAACACCTGGAAACTGTTCATAACAAGTCCAGAGCAGGGCCGATCATTTCCAAAGAAGAAAAAGAAAAGCCACAGTCTGGGGTACTTCTCTGCCTCAGCTAGCTAAGACAAACTAACTAAAAAGCAAAGGAGAGCTGTCCGTGCTGCAGGCAACATAGTCCATGAGAAGGAATGCGGGGGAGCAAGTGCAGTTTCTGAAAACAAACTGTGCACTTCTTTTCCCTCCCTTCACTCTCGGAACCAGTCTTAAAGGTGCAGAACTTAATATCCAGCAGAAACAGAACAGACAATTAGGGACACAAGCATCATAAAGTCACCCTAGGACAGATATTAATCCATGTACAAAAGGAAAAGATAAAGTCAAAATGATTCAGTATTGTATGGTAGAGTGGACGAAAAAAGAAATAAGACCAGATCATCTCTATTGGCCTAGGTACTGGTCTTTTGAGGGTAGGATTTGTCAAGCTTTAAACATATTTGTAAATGCAAAAGAATATTTCGATCCTGAAGAAAGCAAATATGCCTCCTGCTGGACAGGAGAAATTTGGCCCCTGGGGGGTAAACATTTTTAAGGTATCAGCAACCTCAGACACAGAGAGAGCAGAGGAAAAGAAGGAAAAGAGGTGGGAACCACTGGAGGTATTGCCCCCTTCCCGTACCCCTTCCCTCTGGTGTCTCCTGCCCCTCCAGCAGCCCCCGTCCCTCTGGTGGCTCCATCTGCTCCACCAGCTCCCCTTCCCACCAGTGGGGGACCATATCAAAACACTAGGGGAAGTTCAGCAAAAACTTGAGGGCTGCTTGATAATTCCTTCTCTGTGAAAGGAATGAGAAGGAGGTGTCTTTACAAACAAACTGTGGGCCTGATGGTAGATAAGGCCAGATATGGAGAGGTGAAAGAAGCAATGGGGGAACCATAAATTCCATAGGAATTCCACAAATTGACACAGACTGTTGCTCACTCATGACTGTGCTACATCTCTGGATTTAGAGAAAAAAGAACAGAGGCACAAAGAAAAAGAAAAATGGGGGGGGGGGTATACATCATAAGGGGATATTAGGCGTTTTGGGAAGCCTGTACATCTCAAGTACCTCAATCAATGGGGAAAGAGAGAGGGAAATGTAGCTGGGAAATTAGGATAAAAAGGAGGCTGCATCCTCTAAAAATTTTGAGGGACCCCATGGGGAATGCCCCATGACCTCTCCCTTTATTCGAATAAAGTTACAGGACTCCTCTGTCTCCTTTTTGGACATAAACCTCTGGTGTTTGTGGATTAATTATCCTGACACCTGCCACCACTCCACAGCAAGGGAGAAAGGTCCTTCCTAAGGTTATGATGACTGAGGAACAGAAAGGCTGGTTTGATTTGGAAAGAGATCAAGAAGTCGGCTTATTTCCTTTAAGGGAAGTGCCTATGGAAGGAGCTCAAGGGGGGATAGGATTTGTGAATGCTTCTTTGACCTCTTCAGAAGTCAGAAATTTTAAAAGGGAAATTAAAGGGTTATTAGAAGATCCCATAGGTTTAGCGGAACAATTTGACCAATTTCTAGGTCCCAACATTTTTACTTGGGAAGAAATGCAGTCAGTAATGGGTATTATATTTTCCCAAGAGGAGAGGCAGATGATTAGGGCTACCAGAATGAGAATTTGGGAAAAATAAAATCAACAAGGCCCACTGAGGGACCAGAAAATGCCAATAGCATCTCCTAATTGGAATCATAGTGATGCAGCAGGATGAGGAAATATGAATGATTATCATAATCCAGTAATCAAAGGGATAAAAGAGGCAGCACCCCGAGGGCAAAATGTTAGCAAAGCTTTTGATGGGCAGGAAGGAAAGGAAGAAACTCCAACTGAATGGTTAGAGAGGCTCTGGAAAAACACGCGGCAGTATTCCGGGATAGACTGAGATAGTATAGTGGGACAAGCCCTGTTAAGGGTTAGCTTTGCCACCCATGCCTGGCCAGATATTAGGAAAAAGTTGGAAAAAATTGAGGAATGGCAAGATAAGGGGTAAAATGAATTATTGAAAGAAGCCCAAAAAGTTTATGTATGGAGGGATAAAGAAAAAGTCAAGGTAAAAGCTAAAATTATGATAGCCACCATGCAAGATCCCCAAGGGATCCGAAGCGCCCAGGTACCATTCCCAGGTATTCAGGCTTTAGAGACAGGGAAAGGGGGGGAAACAGAACCCCAGCACAATTAAAATCTCAGGAGCAAACTAGAAATGTCTGTTTTTATTGTGGAGAAGAGGGACACTATAAGAGAGATTGCCCTTGCCTAAAGAAGACCCTGAAAGTATTCCAAGAGATACACAGAAGAATCAGCAAACTAGGGATGTCAAGGGCTCTATTTCCTGGGAGATAAATACAATCTAAAACCTTTGATAACTTTAAAAGTAGGCCCTCAGGGGGAGGCATTAGAATTTATAGTTGATAGTGGGGCAGAGAGAACTTGTGTAGTTAATATTCCAAAGGGGTGTAATGTAAGCAATGACACAATAAAAGTAATGGGAGCTAAAGGAGAAGGTTTTAAGGTTCCTGTAATCAAAAACGTGGTAATTGAAGGGGAGACTAGAAAAGGGGGGAGGGAGATGTCTTATTAGTCCCTGGGGCAGGTTGCAACTTACTGGGGAGAAACATGCAGGTACAATTAGGAATAGGGGTTATACCTGAAGAAGGGAAAATGACAGTTAAAGTGCTAAAACCCTTCCAATTTGATGAGGGAAGGATTAACAAAGAAGCTTGTCGGAGTGTTGGTTGGTAGTGACAGTAAAAGGGTTTTAAAATCATAGGGATTTGGGGAGTTAGAAAGAAAGTTAGGCTTAGTAGGCCCTGGGAAAATACCCTGGGAAAGTATAGGCCTTGTACTTGCTAGAACTGTGAAACGCAGACGAAAAATCAAAACCCCACAATTCCAATAAAGATTTGCAGGGATGGTATGTTTATTTCAGTGCTGGGTGCATGTAAGGGATCTTTCCCCTTCAAAGGACATGTGTGCCCCTGAGAACTCCCGATCCTTTTTTATTACTCTTGCTAATTTACATATGCATAGACTTTCACAATAGGTTCATGCATATTCATTCTGCTGATTTCACGTTACAGCTAGTTACACTTGTACTCAGTTTTTGCCAGAAAGTACAGAAAGAACTCCAGGGTCACTCTGCACTGTCTGTTTCGTGGTCCAAGGAGTCTTTCTTATCTCTTTAGCTTGGAAATTTACATTCTTTCTCCTCAGCTGGGGCAGTTTTGCTAGTGCTGCAGTTACCAGACTAAACAGCATATTTTACTTATGTTAGCAAGCTTAAAGTGGCACATTTTGCCTAAATCCAAATGGATTTCAACCCTGTTAAATTTTTACTCTGTCTCAACTGCACCTGTGTAACTAGTATATGATAAATGATATAATTGTTAGATGCGATGATTGTTTAGTAATTAAATATAATTGCTGTTTAATCGTAAGAATAATGATGAGAAACTGTGGTCAGGGGCTTGAGAGATCATGAGAAATTAATGCTTGAATAAGATCAATCTATACAATAGAAAAATATTGTTGCATCCTGGGTTGCGTTTAGTTAGGAATTTTAATAATGTTAGTTAGTTGGTTCTGTGTACCCCCATGTTTCCCCCCACGATGGTACACTCTGGGTCACTCACCATAAGAGTTTCCCCATGTCAGTCTTGTAATAACCCCCTGTTCATTCCTGAAACATCCGTGCCAGTCACCCCATCCCCGCAATCCCATTCGTCCCAGAACCCTGTATCCACCCCTGTCGTGTTCCCATTGGTTGCCGCAGTCTTCGTCCCCCCCCCCCCCCCCGCCGTTGCCTGTCCCTATTGGGCGAGGGGGCTTCCGCCCTGTTATGGTTTGACACTGGCACAATGCCAGCACTTTTATGAAAATACACTTTCTTAAATAAATGCTGTGAGGTGTTATTAGGAACAGAGCAGAGTAGGCTTAATAACAAAGGAAAAAAAAACTTTATTAAACTATTACTGCAGAAGACACATACACTAAATCTAGGATGAAGACCCTCTAAAACACTCTTCTTTTTTCTATTTTTTAAAATAACTACTATGAAATATTACTCGGGATTTTTGATTAAATTACTACTTTTTAGATAATCAATACTCAGTCTATTAAGGGAGACAGAAGTCTCTCTTGTGCCATAGACCCCACCCCCCCCCCCCCCCCCCAGGAAACACAGTTGCCACTTCCTGTGTTTTCATGTCACAAATGGCAACTGCCCAGAGAAAATCTGCTAGTGTGACACTTTCCTTTCTATGTCACAGTGCTCTCACTATTGTGCATGGACAGACTGCTCATAGGGTTTTTTTTAAGGATGTTTTGCAAAGGACTAAAGAAAAACAACAGTTCAGTTTCTCATTTTGGGACTACAGTCCCTCCTATTTCCCCCTGGGGCCGAGGGTCTAAGAACAGAGATCTTCTTCTTTTCTTCTTCTCTGAAGACAGAGGGCATCACTACATCCTCCTCAACTTTTTTCTGTTCACTTCACTCCTGTCACTCTCAGCTGCTAAAGCAGGTCTCTTGGTTCACTATTGCATCTCCTTAAAATGCAGTCTCTATTGCAGGAGAATTTGGTTCAGTTTATAGTTAACAAGAAAAGTCCAGCTAAAAGCTACTCTATCATCTCCTCTCACTTAAAAATTTCTTCTTCTAACATTTCAGGTCTTGGACTGTCTCTTTTCTACTACAAATTGAGGAGGAGTAATATTTTATAAAGCCTTCATTTCCCGGAAAGGGTTAAAAGTTCAGACTTTCTAGACGGCTGAAATTTCTGCCCAGCATTTTTCACTCTTACAGTGGGCATCATCCCCCCCCTTTCCCCTTCTCCTCTGCCGGCAAATTTCTAGGTGCCGTCAGGCTCTCTGTCTCTTTCTCTCTGAGGGGGGGAACAAAGGCATCTCTGCTTCTCTCCACCCTTCTGTCTGCAGGAGCTGTCTCGGTTCTAGACCTTCAGCCCTTTCAGTCTACCTGGACAAGGCCGCGTGGCTTCCCCTCTCCCACCCAGCCTGTGGCTGGGTAGGGGAGAGTTTGTACTTTCTGACAACTAAAACTAAAGAGACAGTTCCCCTGAGAGTTCCTCCTTTTAACCCCCTGTGTTCTCAGAGGCGTGTCCATACTTTCAAGTGGTCACTCCAGGTGCCAAAATCTAAACCTGACCACTGATTGGTTTGACCCAACTTCTTGAAAAAAAATTCACTTCCATGTCAAACCATGACACTCCCCTGTCAGCCTGCCCCCTATAAAACTCCATGTGCCCCTTTGTTTCACCGCCATCTTGTCCACGCGGGCGCTCGGAGCGGTCGCTGCTCTCCACCACAGCACCACACGGCAATAAACCTTCTCCAGCCAACCGCAGGACTGGGTGTGCCTCCTTCGCCTCTTTACCTCATCCCAGCATCGGTTACACAACGCAGCAGCCCACGCAGAGGCTCAGTGCTAGAGTTCCGAACCAGCGGCAACCCCAGTCCGGCTGAGAGGCAGCACCTTCAGCCGAGCTCCTGAGCTGCCCCGGACCAGGACCAGGGAGCAGAACGCAACGCCGCGAGTGGTGCCCAACAGTTGGGCTATGGCTGCGAGTAGCTGACGCAGGTGGAGATTCACTGGGAGGCACCCCGAAGCTGCGTGGAGAGCAGCAGGCGCCGCCGCCAAGCCGAGCAGCGAGCGCTGCTGGCGAGCCGGACGGAGCTGCGGTTTCCGCGCGGAACAGTGCCTCACGGTGGACTGAAAACTGGAGCGTAGGCTTCACGAAGTAGATCAGTGAAGACTCCATCACCCCCAAGGAAAGCACGCAGTGCTTTCCCCATGTGGGAAGGAAGCGCAATTTTCACGGCCGCAAAAGGCGAAGCAAAGCCATTTTCCAGGAGCGAGGACTCTGGATGCAGTTTTTGTTTGCAGAGACGCCGGTTTGGTGAGTATCAGGGATGAGGGCGAACCCAACTGATATTCTCCTTCACTGGGGTGGGCTTGGCTGCACTCCTGAGCAAGGCGACGCGCCGTGCACAGCGCAAGCAGCGGCCACTGATGTCTTTCACCTTTTTTCCTTTTTTTTCGCTTTTCCTGCAGCCAGGGGTGGGGTCACGTGGGCGAATTAGCATGGGGACCGTGCTAACCACCCAGCAGAAGGAATTTTACCTCCAAGTTAAAGAAACCCTAAAGGTGAAAGATAGTTTCCCCAAAAGTGCTGTTAAAAGTTTCGTTCGGTGGCTGTGCTACTCTTTCCCCCGCGTATCCGCGGAGGATGCTCGCAAAAAAGGGTTTTGGGAGTGTGTGGGGGCAAAATTAGCAGAGGGAATCGAGCGCAGGGATCCCTCCATTAAGGGTTGCTTTACTAAGCTCCATGTGTTGATTTGGGAAGTTGTAAAAATGGAGAGCATGTGGGACGTGAGCCGGGAAAACGAGAAGCCACTGGACGAAACTACTGTTCCCCCTGAACCCATTTCCCTATCCTCCTCTCCTTCCCCTTCTTCCCCTAACCCGGGTGGGCAGGGGGGAGTACTCTGCCGCTCCAAGGCGCAGGGCAGCTCCAAAAACATGGACCGTGCTCCTGGCTCCTCCGAGCCGCCCCAGCGTCCCCACCATAGTGACATTGGCCGCGTTGCCGAGGACATGACCCCAAACCCTCCTTCCAACCCCTTTTTCCCAGTTAAAAATCCCAGTTTTATTGCTACCCCGCACAGTTCTGTTTCCCTGAACCCTTTTCTTTGTCCCCCTGAGGAAGCCCCGTTGACCGCGTGGCAGGCGCCATTGTCTTCCCAAAATGGAGGCGAGACGCCTGAGGGGGCTTCTTCTTCCCATAACCCCTTTCTCCTCTTTGTTCCCTTTGTCCCCGTCTTTGACCCAACTCCCTCCTGCTTCCCTGTGGGCATGGGCACCGCCCCCTCCAGGCATCAGGTTGCTCCCCCCCCCCCCCCCCCCCCCGTGTGGACATTCCCTCCTTGCATGTTCTCCCTGCCGAGTCTTTGGCCTCGCCCTCTCCCAACAGGGAGAGCTCTGCCGTCTCCACCCCACTGCCTCAGGATGGGGACTCCCCCCGTCCTGTTCCCTGCACCCGCCTCTGCATCCTCCCGCTCCCTGGAGATCCAGAAGGGGGGGGGGGGGGGGGGGGGGAGGGGGGGGGGGGGGGCGGGACCCGGTTTGTGAAGGTGAGCAGCCGCTCTCCACACCAGCCTCCTACACCAGGGGAGGGGAGAACCCTACATGGGAACCCCTTCCCTATGGATCAGTCAAAGAGGTCTATAAAACATTACAAGATTTCAGCCAAAAAAGCCCCTTCTTTAAGGGCATTCTAAAAGAAACTTTAACATCTAAAACAATGGTGCCAGCAGACCTCAAACATCTGTTTAGCTGCTTACTTCTCCCATCGGAATACAATCTGTGGGAGATGAAGTGGAAAAAATTGGCAGCAGACCTGCTTCCTGAAATCCGAGAGGGACCATATAACCTCGATTTCGCGGAAGAACCAATCACTTTAAACCATCTTGTGGGTGAAGAATGGAGTGAAGAGCAGCTCCAGGCTCGGGGGATTCCAACAGCCGTGCTGGACATGTCCAGGGGTGCAGCAGAGTGTGCATTCCTGGCCATGACCACCAAGGATCCAATGGTGCCCTACACAGCAGTTAAACAATCTGTTGCTGAGCCTTTTGTAGACTTTATAGACCAGGTCTGGGCAGCAGTCGAGAGGCGTGTGGAAGGACCTGAACTCCAGGACAAACTTGTCCTAGAAGTGGCATCCATGAACGCCAACGAAATGTGCAAAAGAATCATTCTAGCACTGCTGGTTTCACCACCTCCGACCCTCGATCAGATCATCGAAGAATGCAGACTGAAGCCACACCTGATGATGGAGGAGGCCCCAAAGAAGCACAAAGACAAACAAGTCCCCTCAGCTGCTGTACCTCCAAGGGACTCAACACCAAGGCAGTTTCCATCGAAACGCCGGTGCTTCCACTGTCATCGGGAGGGACACTTCTCGCACAGTGCCCATTTTTAGGGAGTGCACTGCTCGGGGCAGAGGGAGGAGGAAGGGGGGAAGGGAACCCCAGAATTCCAAAAAATTAAGGGGAGAGCGCGGATCTGCCTCACGTGCTGACAAAAATGAGGCAAGTCGTGGGGCCGCAAGAGGAGCCGCGATGCACCACATAGTCCCATCTGTAAGCAGCTGTCTATCAACAACTGACAAAAAGGAGCCTTATTGGCTTCAACTCACTAACTCTGTCCATTTTCGTTCCCAGGACTGACAGTTCTTCATAGCAGATGCAGAGCTTCTGTCACACATCTGCCGCTGTGAAACCAGGCGGAAAGAAGAACTTTTGAACGGTAGGTAACTCGTTGTCGGGGACACGAAGCACACACCACTAGAGATAGAGGTTCCTCCGGTAATTTCCTCCCTTAATCCGAGGCTCTTCTATCTCGTGGCACGCTGTGTCCACCCCCCCTCTTCCTACCTAAGGGCCAAGTTATTGCACAGGCAATTCCTATTCCTCGTGCTCTGTGCAATGACCTGAAACCCTCAGTCTTTTATGCTGGGAAGTTGGGAGAGAAAAAACCCCTCGTATGGTGTAAACTCAAGTGTGAGGGGCATTCTATACATCTTCAGGGGATGATGGACACAGGGGCAGATGTGACGGTCATTCCACCACACAAGTGGCCATCACACTGGGAGCTGCAAAGTGTGGCCACACCAGTCTTAGGACTGGGCAGGCCTCAGCCAGCAAGACAATCCAAAAACATCATCCAAATTAAGGGTCCGAACGGGCTGATAGCCTCAATACGTCTGTTTGTGATCGACAGCAAATTTACTTTGGGGGGGAGAGACGCCATGTCCCAGTGGGGAACCAAACTGGAATTTCCGTCCCCCCGGCATTTTTAGGTGAGGCCGCTGAGGAGTGCCCCACACAGAAACAGACGTGCCTCACAGATAAGCCCATCTGGGTGGAGCAGTGGCTGATGAGTAAGCAGAAACTGCAGGCGCTCACAAAGCTAGTGGAGAAAGAATTGGCAAAAGGCCACATCGTAGAAACAAACTGGCCCTGGAACTCTCCGGTGTTTGTAATTAAAAAAAACAGGGAAGGACAGGTGGCGACTCCTCCACGATCTGAGAAAGATCAATGATGCTATTGAGGACATGAGCTCCCTCCAACCGGGTTGCATCCCAGGTTGCATTTACTTAGGAATTTTAATAATGTTAGTTGGTTCTGTGAACCCCCATGTTTCCCCCCGCGATGGTTCGTTCCGGGTCACTCACCATTGGAGCGTCCCCATGTCAGTCTTGTAACCACCCCCTGTTCATTTCTGAAACTTCCGTGCCAGTCACCCCATCCCCGCAATCCCATTCGTCCCAGAACCCTGTATCCACCCCTGTCATGTTCCCTTTGGTTGCCGCAGTCTACGTCACCCCCCCCCCCCCCGCCGTTGCCTGTCCCCATTGGGCGAGGGGGCTTCCGCCCTGTTATGGTTTGACACTGGCCCCCTATAAAACTCCATGTGCCCCTTTGTTTCACCACCATCTTGTCCACGTGGGCGCTTGGAGCAGTCGCTGCTCTCCACCGCAGCACCACGCGGCAATAAACCTTCTCCAACCAACTGCAGGACAGGGTGTGCCTCCTTCGCCTCTTTACCTCATCCCAGCGTCGGTTACACAGTGTGGCAGCCCATGCGGAGGCTAGACCGGGACCGGTGAGAAGTACACAGCGCCGCACAATATAAATTCAATAATTAATATCTAAGTTATATAGTGATAGAATATAAAATACGTTCAGCTTGAAAGCCATGTCGGAGTCAGCTTTGGGTCTGTACCCCTGATTCCCAGAGCTCTTCAATAAAGGCACCAGCATATAATCATATTCCGTGATTATGTGTGTTCCTGAACGCTAACATTTTGGTGACACCCAGATGGGACCCTGTGAGCACTGCTGAGGACCCCACAACCCGATCACGCTCCAATTGGCACCGAGGGATTCTTGGGGAGCCCATCGGCACTGCGACCCTCCGCCACTCACAACATCCCCTGGAGAGAGGTAAGGTGCTTTTACTCTGGTCTGGTACCTGCTAATAAGACGCAGCGAAAGCTACACACGGTTGGGTTAAAGGAATTCCTGTGGTATTGCCTAGGCACCGTCTGTTAGACATAGTGAAAGCGTTGCGAGTTCGGCATTCTGTGGTGTCTTGTAGCTGTAATATGGAGAAACTTAAAGGTCTTTTGGGTGGCAATGCCCCCATACTGCAGACTTCTCCTTTGGGGTGCTTATTAGCACATTGGCAACAGGGTAATTTTTGGCAAGATTTACATAGGGGTAAGTTAATTGATTACTGTAATACATAGTGGCCAGAATATGTCTTGGAGAGTGGCGAAAAGTGGCCGACAAATGGGACTTTGCAATATAACACTATTTTGCAATTTATGTCATTTTGTAAGCGAGAAGGAAAATGGGACGAGGTTCCGTGTATTGATTTGTTTTTCTACTTGTGAGATAAGCCTGAATAGCAGGTTGAATGTGGATTGATGGTGGTTAGGGCATCTGCAAGTGATAAGTGTGGGGTTTGTGTGAAGGAGAAACGTTGTTTAGAACATCTTGCGTTGAAAGAAAGTCTGAGTCGGAGGAACGATATAGATGTTGATTTACAGGTAGCCCCAGCAAGACCAAGAGAACCTAACCCTATCCTGCCTGCCCCTACCCCTACTTCATTACCTGCTTCACCTAATCCTATTTTGCCTAGTCCTACTTCACCCACTCAACCCTTCCCTCTCTATCCTCCTCTTCCGCCATCACCTGACCCCTCTTCCCCAGGAGATGATCAAAATTTAACTGTGATACAAAGAAGGGGGGAGGATGAAAGTGAAGGAGATAGCGATAGTGGAGATGAAAGTGAATCTGCGACACTGGTATCTCATAGGACTCGGAGTAGGTCAAAACTCGCCCCAGTTTTGTTTAGAAAAGACATGGGCAGACAAAAGCGGACTGTGATTGCCCCCTTACGACAGGGAATAGGAGCAGAGGGGCCAGTGTTTGTAAAAGGACCTTTTTTCCCCTGCTGATTTAGTAATTCGGAAACAATCAGCTGGGACTTATAGGGAAAATCCTGATAAGGTAGTAAGGGTGGTAAAAATGATTATGAAAACTCAGAATCCGGATTGGGACGTCGCGCTGATTTTTTGAGATTTTCTAAAGCCTTCTGAGTTTACATTCTTGTAGCAAACTTTCTCACACACTTTCTGTAAATAACTTATTGGTTTTGCATTCCTTCCTAGAGGCAGAGAAATTTGATGGACTAGTAGTTTGTCCAGTGTCATTGGAGAGGTGGCACATTCACCCTCCAATCCACTGTCACCTTTGGAAAACTATAAATGCTGGAGTCAGAAAATAAACTTGCCTTTTTAAACTTTACAATAGCAGTGGCTCGCATCATGCTTTCTTGTGTCCTATAGTGACATCGGGATGATATACAAGTAATATTAGATACCCTAATGGATTCCACTGAGAAAGAGATGGTACTTAAGGCAGCCAAGGAAAGGGCAAGGGAGGATATCAGAAATAGGCTCATAAGGGGAACTCTAGATGATAATTTTCCAACTGAGGATCCAGGGTGGGATCCTAGTGCACCTGGGCATATGCGGAGGCTGAAGAAATATCAAGAGTGGGTCCAGATAGGGGTTCAGAATGCTGTGCCTAAGACTATGAATTGGTCTAAATTGTATGAGATAAGGCAGGAGAAGAAAGACTCCCCTACTGCGGTTTTGGAAAGGCTTAAGGTAGCGGTGACAAAATGCACAGATCTCCAAATAGATACACCACAAGCGAAGATTCAGCTCGCTCTCATTTTCCTGGGGCAGTCGCAGGATGATATTAGGAGGAAATTGCAAAAATTAGAAGGGAAGGAATTAAGAAATCTGGATAAATTGTTCAAAGTAGCCTGGAAGGTATACAATAACAGGGAAAAAGAAGCCAGTGAAAGACAACAGCAAAATCTCCTGCCAGTAATACAAGGGAAAGGAAACCCAGGTGTCAGAGGGAGGGGCAGGGGTGGCTGCAGACTGGGGGGGTGTGGTGGACTTGGGAGGGGACACGGGGGAACAGTTGTGCCAAGATTGGGATTTAACCAATGTGCTTATTGCAAACAAGAAGGTCACTGGAAGAACGAGTGCCCAAACCGGTCTTACCAGGGCAACCAGCCAAGCCAGGATCAGGATATTTCAAAATTAATGGTGCTGGGAGAGTACAGTAGCTGACTAGAAACGGAATTTACGAAGGAACCTTTAGTGACCATACGGCTGGGCGATAAAGCAGTAAAATTCCTGGTGGATACAGGGGCCACATATTCTGTACTAAATGATTTGCAAGGGCAAATTGGGGACAAACAAATAACAATAGTTGGGGCCACAGGGAAGGAGGAGAATTGGCCATTCCTACAACCCCTAGATTTGTGTTTTGGGAATAAAGTCTTAACGCATTAATTCTTATATGTGCCTGAGTGTCCAATTCCTCTTTTAGGGAGAGATTTATTGGCAAAACTTGATGCGGTAATAACTGCCACGTCTCGTCCCAACTTTGCAAGAGCAGATCTCTTGCTAGCCCCGGCTAGCTCTTTTCGGGGCGATAGGGCAGCGAGAGGCACTCCCTGCTGAACTCAGCAGGGCTTTAGAGAGTGCCTTCGTGGGTCCAAGGACACTGCTGATCCCACCGGCAAGGAAGGAGGCGACGCTCTTCTGGGGATAGGTCCAAGATTTATTGTGACTCTGAGGAGAGCCCCAGAGCCCAACAGCACTCAAAAAGGTCCCAGAAGAGCGTGAGCTCTGGGCTTCGAGCAGGCCCTGATATAGGGTGGGCCGGGAAACCCGATCAGCCAATGGGAGAAGACATGGGAGTGGCCCTCCGAGGGAAGGACAACCGGGGTATCCACTTAGGAAGGAGGAGGGGAGGGACCCCAGGCCATTGTCCAGTCACCCAGCGACCTCGGCAGAAGCTTCCAGACAAAGGGGAAAGATGGACAAGTCACCTTGGAGGGGTCAGGGGCATGAGTCAGGGTTTTTGGGATTGATGGACACACAGGTCCTGATGGGAAAACCTGGGATGAACCAAAAAGGCACAAAGGGGGGAAAAGGGATAAACCATTTTGAACATACATACAGTGGAACCTAAAAACACAACTCCACAAATAACCTTTGAGAACGGGGAGCTTTTAATGAAAATACCTGAATCAAAGATAGGACAAATTTTAATGATTAAAGAAAAACTGGTTCCCTCTATTCCTAGGGAAGTAGAAGATGCAGTAATTCCTTCAGTATGGGAAACAGATATACCTGGAAAATCTAAATTAGCACAACCAATACATGTCGAATTAAAGGCAGGGGCAAAAGCAGTACAGGTCAAACAGTATCCTATAAAACCAGAAGCACAACAAGGAATAGTAAAAATTATTGATAAATTCTTGAATTACCAAATTTTAGAAGAATGTGAATCAGACTATAATACACCTATATTTCCAGTGAGGAAACCCAATGTTGAATATAGACTAGTGCAGGATTTGAGAGCAATAAATGAAATAACTAAGGACATTTATCCAGTGGTTGCCAATCCCTACACATTATTGACATCTGTGAAAGAGATATATAAATGGTTTACAGTAATTGATCTAAAAGATGACTTTTTCTGCATACCCCTGGACAAAGAAAGTAGGAAACTGTTTGCCTTTGAGTGGGAAAATCCAAGGAATGGAAGAAAAACCCAGCTCACCTGGGCACGACTCCCACAAGGATACAAGAACAGTCCAACCCTATTTGGAAACCAACTGGTGAATGAGCTGGAAATTTGGACTGCAAATGGGCAAGAACCGAGAGAACAATACCTGCTGCTACAGTATGTTGATGATATCCTGATAGCCACAGAGGATAAAGCAACCTGCATAAAGGTAACAATCGAGATTTTAAATTCACTGGGAATGGGAGGATATAAGGTGTCTAAAGGAAAAGCACAAATTGCCTGACAGACTGCGATTTACCTTGGATGTGAAATCTCACAAGGGCAGTGAAAACTGGGTACTAACCGTATTCAAGCTATTTGTGCCGTTCCAGAGCTCCAGAATTTACACGAGCTGCGAGTCTTCCTTGGGATGACAGGGTGGTGCCGCCTGTGGATCATGGACTATGGACTAATTGCAAAACCCCTTTATGAGGCCCAGAAGATGCAGCCATTTACCTGGGGCAAACCATAGAAGGAGGCTTTCCTCAAGCTAAAAGAGGCCTTGACAACTGCTCCCGCATTGGGGCTACCTGATTTGTCCAAAGATTTTCAGCTGTTTGTACATGAAAGGCTGCACCTGGCATTGGGAGTCCTGACCCAACATTTGGGAAGCTGGAAAAGGCCGGTGGGCTACTTTTCCAAACAACTTGACAATGTCAGTGCCAGATGGCCTTCATATCTGCGGGCAGTCGCAGCCACTGTGATACTGATGCAACAAGCCAGGAAGCTCACTATGTGAAGACATAGATGTCTATGTACTGCACATGGTAACCACTGTGTTAGAGCAGAAGGGGGGCCATTGGCTATCCCCAAGTCGAATGATGAAATTCCAGGTAATCCTAACAGAGCAAGGTGATGTAGCATTAAAAACAACTAACCTTTTGAATCCAGCTTTGTTTCTAGGTACAACATCTGAAGAAGGCCCATTGGAACACGATTGCGTGGAAGTAATAGAACACACCTGTTTGGCTAGAGCAGATCTGAAAGATGTCCCACTAGAACAGCCAGACTGGGAGTTGTTCACAGATGGAAGCAGTTTCATGGAGAACGGAATCAGATATGCTGGATATGCGGTAACAATAATCAGTACAGTGGTAGAGGCAAAAGCATTGCCACCAAATACATCCACCCAGAAGGCAGAACTGGTTGCTTTAACCAGAGCACTAGAATTATGTGAAGGGAAAAAGGTGAACACATGGACTGATTCAAAATATGCTTTTGGAGTGGGGCATGTGCACGGGGCCCTATGGAAAGAACGGGGCCTGCTTTCGTCTCAAGGGATGCACATTAAACATCAAGATGCAGTTCTGCAGCTGATAAGAGCAGTACAAAAACCTGAACAAGTGGCAATTATGCACTGTAAAGCACATCAATCAGGAAGCTCCAAAATTTGTGAGGGAAATCAAAAGGCAGACTGGACAGCCCGACAGGCTACTCGAAAGGTACAAACAGCAATGGCATTGGTACCTTTAAAACTTAATGTATCTCAATTCAATCTACCTCCACAGCCGAAAAATTCAGCAGAAGATGAGAAATTGGGACATTCACTGAATGCACGGAAGAATCCAGAAGGGTGGTATGTAACTGCACATGGACAGATAGTAGTACCCCCCTTGGTAATGAGAGAGGTTCTACAAATTAAGCATAACGAATGTCATTGGGATGCAGAGGCATTGGTAAAGTTTCTAAAACGCAATTTGGTCTCAGTGCGAATGTTAACAATGGCAAAATCAATAATGTCAAAATGTGAGATCTGCTTGAAAAAAAACCCAGTGGCTAGACGACAGGCACAACTAGGAAGGGTTCAGGTAGGAAAAGAACCAGGAGATTATTGGCAGGTAGATTTTGTAGAATTACCAAGAACTCGAGGATACAAATATCTGTTAGTAGGGGTTGATACATTTTCTGGATGGCCAGGAGCCCTTCCCTGTCTCACAAACCAAGCAAAAGAAACAGTTAAGTGGTTACTACAAGAAATCATTCCCAGATTTGGGGTGCCTCTAGGGATATCATCAGATAGGGGACCCCATTTCATAGCCACAGTGGTAAAAGAAGTAGGTAGGTTGCTGGGAATAACTTGGGACCTCCACACACCATGAAGACCCCAGTCAAGTGGACAGGTAGAGAGGATGAATCAGACACTAAAAAGGAAAATCAGTAGAATATGCCAAGAAGCCAAACTGCAGTGGCCACAGGCTTTACCAATAGCAATGCTGAGAATTTGGATAAAATCTAGGAGTGGGATGTCAGTCAGTCCTTATGAGATATTGTATGGGAAACCATACGAATCTCCTGGACCCAATCCAAATGTACATGTCACGGGAAAACAGGAAGTATATAACTATGTTCTGTCTCTCAGGAAAACTTTAGCCCTCGTGTGGAATAGGCCGCTGACTCTCGAGAATCCAGTTCATGACATACATCCAGGAGACGAGGTGTACATTAAGAACTGGAATGAAGAACCATTGAAAGAGAGGTGGACTGGACCCCATCAGGTACTGTTGACCACCTTTGCAGCAGTCAAAGTAGCTGGAGTGGACCCCTGGATACATTACACTCTAGTAAAGAAAGCCCATCCCGGACTGCGGATCATGTAAACTGTGGGACCAACAAAGCTGCAGATAAGATGTGTTTAATTGTTTCAAGAATGTTACCAGTAATTGTACCAATGGTCATTTCATGGTCTTTGGGATGTGGAATGCAAAAAGATCAATTAACCACTCTTCATGCTAGAATGAAACACAGGTGATAAAGGTTTCCAATGCAATTCGGGCTGAGAATGTAATGATTGCATTAGTCAAAGACTTTGCCAAAATGCAAAACACCAACAGAATAACTGCCTGTCTGCCAATACCGAAGGCAGCGGGAGACCAAATAAATTGGGAATCATAACATCAAAATTGCCTGAAATACAAAAGAACAAAACAATTGCATGTAAACAGGTACCAGAATTGAGGCAAGTAATCAAGGAAACATGGAAAGAAATAGGAAAATTGATGGAATCTATGACCCAACAAGACTGTATTCTAAATAATGGCATGATAGGATTCCCTATAGGATGGTCAGGAGGCATCGCGAAATGGCAATGCTACTTACCACATTATAAAAAGATTACAGAAAATGTTACAGAAACCACTCTGGGGTGGAAGTGTGATGCAAAAGATCAGAAAGGTCAAATAGAGCCTTGGGACAGTGCATGGTCTCTGAGTATACTTCAAAAATTCCAATACATGGCAACCACCCCTTGGTGCATTAAGTGGGAAGGCTCCAAGAATGAAACAGATCCAGCAGTAATGAACACTGCCACTAGTAGTAGAATAAAGGCAGACAAAGTAAGTTGGTGGGCATGTAATAAAACTTATGATTGCACTTCTGATGATACAGAGCTAAAACAAATGCCACAACTGGTAGTAGCCTTACAAATTGGTTGTGCCTGCAGAGGAATCAAACACAAACAAGGTAAAGTGAATTACAAAATAATTGTAGGATGTACCAAGAGTACAATCTGAAGTCCAGGACAATTTGTATGGGCGACAAGTGATGGTACCTGGACCACACATCTACCTGTAGATGGGAAAGTAAAAGAAATTACTTTAGGCCTCCCTACTTTATGTCCAATTTGGAAAAAGTCCCCATTTAAGGGAAAACACGAACTTCTGTAGATAAGAACAAGACGAGAAGTTCCAGATAATGAAAATCAAGATGACACTTGGCAAGAACCCTCTAGTAGAGTGAAATTTGGGTGGGCCCAAGAGTCTTTGCTTGGTCCTATATCAAACTATCAGACTAGAGAAATGTTGTACAAACTTACAGGTCAGGTAGATAGACTTGCAAGAGTCACTAGGGAAGGATTTAAAGAACTAAACGTACAATTACAAGCCACCACAAAAATGACTTTACAAAATCGATTGGCCTTAGATTTGTTACTTCTGAAAGAGCATGGAGTGTGTGGATTTTTAAAGGGACAGATTGATCATTGCTGCATCCACATCCCAAATGTAACTGCAGATGTAGAATATGACATCAATCAGTTAAAACAAATAGATCATGAAGCATGAGAAGAGCAAAAAGATTTGACTACGAGCTGGTTAGACAAAGGCATCAAAAGGTTAAGGTGGAATGTGAGTTCATGGATTAAGTCTATCATCGAGAGTGTGATAATCCTATTAATTGTGTTCTTAGTAATTTGGTTAGTCTACAGTGTCCTAAAAGGAGAAATACAGAAGAGGACGTCCTGGAACCGAAAAATAATAAAGGCACTGACACGGGATCCACACCCACCATCTTCTGGTCCTCTGTGGCATTTCCTCCAGTTTGTGACAGCATCCATGACAACATTTACATCAATCCTGGATTTGAGGAACATCACGTATAAACTCAGAAACTAAAAGACTGTATCAAGTGAAAGTATTTGCACTTATAGTGAAGTGAAAATACTTTAAAAGGGGGGAAAATGATAGTAAAAGGGTTTTAAAATCATGGGGATTTGGGGAGTTAGAAGGAAAGTTAGGCTTAGTAGGCCCTGGGAAAATACCCTGGGAAAGTATAGGCCTTCTACTTGCTAGAGCTGCACCTGTGTAACTAGTATATGATAAATGATATAATTGTTAGATGCAATGATTGTTTAGTAATTAAATATAATTACTGTTTAATCGTAAGAATAATCATAAAAAACTGTGGTCAGGGGCTTGAGAGATCATGAGAAATTCATTCTTGAATAAGATCAATGTATACAATGGAACAATATAAGTTTAATAATTAATATGTAAGTTATATAACGATAGAATATAAAATATGTTCAGCTCGAAAGCCATGTCGGAGTCAGGTTTGGGTCTGTACCCCTGATTCCCAGAGCTCTTCAATAAAAGCACCTGCATATAATCACATTCCGTGATCATGTGTGTTCCTGAACACTAACAGTAGGACAGTCGGGACGGGTGGAGTTGAGAGATCTCTGAAGTTAGGTCTTGGAACATGCGGTTTATTATAAAGGGCATGGGTGCAGGGGCCCTGCTTAGACCTGCTAGCCACAGCTCAAAGCAGGCCCGAAAGAGCAAGAGAGAGAGAGAGGCAAGAGCAAGACAGGGCAAGAGAGCAAGAGAGGGCAAGAGCAAGAGCAAGAGTAAGTAAGAGTAAGAGTAAGAGAGGGAAGTTCCCGTTACAATACAATAAATCTTCTTCTGTGCTGAATAGTCTAATTTTCACTAACCAATCTAGTACAAGATACGAATCCTATAGCATTTACATACAGCCTATAAGAATCATGACATTACCATACTGTGTTACATTTTAAACCCTAAAAACTACTCTTTGGACCCCTTCTGCCAAGCTAGTAGGGTCTGCTCTGACCCTTGGACCTGTCTGCAAGCAGAGGGTATTGTTTCATCAAAAGGGGATTACTTTCAGCCCGCCATACCATTGTTTTCCAGTTGTTCGGTAACTAAGGCTTGGTATCTCAAAGCTTGCTTTCATTTCAATCTCGCTTATAGTTTCTATATTCTCAAAATCTTTTGCCAGGTAATCATATTTATAAGGCTTTCCTGTTTCATCTTCCCCAACAAAGCTTGGGCTGGAGAAGGAAATAGGGGAGGACTGGATATTGAGCCCATAAGGGTAACAATTGAGAGAGAATAATGTCCCATATGTGTGCGTCAGTGCCCTATAGCATTAGAAGGAAGAAAAAGCTTAAAACTGGTAATAGAAGAATTGATAAAGGATGGGATATTGGAACCTTGTATGTCTCCTCATAATAATCCTATTCTCCCAATAAAGAAGCCTGATGGGACTTATAGATTAGTACAAGATTTAAGGGAAGTTAACAAAGGACCTGGACCTGCTATCCGGTGGTACCTAAACCCTATACCCTTTTAAGTAAAGTCCCATCTCAACATCAGAGGTTTAGTGTGGGGGATCTTAAAGATGCATTTTGGGCTTGCCCATTAGCAGAAGATAGTAGAAATATTTTTGCTTTTGAATGGAAGGATCCAAGTACTGGAAAAAAACAGCGATTAATATGGACAAAACTGCCACAGGGGTTTACTGAGTCTCCAAATTTATTTGGACGAGTTTTAGAAGAAATATTACAGAACTTCCCTACTCCTATAGGGACTGCTATAAAACTTCTGAATTTTCTTGGGGAAAAAGGATTGAGAGTATCAAAAGGGAAATCACAATTTGTGGAGTCAGAGGTGAAATATCGGTCACTTAAATAAAGGTAGCCAAAAACTAAATCCTGAGAGGATTGCGGGAATTTTATCCCTCCTCCCCTTCTTCATTGAAGGAGGTTAGACAACTGCTTGGATTATTGGGATAATGTAGGCTATGGATTGAAAGATATACTCAGGCAGTGAAGTTCTTATATGAGAAATTGACAGAGGAAGACAAGGTAAAGTGGACCAGAGAAGATGACAATAAATTAAAGGAACTAAAGTTTAAACTAGCCTCAGTACCAGCTTTGAGTTTACCCTCATTAGAAAAGCCTTTTTATCTGTATGTGAATGTGGAAAATGGAGTAGCTCATGGAGTTTTAGTTCAGGAATGAGGGCGAGTGAAAAGGCCAGTAGCCTATTTATCTAAATTGCTAGATCCAGTGAGCTGTGGCTGGCCAATATGTATTCAAGCCATAGCAGCTACTGCCATCCTAGTAGAGGAGAGCTGTAAACTTACTTTTGGAAGCAAACTAATTGTGTACACACCTTATGCAGTCTGAAATGTGTTAAATCAAAAAGCTGAAAAATGGTTAACAGATTCTGGGATGTTAAAATATGAAGCAATTTTGATAGACAGTGTTGACTTGACATAGAAGTAAACAAAAGTTTGAACCCAGCACAATTTTTATATGGAGAACCAAAGAGGGACTTAACACATAATTGTTTAGAAGTTATACAGTACCAAACTAAAGTTCGAGAAGATCTAGCAGAACAGGCCCTCCCAGAAGGGGAAAGACTATATGTTGATGGTTCATCTAGATGCTTACAGGGAAAAAGGATGTCAGGATATGCTTTAGTCGATGGGAAAAATATGAAAACCATTGAAAAAGGGAAATTGCCTTCAAATTGGTCTGCTCAATCTTGTGAATTATATGTTCTAAAGAAAGCACTGGAATATTTAGCACATAAGAAAGGAACCATATATACTGATTTGAAATATGCCTTTGGGGTAGTGCACACTTTTGGGAAAATTTGGGAAGAAAGGGAGTTTCTAAATTCAAAAGGAAGAGGGCTGATTCACGAGGGACTAATTTTGGAGGTTTTAGAACCATTAAAATTGCCTGAAGAAATAGCTGTAGTATATGTTAAGGGACACCAAAAAGGAATGACCTCAGAAATAAGAGGGAATAATTTGGCAGATGAAGAGGCTAGAGGTGCAGCAGAAAATGGGAGCAAAAAAGTTATGTAATTTTGACTCCAAGCAAGGAAGAAGTGGAAATTACAATATTTAGTGAAGTAGAAGAGAAGGAGTTAAGTAAGATAGGAGGAGAGCGAGATCAGTCTGCGAAATGGAAACTCCCCGACGGTAGGCAGTTACTTAATAAGCCCTTTACTAGGAAAATATCAGAACACATACATCAGAAGACTCATTGGGGTACTCAGGCTTTGTGTGATCACTTTTTAAGGAATTATGGGTGCATTAGGATCTTTGGATTAGCAAAGCTAGTAACTGAAAAATGTATAATTTGCCAAAAGGCAAATAAAAAGGTAATGAGAAAAACAACATTAAGAGGCTGGGTGTTAGCTCTGCGACCATTTCAAAGTATCCAAGTGGACTTTACTGAACTTCCCCAAATTCACAGATAGAAGTTTTTATTAGAAATAATAGACTGTTTAAGTCATCAGATAGAAGCTGTCCCAACTCTTAGAGCTACAGTTAATGTGGTATGGAAAACACTTTTGGAACAAATTATTCCCAGGTATGGAATGGTTAATAGAATAGACTCAGACAGAGGAATACATTCTACATCAAGAGTCTTATAGCAAATAACTCAAGCCCTGGGAACAGAATGGGAATTACATACCCCATGGCACCCATTGACTTTGGGCCTGGTAGAGAGGATGAACCAATCTTTAAAAAGGACTTTAACAAAATTAATGATTGAAACCTAAATGTCATGGGTAAAATGTTTACCTTTGGCTCTATTGGGGGTCCAAACACAACCCAGGTCAGACCTGCGACTGTCACCCCATGAGATGATGTTTGGATTACCCTTTCTGACCACCCAACATGAAACTGCTACTTATGAAGTAGGGGAAATAAAAAATATGCCATCACAATTGCAAGAGCGCTTGAAAATTTGTGGATGAAAGGGATAATCCCTCAAATCACACCTTTAGAATTTAAAATCCATTATATCCATCCAGGGGAATGGGTACTACTGAAAACCTGGAAAGAGCAATCTTTAACTCCATAATGGGAAGGTCCTTTTCAGGTACTACTGATGACTGAGGCAGCAATCTGAACCAGAGAAAGAGGGTGGATCCATGCCAGCAGAATCAAAGGACTTGTGAAGGAACCTGAGGAGTGTAGTATAACATCTAAACCGGGTGATATCAAATTGACTCTTAAGCAGGGACTGAGTGGTAATGAGCTGAGAAGACCTAAATGATCCAAGGAATGTACAAAGAATCACACCTAATTAGGGAACAAGGCCAAGCTTATATCAGTGGTTTCAAGTGCCACCTGGACAAGTCCTGAGGTGCCTCCGATACCCCCCTTGGGGAGGAATACTTCCACTTCAAACAGGATGATCAGGACTATTTCAGTCAGAGAACTCTCATATTCTGGCCTTAGCCTGTGACTTATACAAAGAAGAGGATGAATTACAGCTTCCATCAGTACCATACCATATACTCTGTCTGATTCATCCCAATACCAGACATGCTAGGTGGGTTAAATTTAAATGTTTAAATTGTGGAAAAAATTGGTATTGTAGTTCACAAAATCTACACTCTCGTTGTATGAAGTGTTGTGTGCCAAACATATTCCCTATCCAGACAGAACTAAGAATAACTGAAATAATAACTTTGCCTTGTGGATGGGAATTACTAGTGCCTTTTGAATGGGAGATATTGGAGGAATAGTGGTAAACTACAGTTAAGGAGTGTCGAAAACAATTTGCCTGGAAATTAGCAAAAAGGAAGTAACAAGGAAATAGAGGGCAAGCCCAGATTGGCCGCTGTACTCGCCACCAAGATCATATACACCTGCTATGGGTAGCAACCCCATAGGCATAGGAGGTGGGGGGTATAAGCCATACCGGACCTCTGTTATTCCTTTCTCTGTCACTCATTTTTTGTCTTTTCCCTTTTGGGATACCAGCAAAATTGTGTCACAAATGCTACCGAAAGCTTTACATGGAAAGAAACCGAGGTTCCTTTTTCATTACTCACACCCATGTCAACAGTTACTGTTATAACTCATCCAAATTAGGTACCTGTATGCAATACAGGAAAAAATACTGGATAGCAGAAAACTTAGGAACAAGTGGTAATAGGTTGGGAAGTGAATGTCCAAAAGGGGAGAGATGGGTTTGTTTCACATGTGTCCTTAGGGGTAGAGTCCAAGATTTGGTAAAAGAACAATTAGTAAACAAAAAGGCAAAGCCAGCACAACAATATAACTCTGTATCAACCCCACATCAAGATTTGCATACAAAACTTTAACAGCAATTAGAAGAGGAAATAGATATCTCAAGATTTGGGAAAAACCTGTTTGCAGAACTGGGGGAAAGAATAAGTAAGGAACTTAACCAACTGTTGGGGTGTGGAGGGGTTTTGATGACAGAGGAATGACCATGGAAAGGCAGTAGCTTAGGCCCGGTTGAACTCCTTAAGTGGAACCAGACAAATATAAAGGGGGAAAATAAACCAGAAGGGTGGATTTTAAGTTCAACATTGACAGGAGAAGAATGTGTCTGGCGTACTGGGAAAAATTGTCTTAGCGAAGTAGGAAATACTCCCTGTAAGAGATATAAAGTTAGTAATGGAACTCTTACATGGTGGATCCCAGAGGAACCAACTCTGTATTGGACTCAGAGAAAAACAAAAGAAAAAAATTGTAGGTATAATAATGAAATCAGACTTTTCCAATGTAATGATACAGGCAAGAATCCTTATTTTGGGATACCAGAAATATCCAAATTTTGGGAGAATATAAATCAACAGAAAAATGATTATTGGAAAGCACCAGATGGCTTATTTTGGATATGTGGGAAAAGAGCATACCCAAGACTCCCCTCCCAGTGAAAAGGGAGTTGTACTCTGGGAATCATACAGCCAGGATTTTTTCTTTCACTACGATGAGATGGAGATCAATTAGGAGTACCAATTTAGGAGGACCTAAAAAGAAATAAAAGAGAATTGATTGGAGGATTTCAAAAATGGGGAGATGAGGAATGGCCCCCTAGTGGATAGTGGAAACATATGGGCCAGCCACCCGGGCACAAGATGGGAGTTGGGGATATCAAATCCCAGTTTATATGCTGAATCATATTATAAGACTCCAAGCAGTTGTAGAGATAATAACAAACAGAAGTGCTTGGGCAATGGAATTAATATCAAGGCACCAAAGCCAAACAAGAGCTGCAGTGTATCAGAATCGGTTGGCTTTAGACTATTAGCTGAAGAAGGGGGTGTTTGTGGAAAATTTAATACATCTGATTGTTGTTTAAAAATAGATGACAACGGGGATACCATCCTGGATTTAGCCAAGAATATCAGAAAAATAGCCCATGTACCGGTCCAAAAATGGGAACCAATCCTAAAAACTAGCTGGTGGGATAACGTATTGGGAATAGAATGGTGGAAGAAGCTATGCTTCTTCCTTTTATGTGCTACAGCTGGTTTGATATTTCTTCCTTGCTTGATCCCCTGTTTTATTCAGCTAATCACCAGCATAGTCCAAGGCATGCAAGTGGTAACAATGCCTATAGACCCAAAATTGGCTGCATCCGGGACGGCACAAAAGATCATGGTGTTAAAGAAACAAAATAATATGGAAGACCCCTTTGAAGAAGCAAAATTTATTTGTGAAAAAAAAACGAGCGAATAATGGAAGTTAGAAAACAAGAATTATTGCTCAAGCCAAATGATTTATAAAAAAGAAGTGGGGGGGGATTGTTATAAATACATATTATAATATTGGCTTTTTGCAAATATTAAGATGGTTGCTATATGTATAATGTTAAAGTAACTTTGTTATTAAGATATAGGTTTTTTTTATTTCTGTTTTTAACTAAACTTATAGTAGTGAAATAGCTGATATAGTATGCTTGTGTTAAACTGCCTGCTTGGTTGGGATAATATCCACTGAACATATGATGAGGACCCCTGCTACTGACATGCCAATTATCAGCACCCACTGTCTGTAGAAAATAGGGACCAAAGCCCAAACTGGAGATGATAACAAGAACGGACTAAAACCACAGCCAAGAAATGCACATGCTCTAAAAATCGGACCTGAGGAGGAGACATGCTAAATAGTTCTTGGAACATGTAAAATAGTTTGGGGGAAAAAATAATATGCATAATTGTTTATGAATATGCAGTAGGCTGATGCAATAGAAAGGGTATGTAAAGGGCATCTCAGAAATAGAAGGTGTGCTCTTGGCAGAATGCCAAGCAACCAGCCATAAATCTTTGCTTTATTGTCTCCTACTGTCCTTTAGTAAACTTTTAAATTTTACCAGGAGAGTGAACCTTGTTTTTCACAGTGACCACCACCTCCACTGTGGTTCCTGCACTGCCCGCCTGCACCTGCCATAGCACTAGCCTATAGTGACCAGCCTGCCACCGCTGCCTGTACTCGATTGTGCCTGCAGCCACCGTGCCTTGACCCTGGGAACCTGCAGCTGTTCTAGGACTGTGCCTGTGGCCACGGCAGCCTGTTCCCCACTGACAGAAGGAACATGCAACCTGCTACTGTTTGGAAGTTGTGCCCAGCCCGCCACGGGAGCTAAGCAGATGCACCGCGGTTCGCAGCGCGCACACTTCGCCTGCTAAGCTGATGCTAATGAAGGGTTGGGGTTCTTGTGGTAACGCTGTCCCATCTTTTTCTTTCCCCCTCTCTCTTTTTTCTCTCTCTGCTCCTTTTCCTATCCTCCTTTAGTAGGAACACTTACCATTTTTTAAAAATCAATAAATGGTTCTCAAATGTGAAAAACAGAGTTCACTCTTTAGAATTTTAAAAAGTTTAATAAAGGATAAAAGAATGACAAATAAGTAATCAAGCGCTGGGGTGCTTTTGGCGAACGGCCAAAGAGCATGGAGGTAGCTTGAATTCATGTTTTCTATATACATTGCTGGGGTTACATGCATATTCATTAGCTTATACATTTTTCAAACATTCCTTAGAGTTTTTGATGTTCCAGGAACTCTCTTGTTTGGTTTTAACCTCTGACTTGTCTGCAGGACATTCTGTAAATTATGTCCATATATTTTATTTCTTCCTGTAGTTTTATCCTGTTGTTTCACACTCCCTGATAGCGCTGATAGAGTCGACAAATTCTTCCCAGATGCTTATGCTCTGTGTTTTGTCACTGTTATCTTATCACTTGGAGAGGTCAGTCTGCAGATGTAAGAAACAGAATAATTGCTTTACACCATTCTCTGAGTTTATTACATAGAAGTATTTTAGTCTCTATTTTAACATTTTGCGAAAGCCTACGATGTATTTATCACACTACTATTCATATGAACTGTACAGTGCATACATAAACTGACAGATTATATGAAGCAGTTAAAAGTAAGTATAAGTTGCACTATATCAAAATACTTGTGATGTAAAAAGTTAATCTATGAATGCGAAAGCCAATATTATTTTATCATCTATAGCATCAAATATTATATTGCCATGTTTGCGCTTTATTTTTGTTATAGATGCATATTATATGATTGGCTTTTCGCAAATATTAAAATGAATACTATATGTGTTATGTTGGAAAGTTATGCTGTATTAATCTCTTTTAAGTAGTGTGGTAAATATAGTTTTTAGGCTATAGCATAATATTAAAATAGAAACTATGAGATGTAAGATCCTTTTTGTAACTAGCTCAAGGAATGGATAAGATAACCAAGAAATTCTTCGCATACTGATAACAGCAACGACACCAAAAATTCCAAGAGAAGAATTACGACCTCCTTATCGGGACTGTTCAGACTTCTTCCAGACTTCTACGAGCCAAAAAAATGATTTAGAAGATGGGGGGGGGGGGGGCAGAAACTAAGCAGAAGATATCCTTTGTTTGAAAAGAATGTTTGCATCACGTATGAGTGTCATGGTGTGATGCTGGCGCAATGCCAGTGCCCTTATGAAAATACACTTTCTTTAAAATGAGTGTTGTGGGATGTGATTAGGAATAGAGTAGGCTTAAGCTTAGAAATAAAGGAAAAAAATGTATTGCTTTACGATTATAATAAAAGGCACCCAGAATTTAGGATGAAAACTTTCTAAAACATTCTTTTTCTTCCTACTTTAATTTCTACTAAAACACAGTGAGACACAACTTGTGGTAGATAGGGACAGGCAAACGGAAGATTTCGGGATGTAACGGAAAGCAAGACCCTTCCCCCCTCATCCTGCGATATGCAATCAATCACCCCTGAGGCATGCAGCCCCTCCTAACTCCAGTAGTTTTCCACTCCTTACTAACCCTAGCCGGACCCACCGTCCCCCTTTGACATAGTAAAGCCCCCTTGACTATTTAACCTCATGAGATAAGGTAATAAACCCCATTTGACCATCCACCACATTGGTGTCTGTGCATGTCAGTGGCCCAAGTGACCCGGGGGAGGCTGGGTCGCTGTGCTGTCTCTTGAAACCAGGTCGCCTGCCTTCTCAGCAGAAGGCAACAACAACTCTGGATTTTTGATTAAGTTACTACTTGTTATATAATTAATTTTTAGTTTATTAAGGGAGAGAGTAGTCTCTCTTGTATTATAGACTTTTAGGAAACACAATTGTAATTTTTTGTGTTTTTATGTCATACATGGTGACTGGAGAAAATCTGTTATTGTGACACATTTTTTTTAATGTTACAGTGTTTTTACTACTGTGTATGGACTGAAACTGTTTATAGGGTTATTTTAAGGATGTTTTGTTAAGGATTAAAAGAACAACAGTTTTTTATTTTTGAGACAACAGTCTCCCGCATTTTCTTTTCTCTTGGGGCTGAGGGTTTTAAGAACAGAGATCTTCTTTTCCTTGAAGACAGAGGGCACTACTACACTCTTCTTAACTTTTCTCTGTTTATTTTACTCTTGTACTTGCAGTCGCTGAAGTAGG
Source organism: Vidua chalybeata (assembly GCF_026979565.1). Taxonomy (NCBI): domain Eukaryota; kingdom Metazoa; phylum Chordata; class Aves; order Passeriformes; family Viduidae; genus Vidua; species Vidua chalybeata. The sequence goes on along the minus strand of NW_026530343.1, from coordinate 43,248 downwards.
TCACTCTCACTCTTGTACTCTCTTGGCTTAAGTTATTGCATCTCTTTAAAAATTTAGTTTTTGTGATGTAGGAGAAATTGGTTCAGTTTATGGTTATACAAGAAAAGTCTAGCTAAGGCTACTTTATCATTTCCTCCCACTTAGGATTTCTCCTTCTAACATCTCAGGTCTTAGACTGTTTTTTTTTGGGTTTTTTTTGTGGTTTTTTATTGAGGAAGAGTAGTGTTTTGTAAAGCTGTTTTTCTTAGGAAAGGGTTAAAAGTCTTGGGGTCTCAGGACGGCTGAGATCTCACAGCAGGCTGCTGAACTTTTACGGCTAGTCACCTGCCTCTCCCCCCACCTCTTTTTTGCGGTGTACGCGGCACATGATATTGAATTTTCAGGTGGAACGGGCTCTCTCTTTCTCTCTCTCCCCCTGGGGGGGGCTGCCTGGGACATCTCAGTGTTTCCCCACCCTTCTGTCCTGTGGAGGGCTGGCCTGGTTCCATTCCCCTCACTCATGAATATGCATGAATATGATCGATAAATACCAGCAAGCCCAACAACCGGTGTGCAGTTGGAGGGGAAAACACCCACCACTGTACCCAGCGCTCTTTGCTCATACGTTACCATATTAATTAATAAATTGAATTGCTGCTTGATATATTGGCTGAGTCAAGCGTCTCATCCCTATCAGGAGGAAAGAAAAAGATTTGAATCCTTTGCAAGTGTTGCCTCCTCCTTTCCCACTCGCCCTCCCACCTCCCGCGGCTGCCCCGCCGGTCCCGGTTCCTGTCCCGGCTCCGGCCCCGCCGGCGAATTTGTCTGCCCCGGTCCTGGCCGCCTGGACCACGGCCGCTCCGCCGGCCGTGCTGGGGGTCCGTCCTGCCGCGTGGTTCTGGGGTCGTCGCGCTGATCGCGCCGGGGGGAGTCCCGTCTGTCCCGGCCGTCCCATCCCCGGCTGCCCTGCCCGTGCCGGCTGCGCTGGGCGCCGCCGCTTCTGCCGGGGCCGCCCCGCCTGCTTTGTCTCGGCCGAGAGCTGCCGAATCAGCCGCCATCAGCCATGTGCGGCTCGGTCTCCACCAGAAGATGCCCCTTTGGCGGTTCCGGCAGCGGACCCCGCCTGCGCCTTGGAGGACTAAGCCTCGGCGCGGATCCTTCCCCTAAACCCCGCTCCTGCCCTGCGTTCCGTTCCCTCGGTAACCACAACTCCGGCTGTTCAGGGAAACTCTCTCTAGAGGAAGCACCTCCTGAGTGGGATCAAAATGATGAGGAGGGGAGGAAACACAAGAATAATTATCGTAATTTGATAATCAAGGGAATAAAAGAGACGGCATCCCGAAGGCGAAATGCAAAACAAAAGGCTTTTTAGGGACAGCTTTTAAGAAAGAAAAAACTCCAACTGAATAGTTAGACAGACTTAGGAGATTATAAGAGAAATTGTACTAATCAGGTAAAAGATCTGAAAATCTTCCGAGAGATGGGCACAGAAGAGGAATAGAGAAGTCATAAGCTCTATATTTTAGGGGACAAATGCCATCTGGAGCCAGTGATAACTTTAAAAGTGGGTCCCCAAGAAGATGAATTAGACTATGTGGTAGACATAGGGGCAGAAAGAACCTGCCTGTTAAATATTCCAAAAGGTTATATAGTGTGAGCAAAGATACTGTAAAGGTAATAGGGGCAAAAGGAGAGAGTTTCACAGTTCCTGTCGTTAAAGATGTCGTAATTGAGGGAGAAACTAAAATTTAGATGGAGGATGTCTTATTGGTCCCTGGGGTAGGTAGGAACTTATTAAGAAGAAACTTACAGGTAAAACTAGGAATAGGGGATATACCAGAAGAAGGAAAAATGACAGCTAGAGTTTTAAAACTTGGCCAGGAAGATGAGAAAAAAACCAACCAAACAACAACAACAGCAAAAAAAACAAAACCCCAAAAAACCAAAAAAAACCAAAAAAAAAAAAACCAAAAAAAAAAAAAAAACTACCCAAAAAACAAGGAAATCTGGGCTGGGGAAGGAAATAGAGGAGGATTAGATATAGACCCTATAAGGGTCACAACTGAGAGAGAAGATTGTCCCATATGTCATATATGTCCTATATCCTTAGAAGGACGGGAAGGTTTGAAGCCAGTAATAGAAGGACTAATAAAAGCTGAGACATTAGAACGTTGTATGTCTCCTCATAATACCCCTACTCTCCCAGTAAAGAAGCCCGAGGGGAACTATCTTTTATTATCTGGGGAAGCTGAAGGTGAGATTAGAGATGCTATTATAAAACTTTTGAATTTTTTGTGGGAAAAAGGATTAAGGGTATCAAAAGGGAAACTGCAATTTGTAGAACCAGAGGTAAAATATCTTGGACACTTACTAAGTAAGGGTAGCTGGAAACTCAACTACGAGAGAATTTCAGGAATTTTATCTCTTCCCCCTCCCTCTTCAAAGAGGGAAATCAGAATACTACCAGGATTATTAGGATATTGCAGATTATGTATTGATGGATACACACAAGCAATAAAATTTTTACATAGAAAATCAACAAAGGAAAATGATGTTAAATTAGAAGACTTGAAGTTAAAACTGGCCTAAATACCAGCTTTAAGCTTACCTTTATGTCACGATCCGCTTGTTGCGGGGTGTCGTGATGGTTCTTTTCACTGATCCCAAAAGTGCAAAAAGGCAAACAACAAGGGACTATCAGTTAATCACAACAAATGCACCTTTATTAAGGGCCAAAACAATAAATGCAATAGTGGGGATCAGAAAGGAGATAAAAGGATAGAGAGAGAGAGCAGGAGGATGGGAATAGCTACCAACACAGGCGAGATCCTCAGTGGTCCGGACGATGGGGATCCGTCTGTCGTGTCGGGGAAGTCTTCGAAGTTCTGGTCAACTCGGGGGTCCAGTTATAGTCCACAGAGGAAAGAGCGGGGAACAAGTGTAACAATGAGAGTCCATTGTAATCGCCACGAGGGAACAGGTGAGTCCACAGAAACCACCAAAGCAAGACGAATACAATGAAGAATAAGTCCATTGAAATTACTGAAGGGAAACGGGTCATACAATTAGTGGCCAGACCACCAATTTCCCCTCCTCTCCCTATAGTAGGGGTCTCAGTCTCAGTCCTTGGGAGGAGGGTTTTTGTTTGTCACGGTGGTAACAAGGCAGATGAGGGATCTTCAATGAAGGACCGCGGGCGTCACCCCAAAAGTTCATTTGGCTTAAGAACGGAGATTTGAAGCAGGCCGCACGTCAGGCTGTCCCATGCGGGGTCCATGTTGAAATGAACAGGGCTAATGCTTTTATTAATGTTCCGCTCTTTATTAAAAAGATCAGGTGGGCAGGGGGCTCGACGCAGAGCTCGCCCCCGCGGTCATAGCTTTCCCAGGCAGCCAAAAAGGAAGAAGGCGTGCAGAGTCTGTCACTGGAGTCCCGAGCAGCAGCTGTCCTTTCTTCTTTCCTTGTGGCACACCGGTGGCCCGAGGGTGAGGAGGCGTGGCGTGCAGAGTCTGTTGCTGAAGGCCAGAACAACAGCTGTCCCCGCTCCTTCCGTGGTGGCAGCACCAGGGCTCTCTGTCTCTATCGCCCTGCTTCTCAGAGCCTAATATAGTCTGTTCCTTCTTAGGTGATGGCAACAGTTAAAAGTCAATCAGGGGATGTGTTTCCCTCTTCCTCAGCTAGGGCATTTGCCTAGACTCCTCTACTGTGTTCAGTTTTTGATTTATATCCTTTTTTTCCTCCTAAAAATACTCCCATGATCCTAAGAGGTTTCTATTTGCATGTTAGTCTCAGAGTGGCAGCGTGGAGGGGTGGGAGGCTGGTTGTCCCCAGGTAGTTTAGAGAAAACAAACAGAGCAATTAGCTAATTAGCATTTCAATATCGGTACTTAGCTAGAGTTAGTAGTTTTCTTTTAGTGTTGCCATGGGAACTAGGAAAGCCCTGCCCGCGTCTCTGGGGAACACCTGGAAACTGTTCATAACACATGTCAGGTCTTTGCCAAGTCCTTGCCAACTCCTTGCCAAGTTCTTGTTAGGCCTTGTTCGGAACAACTAGCGTGATGGTTCAGTGGCTCCACCTGCACTGTGTCCTGTTCTAAGCCAGAACTGCAGTTGGGGAAGGGATTCTTGTGGCAATCAGAAGACAGAATGAAGAATGAGGGGGCTTCAGACAGCCTCTTACACCTTGTTAGAAAAACCCTTTTCATTTGCACATAAATGTAGAAAATTGAGTAGCTCATAGAATTTTAATTCAGGAGTAGGGAGGAGTAAAGAGACCAGTAACTTGTTTTTCAAAGGTGCTAGACCAAATAAGCCATGGCTGGCTAGTATGTATTCAAGCTATAGCAGCTACTGTGATCCTAGTAAAAGAAGGTCACAAGCCTACTTTTAGAAGTAAACTTCTTGTGTGTACACCTCATGTGGTCCGAGGTGTGTTGAATCAGAGAAGGGAAGGAAGAAAGAAGTTGAAAAAGGGGGGAGGGGTGATTGGCAAACTCCGGGATGTTGGAATGTGGAGTGATGATGTCTTGGTGCTAGAAGAGGACAAGGGTTTGAATGCAGTCTCTGCATAAAGGGCAGAGAAGTGTCTTAACACATGGTTGTTAGGAAGTTGTTCAATGCCGAACTGGGATCTGGAAAAAGTTTAACAGAATGGGCCCTCCTTGAAGGGAAAAGAAGATATGTACACTAAGGAAATAGAATGTCAAAAGCACCTGGGGACGCCAGGTTTAGAGTTGTCAAAGTTGGGAAGTGTTTGGCCACTCTCGTACGAGCAGTGGGGTCTCAGGGGCTGCGGCAGGAGCTGATTAATGGGGGTGACCCAGCGCAGCAACTCCCAGTGTTTTGCCCACCTGGTGGAAGTGGCGCAGGGCACAGTTTGTGTGAGGCGCCGCTGGGGTTTGGGGGCTGGCTTGGTTGTGCCAGGGTCCCAGAGGGCGAGGGGTTGCTGGATGCGCTCTCCAGCCCAGTAGTGGGGCTGGGCCCGGATTGCGTGGGTTTGCCGCCCAGGAGAGGGCTGGCTCAGTGGCGGAGCTTCCGGGGGCGGCTCCCAGCCTGCCGGGGTCCTGAGTCCAGGATGGTAGCCTCGGCCCCAGCAAGTGAGTCGAGAGAGAGGGAGAGAGAGAGAGAGGGTGAAAGGGAGGTGAGGTATGCCCCCAGGGTCCCCATGCCCATGGCTGTCTTCTTCCCCCCCCCTCCCCCGGGCTCCTGATAGGTAAAGTGGTGGCAGCGGGGGAAGGGCAAGAGACAGGGTTGACCGCGAGGCTGTGAAAAAGAGAGAGAGAGGGACCACCGTTACAGATAAGATCAAGGCAGAGATAGCTGACTCTCCATACCTCACAAAGTGGCTTATTTTTTTAAGCAAGATTTCTTTTTTCTTTCTGTTTTTGTTTTGTTGTTAAGAAGAGGAGGCTTTTGTTCTGAAGAATGGGTCTGTAAGGCTAAAACAGTTAAATGTTGCCCAAAAAGTAAAAAGCAAGAAATGTGATACATCTTGTGTTAAAATTGGCCTGGTCTTTCTTATTTAACTAATTGTAGCTCACAGGAAGAAGAATTTGCCCCTGCAGCTATTAGCACAGCTGGATACAAGAAGAAGAGGCAGCTGTAGAAAAAGCTTTTAGTTAAACCCAGAAAGTTTTTAAGAAAACTAATGGTAAAAGTTAATGCAGTATTGTCTTTCTTTTATCACTGTGTTATTAAGAAGTCCTTCCCAGGGACTACTAAAGCAGCAATCTGAACCACGGAAAGAGGGTGAATTCATGCCAGCAAAATCAAAGGACTTGTGAAGAAATTGGAGGAATGGACTATCACATCTAAAACGGGTGATACCAAATTGACTTTCAACCGGGACTGGGTGGTAATGGTTTGGGAAGACCCAAATGATCCAAGGAAGGTACAAAGAATAACACCTAACTGAGAAATAAGGCAAAGCTTACATCACTGGTTTTAAGCACTGCCTGAATAAGCCCTGAGACGCTTCTGACACCTCCTTGGGAGAGGAATACTGCCACTTCAAACAGGAGGATCAGGACTGTCTTAGTCAAAGAGTTCTTATATTCTGGCCTTAGCCTGTGACTCGTACAGGGAAGAAGGAAAATTATGATTAGTACTATACTGTATACTTCATTTGATTCATCCCAATACTGGACACGCTAGCTGGGTTATAAGTAAATGTTTACATTATGGGAATAATTGGTATTGTAGTTAACAAAATCTATGCTCTCGTTGCAAGAAGTATCAAGTACTTAATCTATCCCTTATACAGAGAGAACTCAAAAGAACTGAAATAATAACAGTGTTTTGTGGATGGTAATTATTAGTGCCTGTTGAATGGGAGACATCTGAGGAATGATGGGAAACCACAGTTAAGGAGTGTCGAAAATGACTTGCCTAAAAAAATTGGTAAAAAATGAGTGACAAGGGAAAAAGATGGCAAGCCTGGATTGACCACTGTACTTGCCACCGAGGAGATCACATATACCTGCTATGGGAAGCAATTCCATCGGCAGGGGAGGTGGGGGTATAAGCCATACCAGAACTCTGTTATTCCTGTTTCTGTCACTCATTTGTTGTCTTTTCTCTTTCAAGATACCAGCAAGATCGTTTAATAATGCGGCCTGGGCTCGGGGTCCGTCTGACTCCGGCTGCCACTGACATAGGTGTCCCAGATAGCGCTGGGCTGAATAGGCTCAGCCTGTCTGGGTCCCTCAGCTCAGCTCCCAGCCACAGGCAACTTAGCGAGCAACTCTGGAGTGATTTCAGCTCTGGTGAATTCAGCTCTGAGTGATTTCGCTCTGTGCTCGCAAGTACCTTGGCAGACGCAGGGATAGAGAGAGAGAAGGCTGTATGGGGTTCCACAGCAGTGTCCTTTAATTTCAGCTCCTGTGAAGGGGTGCAGGGACAGCTCTTCTGCCTAACTGGTCAGAGATGGGAGTTGATATAGGGTAGCGGGGTGTTGGAAATTGTCCAATGGCCAGGGTTGAGGAGAATACAACCTATAGCTTTACAGAGAGATAACAAGGGTCCGAGGGTGGAAGAGGGGCTACTTTGGTCCAGTCATCATGACTATGCATTTCTTATCTTAGGCGGGTGACTGCCAGGGAGGCCTTGCAGGGCCTCTGCCTGCTACAACTCCACTTTCTGTATTTAGTAAAAAAGGCGTGCCCTATAGTTCTTTTAAAACAGTGGACAAGGCATGAGAACATCGCTAACACAATGATAACTACAATGAAAATACACAAAATTCCCTTAACCAAAGATGCAACCCATCCCGTTAAACCCCATTGACCGAAAAGGTCATTGACACAGTCTGGGTTGCTTTCTACTTTTAAGCCCTTCACAAGTTCCTTCAGTTTCTGGATGTTTGCTTGGATGGATTCCGAGCGTGAAGAGAGATTGAAGCAACACATCCCTTCAAAGTCTTCGCAGCCATGTCCGTGGGCTAGCAGTAGGAAGTCGATCGCTGCTCGATTTTGAAGTGATGCATGTCTTGTGGTTTCTTCTTCCTTTAAAAGATCACTTAGGGTGGCAGATGTAGCATTGGCTTGCTTACTGTGCCAGCACCCTAAGTGATTTATTTCACCAAGGGCTTTAGTTGCAGCTACTCATGGTAGGAATAGGGAGACCGCAATCTTTTTTGATTTGTTCCAACTGTATAATTTTGGATTGCAATTTTCATCAAATTCTGTGTAGGATCTTTTGTGGCATTTTAATTCGCTTTCTTTTTTCCAATTATGTAACAAAGTAATATTTGGAGTGAGGGTAGAAAGGTTTCCAAGGCTACAGGGACCTCCCTGGAGACGGGAGGGGATCCCAGCCCATACTCTGTCACCACAGATGAGAAACGTTCCCTTGGGTAACACTTTGGGGTGGAGAGAGGATACAGAGATCACCCGAGTGGTGTAATTGCACCAATCCGGATAGTTATAGGCTTTGTTAATGGGTGATATGTCTTTTCTGTATGTGTTTTTGGTCTGGTCAATTTCTGGCCAATTGTTCTTTGGATGTCTAAAGTAAAATTTGACACAGTATGTTGCCTTGGAGGACCCCAACAGGTCCAATTCTTGGGGTTCCTCTTGAGCATTGGGCAACATTTTTGTCCACTCGTCCCAAGTATCTGCCATGTTGGGTCTCTTACCTGTGGTGCGGAGGAGCTCTGTATTATAGACGGGCCAGTCAACTGCTACGAATGGAATCCCTACCAAACATGTGGAAAGTGGGTTATCAAGGCTTCCCATGGATAAGCACATGTTATCCTGTTTTAATGTTTTCGCTAGGGTTACCCAAACATTGTGGCTAGGCTGTGGGCTAATCCAGACGAAGGCATACGGTACGGTGAAGAGCATCCAGGCAGCAGTGAGGACAGCACCAATGGAGATAATTTTCATCTTTGGACAAGGATGGAGCTTCTGATAGGGAACATAAGCAAAATTTGTTATCTTTAGGGTGGGAGGAGAGGGTTTTCTCCCTTGTTCTTTTCCTCCTTTCCTTCCTCCCCCATTTTTTTTTTTTTTCTATAAGCTAAGGATGGGGGAGTGGGTATAAGGTTAGAGGTTTTTGGTAAGAGTTAACATGTTAGGAAGGGAAAGCAATAGGGTTTTTTAGGGTAAACAAAGGGTAATAACATATCATTCAGAGAACAATTTGTGTTCAGGCTGTGTCTGGCTTATGGCTTAACTGCTACAGCAGAATGTTGTTCCACTTTCTGTTTTGTCTGCTGTCGCGTAATGGGATGGTCTTTTCTTCTGTATGTGGACATTCGACGATGTCTTAATCTCCAGGCAGAACTTGTCTGATTTTGTGGAGGTCTTGTATTTGACTCCAGGGAATTCTTGCCACGTTTGTGGGAGTAGTGTTTGCAGTGCCTAGGTATGGTTTTATGTTTTTTCCTGGGTACCATCTTGGACCTGATGGTAGTAAAACACATTCATACCCTCTACCCCAAGTGATCAACTGGAATGGTCCAGAAATTTGATGTGTTTCCGGGTCCTTCACTAGCACTGGTGGTTTCTCAGTGAGCTTAGCTTGGGTGGTGTTTACAAAGTGGCGAAGTATTGGCGGGTCAGGCTCTGATGTTGTACTATTTAGGAAATTGACGACATAGAGAGCCTTGCAAAGTCTTTCAACTGGAGATATGATTTTTGTTTCTCTTCACTGCTGATTGAGGGCTCTTTTGAGGGTTTGATGTGTCCTTTCCACAACTGATTGTCCTGTGGGATTTGCTGGTATGCCTCTCTTGTGTTCTATTCCCCATTCACAGAAGAACTCTCTTAACTTTCGAGAGGTATAAGCAGGTCCATTGTCTGCTTCGATTTGTTTTGGTAATCCCAGAGTACTAAATGCAAGGAGGAAGTGCTTTATGGTGTGCTGTGTAGTTTCTCTTGGATGAGCTGATGCAAATATTGCTCCAGAAAATGTATCGAGCGATACGTGTACGTATTTTGACCTTCCAAAAGGTGGGAAGTTAGTTACGTCAGTCTGCCACAGCTGGCAGCTGTTCAGTCCTCGGGATTGACTCCTGTCCCCATAGAGGGTATCTGGTAATTTTGACAGTTCGGGCATGTGGCGACAATAGCTTTTGCTTGATCTTTTGAGAGCTTGAACATTCTGATAAGGGCAGGTACATTTTGATGGTAAAATGCGTGTGACAACTTTGTCTGGGCAAAGATGTCAGGGACGTTAGCAGTTTCTATTGCCATGGCCAATGCGTCCGCTTTCCTGTACCCTTCTGTGATGAAACCTGGGAGGTCGGTGTGTGACCTCACATGCATTATATGGTAAGGTCGCTTTCTGTGAGAGATTAAGCGTGTTAATGCCGAAATCAATTGGTGTAACTTTGGATTGGAAAGCTCTTTGAGAAGAGCATGTTCTGCTCTCATAGCTATACCTGCGACATACGCAGAATCTGTGACCAGATTAAAGGGTTCGTCTTTGAATTTCTCAAAGGCTCTGACAACAGCTGCTAATTCTGCAATCTGTGGCGATCCCTCCACCATTTGGATGTCAGATTCCCAATTTTGGGTCTTAGGGTCCTTCCAAGTCATTACCGACTTGTGGGATGACCCTGAGCTGTCTGTAAAAATTGTTAGAGCTTTGAGAGGTGTTTTACTTTGGACTAATTTTGGGGTCAGATTTAAGACTGCATTAAAAAGTTTATGTTTTGGGATATGAATGGAAATTTGGACGGTATAGCTGTCTAGGGCAAATTGGAGATTTTCATTGGTCTGGAGCAAATGCTCCAGGTCCCCAGTGGTCAGTGGCAAGTATATGCATGTGAACCCACCCCCAGCAAGGGAGCGGAGGCGAATTCTGGCTTTTTTTATTAAATGTTCCATGATTTCCTGGAAGGTGGTAATTGTCTTTGAAGGTTGGTTGTTTGTTAACATCCATTCCAGTATCAATAAAGGGTCTCGGAGTTGAAGATCCCATTGGAAAATCAGTCCATAGAACCGAGGTGGTTTTCCGAGGGTGACGAACTGGAAAGGCAGCTTGGGCTCGAAGTGATGGGCTTGGCGTGAAGACAGGGCTTTTTGGACCTTGGCGATGGTGTCTCGGGCTTCTGTTGTGAGCGTGCGTGGAGAATCTAGGTCCTCGTTGCCACAAAGGAGGTTGAACAGGGGAGCAAGGTCTTCTGTTATAATTCCTAGCAGGGGACGGACCCAGTTGATGGATCCGCACAGACTGTGTAAGTCTCTCAAGGTTTTTGGGTCGTCTCAGATAGCAAGCTGCTGGGGTACGATTGTCCTTTCCAGGATCAGGAATCCAAGATAAGTCCATGGGTTGGTGTATTGTATTTTGTCCTCACGGATCTCGAACCCTGCTTTTTCTATGGTTTCGATTGTCCCTTTAACTGCTTTTTCTAAGTAAGTTTTTTCTGATGCACAGACCAGGATATCATCCATATAGTGGTAGATGATTGCATCTGGAAATAGGTTCCGAACAGGAGACAGGATGTGAGGAACGGACCACTGGTATAGAGTAGGCGAGACTTTTAGTCCTTGGGGAAGATACAAACAATGGTATCTTTTGAGTGGAGCCTCTCTGTTAAGAGAGGGAATGGAGAAAGCAAACCGTGGAGCATCCTGGGGTTGCAGCAGAATGCTGAAGAAACAGTCTTTAATGTCTATGATGGCAAGTGTCCAGGCTCAAGGCAGCATTGATGGTGAAGGCAGGCAAGGCTGGAGGGCGCCCATATCCTCGATGACCTCATTGATTTTGCGAAGGTCATGGAGGAGCCTTTACCTGTGCGTTCCAGGATTTTGCAGTACGAAGACTGGGGAGTTCCAAGGGCTGGTGGTCTTGACGATGTGACCTTTGGCAAGCTATTCTTCCACAAGGGCTTGTAGTGCATGCAGTTTTACTTTAGAGAGGGGCCACTGGCCAATACAGATTGGGTCTTGGCATTTCCAGGTGAGCTCAGGGGTATTTGGTAATACGCGCTCCTCAGTGGCCTCAGTTAGAAATCCCAACCAGGAATATGTAGTGAAGCTCCCCATTGGGATAGAACATCCCTGCCCCAAAGGGTGATGGGGCCATTACCACAAATGGGCGGATGGTTGCCAGCTTGACTTCCGGCCCTTCGATGAGGATGTTGTGATTGCTTGGCATGGACACTGTGGCTCCACCGATCCCTGAAATCATTCCGGCAACTGGGTGTAGTTCCAAGTGTGCTGGCCATTCTGAGCGAGTGATGATGGTCACGTCCGCACTGGTGTCCAGCATCCCTGGCAGGTGGAACTTTTCTCCTCTGTAGGATAGACCACACTCGATGGTAGGCTTACTTGGTCCCACAACTTGTGCCCACATTACTGTCGGATTGAGAGGAAGCTGTTCCCTGTGATTCTTTGGGAGTAGAAAGGCTTGTGCGATAGGGGTTCCCTTTGAAAGAAAAAATGGTAAGTCCATGCAGCACAGCTGGACAGAGATTTCTGGCCCCGTGTGCACTGTTTGTACCTCTGGGACAAGAAAGATTTCCTCTGGGCCATGGAGTGTGTCCCCTATAATTAAAATGTCAGAAGGACAATTTTTGGCCCATGCTTGCCTGTGGGAAACACGATAAACATCCTTATTATTAAAGTCAATGGACAAAGCAGTTACCAACTGGCACTGTGTTCCCATCTGTATCTCTCCATGGGTTGGATCCTCTCCAGGTGGCCTGGAATCTCTTGGGATGCTGCGTGGCTGGATCTGGATGGCTTTTGATTTGTTGTCTTTGCATGGGGCCTGGCCGCCCTCCGCTGGAAGTTTCCCGAACGCTGCTGGTAGCGCTGCTGATTCTGGGGTCTTTGGTAGGTGTTACGTGGGTTTTGGGTAGGTGACCTGTCTGGACAGTCCTTCATGAAATGTCCAAATTCCCCACAGTGATAGCAGCGGGTCTGGTCTTTGGAAGTTACTTCTGCAAATGCACCAGAAACTCCTTCTGCAATACCCTTTGCAACTGCTTGGGCCACTGTGTTTTCAGTGGACAGATGACATGTACAGCTTTTCACCATTTGCTCTATGGTGGGTTCTGTATCCAAGGGTAGGGCCCTTAGAATTGTTTTGCATTGTTCATTTGCATTCGATAAGGCAAGCTTGCACAACAGTTCTTTTCTTGCTTCTGTGCTCTCTGTTTTTCCAGAGCATCTTTAATTCTGTCTACAAAGTTGATAAAGCCTTCATCTACTCCTTGTTTAATACTAGAGAAGTGTTGGGTAGGGACAGAGTCATCTGGGGTAAGAAGCAATGAGGTTTTTGCTGCAATAGCCAAGTCTTGTAGTGCTGCCTTAGGTAAGGTGTCAGCTTGGTCAGAGAGTTTCTGTAAATCCCCTTCTCCAGCCATCTGTTGGACTGTAAAATCTGGCCTAATTTGCATCTTGAGCATAGGTGTCTGATAATGTTTTTAATTGCCTTTTCCACTGTCTTTCCCATAGCATATATTCTGCCGGGGAAAGAAGGCAGTTGGCAATGTTTTTAAGGTTGTGAGGTACCAGGATGTGCGCAGAAAAAAGGGCTTCAAGGAAATTTCTGAAGATATGTGAACTTCTGCCATGTTCTTTGGCTATATTTCCTAGTTGTATCAGTTCTTTATTTTTGTTAGGTTCCCACTGTTTTTTTTTGTGGTGGCCTGTAGCAGAATTTCTGAGAGAGAGAGGACACAATTTATATTTAGAGTGAAGGTTGAGCTACCCCAGCCTAGGCCTGAGATATGGGCCTCAGTGAGGCCTTGAAGCCTATGACGGAGTTAGAAATTAGTCTGTGGCGCAGTTAGAAATTATGTTAAGATGTAAGCACAGTGTAATGGGCTTTCTGGGTGTGAATTAGTATAGGTCTGAAGTGTGAAACTTTAACCACCTTAAGACAAAGACAAACAATGTTTGCTTGCCAATGAGAGTGTGGTCACAATTGTAAACTATATTGAAGTGTATATAAACTGCCATCTTATAAACAATAAACAGAGAATGTATGATTAACCACATTGGTTTGGATCTGTGTTTGTCCTGCCCAGCTTACCCGATTTTATATGAAGTCCCTTGCTTCAGTGCCCCCCAAGTCTTTTTGCTTTTATATACTTTACTGGGAAGGCAGTAATTCTCTGAGCTAGTTCCCAATCCCCTGCCCGAGTCGTTTCCATTTTAACTAGAGCCCATGGATCAATTTCCTCTATATCACTATCAGACTCACTGTCCTCACATGAGGAGTGAGAATGAGCAGGAGGTGCACTATGCTTTTCTGGGCGTGTTTGCAGGGGTGTGAGGGGCTGGACAGAGTGTGAGGGGGCAGCTGGCTGGGCTTGGTTAGAGGGAGGCAGCAATGAGGGGGTAATAGCAGCGTCACGTGTGGCACAGCCTGAGCAGGGCTGCGGCGCGTGGAGAAGTGGGGTGCCACCGTGGGGAGTCTCGGAGGTGCCGTTAGAGGGGCACGGAGGGTGGGTGGGTGGATGCAGCGCTTGGGAATGCAGGCAAGGGAAAAGCGGGGCAGAGTAGGCGGTGGGGTTGGGGAGTGAAATGAACAGGGCTAATGCCTTTATTAATGTTCAGCTCTTTATTAAAAAGATCAGCTGGGCAGGGGGCTCGACGCAGAGCTCGCCCCCGCGGTTGTAGCTTTCCCAGGTAGCCGGAAGGAAGGCGGCGTGCAGAGTCGGTCACTGGAGTCCCGAGCAGCAGCTGTCCTTTCTTCTTTCCTTGTGGCACACCGGTGGCCCGAGGATGAGGAGGCGTGGTGTTCAGAGTCTGTTGCTGAAGTCCAGAACAACAGCTGTCCCCGCTCCTTCCGTGGTGGCAGCACCAGGGCTCTCTGTCCCTATCTCCCGGCTTCTCAGAGCCTAATATAGTCTGTTCTTTCTTAGGTGATGGCGACAGTTAAAAGCCAGTCAGGGGATGTGTTTCCCTCTTCCTCAGCTAGGGCATTTGTCTAGACTCCTCTATTGTGTTCAGTTTTTGATTTATATTCATTTTTATCTCCTAAAAATACTCCCATGATCCTAAGGGGTTTTTATTTGCATGTTAGTCCCAGAATGGCAGCGTGGAGGGGTGGGAGGCCAGGTAGTTTAGAGAAAACAAACAGAGCAATTAGCTAATTAGCATTTCAATATCGGTACTTAGCTAGAGTTAGTAGTTTTCTTTTAGTGTTGCCATAGGAACAAGGAAAGCCCTGCCCGCGTCTCTGGGGAACACCTGGAAACTGTTAAACTGTTCATAACAAATCCCTCCTCTATTTCTTTGATCGGGCTTAAGCCCGCATCAACTTACTCAGGCCTGAGGGTAATTCTAGTGTTCTTTAGAAACCAAGTTTGGTTTTTTTTTTTTTTTTTTTTTTTTTTTTTGGTAACTCCTTTGGCTAAAGGACACTTAGTCTTATTAAACAATTACCAAGTACTTAAACCTTTTCTATGGTACTTTAACTCAGAAACAGTTCTTAACACCTTACTGTATATCAGCCTCTAGCAAGTCTTCTTTAAAGTTAATTTTAAGTCCTCTGGTTTCTTAATTACTGTCCATGCACAAGAGGAGGTGGGTGACACTGTTGGGTCTGGTCTGGCGTCTGGGGGTGGCACTGGTTCTTTGACTCTGGTGACGTGGGTCCAGCCTTTTTCTTAGGTCCGCACCGCAGTGTGTGTGGTGAGTAGTACCTGGAAAGGTCCTTTGAATTTGGGGGTTAATGGAGTGGTAGTGTACCAGGACTTTATCAACACCCAATCCTCAGGACTGATGTGGGCATTGGCATCCAGAGGGGAAGTTTGGGAGAGATACCCCTTCTTTCGGAGGCCTTCTAGGGATTTTCCTATGACCTCTAAATATTTCTGAGTTGCTGCCTCCCCTTCCAGATAATCTGCTGTACTGAAAGGGGTGATAAAAAAAAAAAAAAAAAAAAAAAAGGAGTCCAAACATTTTTTCATAAGGAGAGACCCCTATGTCAGACCGAGGTCTGGTTCTGCTGCACAAGAGAGCGAGAAGTAAACACCTGAGCCAATTCATCTTTGTTTCTTCAATTAATTTAGTTAACACATTTTTAAGAGTTCTATTCATCCTTTCCACTCTTCTAGAGCTTTGAGGATGCCATGGGGTGTGCAACCTCCACCTTATCCCCAGGACTTTTGTTACTTGATGTAAAGTTTGAGTGACAAAATGTGGACCTTGGGCTAAGTCAATGTTATTGACTAGCCCATATCGTGGTGTGATGTTTTCTAAGATTATTCATGCAACTTCCTTTTTGGTTGGGAAAGCCTCCACCCAGTGAATGAGGTGATCCACGATCACTAGTAAATGTATGTACTTTAATTTTCCCATGCAGGATCAACTTTTGGGCTTCTTTTATCAGGATAGCTGCTGCTCCTGCGATTACTTGCAGGCAAGTTGGCCATCCTCTGGCTACTGGGTCTAGTAGTTTTGAGAGGTAGGCTATTGGCTTTTTTTTTTTTTTTTTTTTTTTTTATCTTTCCCACTTTAATACATTCTTAGGGCTTCTTTGAGCAACTCATTCATGTTATTTTCTTGCCAGTCCTCTATCTTTTCTAGTTTTTGTCTAATATTGGGTCAGGATTTGGTGACAAACTAGACCTTTAAGAGGACTTGACCCTCTGGGCTATCTGGGTCTATATTTGAATATAACTGGAAATTTCGTTTTAGTTGGTTAAGCCAAATTGCCGGGGTCTCATCCTTCTCCTGAGTACCATGAAAGGCCAATTTTGTGTTGCTTCCCTGTCACGATCCGCTTCTTGCGGGGTGTTGTGATGGTTCTTTTCACCGATCCCAAAAGTGCAAAAAGGCAAACAACAAGGGACTATCAGTTAATCACAACAAATGCACCTTTATTAGGGGCCAAAACAGTAAATGCGATAGTGGGGATCGGAAAGGAGATAAAAGGATAGAGAGAGAGAGAGAGAGAGAAGAGGGGTATGGGAATAGCTACCAACACAGGCGAGATCCTCAGTGGTCCGGACGATGGGGATCCGTCTGTCGTGTCGGGGAAGTCTTCGAAGTTCTGGTCGACTCGGGGGTCCAATTATAGTCCACAGAGGAAAGAGGGGGGAATAAGTGTAACAATGAAAGTCCATTGTAATTGCCCTGAGGGAACAGGTGAGTCCACAGAAACCACCAAAGCAAGACGAATACAATGAAGAATAAGTCCATTAAAATTACTGAAGGGAAACAGGTCATGTCATTAGTGGTCAGACCACCAATTTCCCCTCCTCCCTATAGCAGGGGTCTCAGTCTCAGTCCTTGGGAGGAGGGTTCTCATTCTTTGTTTGTCACATTGGTAACGAGGCAGATGAGGGGTCTTCAATGAAGGACCACAGGAGTCACCCAAAAGTTCATTTGGCTTAAGAACGGAGATTAGAAGCAGGCCGCGCATCAGGCTGTCCCGTGCTGGGTCCACGACAGGTCTTTGCCAAGTCCTTGCCAAGTTCTTGCCAGGCCTTGTTCGGAACAGCTAGCATGACGGTTCAGTGGTTGCACCTGCACTGTGTCCTGTTCTAAGCCGGAACTGCAGTGGAGGAAGGGATTCTTTCTCATGGCAATCGGAAGGCAGAATGGAAAATGAGGGGCTTCAGACGGGCTCTTACATTCCCCTAGGGATACTCTTTGATCCCTCTTATCATGAGGGACCTATAGTCTCTCATGTTTTGCCTACCTTCTTGTTGGCTGGGACTCCAGTTGGGGTCCACCAAGGGCATCCCCTGGTCCCCTGGGGGCCCCAATCCACCCTCTCTTTCCCATATCTTCACCCCTGCCGCTCAGATCATCTGGACCTTTCTCAGAAAGAACAGAATGCTTAGAATAGCTCAGGTCTCCCCAGGTACAAATACTCAGCCCTAGAAATTGGTCCAACTGGCTAGATATTCCAACGGGGTCTTCCACTCAATTTCTTAGCTCTTTCCCAAATCCCCGGACTTTGGAAACTACCAAAGGTGCATCCACAAACCTAACTCCCCCAGATGCTCTACCCATAGGAACCCCTCTAAGGGAAAAGAGCCCCTCCACCCTTGGTGCTTTGGATCGGGTGCTACAATACGGCCCTTTTTCTAAGGCACCAAGCAGGGAAATAGTAGTGGAGAGAGACACTGGAGGCCAGGGGGCATGCCAGGTGATGAACCAACCCTGGGCAAGGGTGGCCTCAGCTCCCAAGTGGGAGGAGGCAAGGAAACTCCAGCTGGAGAAGAGGAAGAGGGAGTTGGGGAGATGGCTGAGGAAACTAAGGGAAGGGACGATGAAACAGAGGTGGGAAAATGGGGGAAAGGAATCAGGGACTCAATAGGAGGGGCTGAAGGACCAACTGGGGAAACTGTTGGGGAAGTAACAGGAGCAGAAGGGGACAGGCAATCGAGGGGGGTCCCATTCCTTTATTTTTCTAGTCTCCCCCTCTCTATTCCCTTTGTCTTCCTCTCTATTTCTTTGTAACTTGCATATTCTCAGTCTCATCTTTAATAGAATTCTCCAGCCAGCAAGCTGCATAAGATAGTTGTTCTATTTTTTTTTTTTTTAGGTGTTGGTTTAACTGATTACACAGCCACTGATCTTGGGTTCCATACCACGGCCACTCTCCCTGTAATTCTAACTTCAGCCATACTTCTATACAGTAATGTATCATCTGACAATAGTCTAGACCCTTCATGGTCTCCCGAGAGCCCCATTAGTCAAACAGTTGCCCCAAGGGGCTGTTAGGGGGAATTCTCTTTGCTTTGGAAGGATTTGCTCCTTTACTATAACCTCTTCCCATTTTCAGGCCTCAAAACCAAAAAATATATACCTTAAATGGTGCTTCTATCTAAAATGGAATATACTGACAGGCAGCTAAAGCACATCTGACCCCTCCCAAATTTGAATTTTGAATCACTTGACTAAACATATTCTCTTTTAACTAAATTCCCCTATTGGCACTTTACATTGTCACTTGGCCAGGACAATCACTAGTCACACTCTCATCTATTGTCTTCTGGTCTTTTTCTCTTTGGCCTAAGTTTTGAACTCCTTGATGGACTTTCTCGAACTCCGGGCAAGCCCCCTTGCCTGACTCTCCGACTAGGCTTGGGAAGCTTGGTCTCCCTGCCGAGGTAAGGTCGAACGTCCTGCCGAGCGTTACACTCGAACTCCGGCCAAGCCCCCTTGCCTGACTCCTACTAGGCTTGGGAAGCTTGGTCTCCCTGCCGAGGTAAGGTCGAACGTCCTGCCGAGCCTTACACTCGAACTCCGGCCAAGCCCCCTTGCCTGACCCTACTAGGCTTGGGAAGCCTGGTCTCCCTGCCGAGGTAAGGTCGAACGTGCTGCCGAGCCTTACACTCGAACTCCGGCCAAGCCCCCTTGCCTAACCCTACTAGGCTTGGGAAGCTTAGTCTCCCTGCCAAGGTAAGGTCGAACGTCCTGCCGAGCCTTACACTCGAACTCCGGCCAAGCCCCCTTGCCTGACCCTACTAGGCTTGGGAAGCTTGGTCTCCCTGCCGAGGTAAGGTCGAACGTCCTGTCGAGCCTAACGCTCGAACTCCGGCCAAGCCCCCTTGCCTGACTCTCCTCCTACTAGGCTTGGGAATCTTGGTCTCCCTGCCGAGGTAAGGTCGAACGTCCTGCCGAGCCTTACACTCGAACTCCGGCCAAGCCCCCTAGCCTGACCCTACTAGGCTTGGGATGCTTGGTCTCCCTGCCGAGGTAAGGTCAAACGTCCTGCCGAGCCTTACACTCGAACTCCGGCCAAGCCCCCTTGCCTGACTCTCCTACTAGGCTTGGGAAGCTTGGTCTCCCTGCCGAACTAAGGTCAAACGTCCTGCCAAGCCTTACACTCTAACTCCGCCCAAGCCCCCTTGCCTGACCTTACTAGGCTTGGGAAGCTTGGTCTCCCTGCCGAGGTAAGGTCGAACGTCCTGCTGAGCCTTACACTCGAACTCCGGCCAAGCCCCCTTGCCTGACCCTACTAAGCTTGGGAAGCTTGGCCTCCCTGCCGAGGTAAGGTCGAACGTCCTGCCGAGCCTTACACTCGAACTCCGGCCAAGCCCCCTTGCCTGACTCCTACTAGGCTTGGGAAGATTGGTCTCCCTGCCGAGGTAAGGTCGAACGTCCTGCCGAGCCTTACACTCGAACTCCGGCCAAGCCCCCTTGCCTGAGTCTCCTACTAGGCTTGGGAAGCTTGGCCTCCCTGCCGAGGTAAGGTCAAACGTCCTGCCGAGCCTTACACTCGAACTCCGCCCAAACCCCTTGCCTGACCCTACTAGGCTTGGGAAGCTTGGTCTCCCTGCCGAGGTAAGGTCGAACGACCTGCCGAGCCTTACACTCGAACTCCGGCCAAGCCCCCTTGCCTGACCCTGCTAGGCTTGGGAAGCTTGGTCTCCCTGCTGAGGTAAGGTTGAACGTCCTGCTGAGCCTTACACTCGAACTCCGGCCAAGCCCCCTTGCCTGACCCTACTAGGCTTGGAAGCTTGGTCTCCCTGCCGAGGTAAGGTCAAACCTCCTGCCGAGCCTTACACTCGAACTCTGGCCAAGCCCCCTTGCCTGACCCTACTAGGCTTGGGAAGCTTGGCCTCCCTGCCGAGGTAAGGTCAAACGTCCTGCCGAGCCTTACACTCGAACTCCGCCCAAGCCCCCTTGCCTGACCCTTCTAGGCTTGGGAAGCTTGGTCTCCCTGCCGAGGTAAGGTCGAACGTCCTGCCGAGCCTTACACTCGAACTCGGGCCAAGCCCCCTTGCCTGACCCTACTAGGCTTGGGAAGCTTGGTCTCCCTGCCGAGGTAAGGTCGAACGTCCTGCCGAACCTTACACTCGAACTCCGGCCAAGCCCCCTTGCCTGACTCTCCTACTAGGCTTGGGAAGCTTGGTCTCCCTGCCGAGGCAAGGTCGAACGTCCTGCCGAGCCTTGCACTCGAGCACTGGCCAAGCCCCCTTGCCTGACCCTACTAGGCTTGGGAAGCTTGGTCTCCCTGCCGAGGTAAGGTCGAACGTCCTGCCAAGCCTTACACTCGAACTCCGGCCAAGCCCCCTTGCCTGACCCTACTAGGCTTGGGAAGCTTGGTCTCCCTGCCGAGGTAAGGTCGAACGTCCTGTCGAGCCTAACGCTCGAACTCCGGCCAAGCCCCGTTGCCTGACCCTACTAGGCTTGGGATGCTTGGCCTCCCTGCCGAGGTAAGGTCGAACGTCCTGCCGAGCCTTACACTCGAACTCTGGCCAAGCCCCCTTGCCTGACTCACCTACTAGGCTTGGGAAGCTTGGCCTCCCTGCCGAGGTAAGGTCGAACGTCCTGCCGAGCCTTACACTCGAACTCCGGCCAAGCCCCCTTGCCTGACTCCTACTAGGCTTGGGAAGCTTGGTCTCCCTGCCGAGGTAAGGCCGAACGTCCTGCCGAGCCTTACACTCGAACTCCGGCCAAGCCCCCTTGCCTGACCCTACTAGGCTTGGGAAGCTTGGTCTCCCTGCCGAGGTAAGGTCGAACGTCCTGCCGAGCCTTACACTCGAACTCCGGCCAAGCCCCCTTGCCTGACTCTCCTCCTACTAGGCTTGGGAAGCTTGGTCTCCCTGCCGAGGTAAGGTCGAACGTCCTGCCGAGCCTTACACTCGAAATCTGGCCAAGCCCCCTTGCATGACCCTACTAGGCTTGGGAAGCTTGGCATCCCTGCCGAGGTAGGGTCGAACGTCCTGCTGAGCCTTACACTCGAACTCCGGCCAAGCCGCCTTGCCTGACCCTACTAGGCTTGGGAAGCTTGGTCACCCTGCCGAGGTAAGGTCAAACCTTCTGCCAAGCCTTTCACTCGAACTCCGGCCAAGCCCCCTTGCCTGACCCTACTAGGCTTGGGAAGCTTGGCCTCCCTGCCGAGGCAAGGTCAAACGTCCTGCCGAGCCTTACACTCGAACTCCGGCCAAGCCCCCTTGCCTGACCCTACTAGGCTTGGGAAGCTTGGTCTCCCGGCCGAGGTAAGGTCGAACGTCCTGCCGAGCCTTACACTCGAACTCCGGCCAAGCCCCCTTGCCTGACCCGACTAGGCTTGGGAAGATTGGTCTCCCTGCCGAGGTAAGGTCGAACGTCCTGCCGAGCCTTACACTCGAACTCCGGCCAAGCCCCCTTGCCTGACCCTACTAGGCTTGGGAAGCCTGGCCTCCCTGCCGAGGTAAGGTCGAACGTCCTGCCGAGCCTTACACTCGAACTCCGGCCAAGCCCCCTTGCCTGACCCTACTAGGCTTGGGAAGCTTGGCCTCCCTGCCGAGGTAAGGTCAAACATCCTGCCAAGCCTTACACTCTAACTCCGGCCAAGCCGCCTTGCCTGACCCTACTAGGCTTGGGAAGCTTGGTCTCCCTGCCGAGGTAAGGTCGAACGTCCTGCCGAGCCTTACACTCGAACTCCGGCCAAGCCCCCTTGCCTGACCCTACTAGGCTTGGGAAGCTTGGTCTCCCTGCCGAGGTAAGGTCGAACGTCCTGCCGAGCCTTACACTCGAATTCCGGCCAAGCCCCCTTGCCTGACCCTACTAAGCTTGGGAAGCTTGGTCTCCCTGCCGAGGTAAGGTCGAACGTCCTGCCGAGCCTTACACTCGAACTCCGGACAAGCCCCCTTGCCTGACCCTACTTAGCTTGGGAAGCTTGGTCTCCCTGCTGAGGTAAGGTCGAACGTCCTGCCGAGCCTTACACTCGAACTCCGGCCAAGCCCCCTTGCCTGACTCTCCTCCTAGGAGGCTTGGGAAGCTTGGCCTCCCTGCCGAGGTAAGGTCGAACGTCCTGCCGAGCCTTACACTCGAACTCCGGCCAAGCCCCCTTGCCTGACCCTACTAGGCTTGGGAAGCTTGGTCTCCCTGCCGAGGTAAGGTCGAACCTCCTGCCGAGCCTTGCACTCGAACTCCGGCCAAGCCCCCTTGCCTGACCCTACTAGGCTTGGGAAGCTTGGCCTCCCTGCCGAGGTAAGGTCGAACGTCCTGCCGAGCCTTACACTCGAACTCCGGCCAAGCCCCCTTGCCTGACCCTACTAGGCTTGGGAAGCTTGGTCTCCCTGCCGAGGTAAGGTCGAACGTCCTGCCGAGCCTTACACTCGAACTCCGGCCAAGACCCCTTGCCGGACCCTACTAGGCTTGGGAAGCTTGGTCTCCCTGCCGAGGTAAGGTCGAACGTCCTGCCGAGCCTTACACTCGAACTCCGGCCAAGCCCCCTTGCCTGACTCTCCTCCTACAAGGCTTGGGAAGCTTGGTCTCCCTGCCGAGGTAAGGTCGAACGTCCTGCCGAGCCTTACACTCGAACTCTGGCCAAGCCCCCTTGCCTGACCCTACTAGGCTTGGGATGCTTGGTCTCCCTGCCGAGGTAAGGTCGAACGTCCTGCCGAGCCTTACACTCGAACTCCGGCCAAGCCCCCTTGCCTGACCCTACTTAGCTTGGGAAGCTTGGTCTCCCTGCTGAGGTAAGGTCGAACGTCCTGCCGAGCCTTACACTCGAACTCCGGCCAAGCCCCCTTGCCTGATTCACCCCCTACTAGGCTTGGGAAGCTTGGCCTCCCTGCCGAGGTAAGGTCGAACGTCCTGCCGAGCCTTACACTCGAACTCCGGCCAAGCCCCCTTGCCTGACCCTACCAGGCTTGGGAAGCTTGGCCTCCCTGCCGAGGTAAGGTCGAACGTCCTGCCGAGCCTTACACTCGAACTCCGGCCAAGCCCCCTTGCCTGACCCTACTAGGCTTGGGAAGCTTGGTCTCCCTGCCGAGGTAAGGTCAAACGTCCTGCCGAGCCTTACACTCGAACTCCGGCCAAGCCCCCTTGCCTGACTCTCCTCCTACTAGGCTTGGGAAGCTTGGTCTCCCTGCCGAGGTAAGGTCGAACGTCCTGCTGAGCCTTACACTCGAACTCCGGCCAAGCCCCCTTGCCTGACCCTACTAGGCTTGGGAAGCTTGGTCACCCTGCCGAGGTAAGGTCGAACGTCCTGCTGAGCCTTACACTCGAACTCCGGCCAAGCCGCCTTGCCTGACCCTACTAGGCTTGGGAAGCTTGGTCTCCCTGCCGAGGTAAGGTCAAACCTCCTGCCAAGCCTTACACTCGAACTCCGGCCAAGCCCTCTTGCCTGACCCTACTAGGCTTGGGAAGCTTGGTCTCCCTGCCGAGGCAAGGTCAAACGTCCTGCCGAGCCTTACACTCGAACTCCGGCCAAGCCCCCTTGCCTGACCCTACTAGGCTTGGGAAGCTTGGTCTCCCTGCCGAGGTAAGGTCGAACGTCCTGCCGAGCCTTACACTCGAACTCCGGCCAAGCCCTTTTGCCTGACCCTACTAGGCTTGGGAAGCTTGGCCTCCCTGCCGAGGTAAGGTCGAACGTCCTGCCGAGCCTTACACTCGAACTCCGGCCAAGCCCCCTTGCCTGACCCTACTAGGCTTGGGAAGCTTGGCCTCCCTGCCGAGGTAAGGTCGAACATCCTGCCGAGCCTTACACTCTAACTCCGGCCAAGCCGCCTTGCCTGACCCTACTAGGCTTGGGAAGCTTGGTCTCCCTGACGAGGTAAGGTCGAACGTCCTGCCGAGCCTTACACTCGAACTCCGGAAAAGCCCCCTTGCCTGAGTCTCCTACTAGGCTTGGGAAGATTGGTCTCCCTGCCGAGGTAAGGTCGAACGTCCTGCCGAGCCTTACACTCGAACTCCGGCCAAGCCCCCTTGCCTGACCTCCTACTAGGCTTGGGAAGCTTGGTCTCCTGCCGAGGTAAGGTCGAACGCCCTGCCGAGCCTTACACTCGAACTCCGCCAAGCCCCCTTGCCTGACCCTACTAGGCTTGGGAAGCTTGGTCTCCCTGCCGAGGTAAGGTCGAACGTCCTGTCGAGCCTTACACTCGAACTCCGGCCAAGCCCCCTTGCCTGACCCTGCTAGGCTTGGGAAGCTTGGTCTCCCTGCTGAGGTAAGGTCGAACATCCTGCTGAGCCTTACACTCGAACTCCGGCCAAGCCCCCTTGCCTGACCCTACTAGGCTTGGGAAGCTTGGTCTCCCTGCCGAGGTAAGGTCAAACCTTCTGCCAAGCCTTACACTCGAACTCCGGCCAAGCCCCCTTGCCTGACCCTACTAGGCTTGGGAAGCTTGGTCTCCCTGCCGAGGTAAGTTCGAACGTCCTGCCGAGCCTTACACTCGAACTCCGGCCAAGACCCCTTGCCTGACCCTACTAGGCTTGGGAAGCTTGGTCTCCCTGCCGAGGTAAGGTCGAACGTCCTGCCGAGCCTTACACTCGAACTCCGGCCAAGCCCCTTGCCTGACCCTACTAGGCTTGGGAAGCTTGGTCTCCCTGCCGAGGTAAGGTCGAACGTCCTGCCGAGCCTTACACTCGAACTCCGGCCAAGCCCCTTGCCTGACCCTACTAAGCTTGGGAAGCTTGGTCTCCCTGCCGAGGTAAGGTCGAACGTCCTGCCGAGCCTTACACTCGAACTCCGGCCAAGCCCCCTTGCCTGACTCTCCTACTAGGCTTGGGAAGCTTGGTCTCCCTGCCGAGGTAAGGTCGAACGTCCTGCCGAGCCTTACACTCTAACTCCGGCCAAGCACCTTGCCTGACCCTACTAGGCTTGGGAAGCTTGGTCTCCCTGCCGAGGTAAGGTCGAACCTCCTGCCGAGCCTTACACTCGAACTCCGGCCAAGCCCCCTTGCCTGACCCTACTAGGCTTGGGAAGCTTGGCCTCCCTGCCGAGGTAAGGTCGAACGTCCTGCCGAGCCTTACACTCGAACTCCGGCCAAGCCCCCTTGCCTGACCCTACTAGGCTTGGGAAGCTTGGTCTCCCTGCCGAGGTAAGGTCGAACGTCCTGCCGAGCCTTACACTCGAACTCGGGCCAAGCCCCCTTGCCTGACCCTACTAGGCTTGGGAAGCTTGGTCTCCCTGCCGAGGTAAGGTCGAACGTCCTGCCGAGCCTTACACTCGAACTCCGGCCAAGCCCCCTTGCCTGACTCTTCTACTAGGCTTGGGAAGCTTGGTCTCCCTGCCGAGGTAAGGTCGAACGTCCTGCCGAGCCTTACACTCGAACACCGGCCAAGCCCCCTTGCCTGACCCTACTAGGCTTGGGAAGCTTGGTCTCCCTGCCGAGGTAAGGTCGAACGTCCTGCCGAGCCTTACACTCGAACTCCGGCCAAGCCCCCTTGCCTGACCCTACTAGGCTTGGGAAGCTTGGTCTCCCTGCCGAGGTAAGGTCGAACGTCCTGCCGAGCCTTACACTCGAACTCCGGCCAAGCCCCCTTGCCTGACCCTACTAGGCTCGGGAAGCTTGGTCTCCCTGCCGAGGTAAGGTCGAACGTCCTGCCGAGCCTTACACTCGAACTCCGCTTAAGCCCCCTTGCCTAATTCTCCTACTAGGCTTGGGAAGCTTGGCCTCCCTGCCGAGGTAAGGTCGAACGTCCTGCCGAGCCTTACACTCGAACTCCGGCCAAGCCCCCTTGCCTGACTCCTACTAGGCTTGGGAAGCTTGCTCTCCCTGCCGAGGTAAGGTCGAACGTCCTGCCGAGCCTTACACTCGAACTCCGGCCAAGCCCCCTTGCCTGACTCGCCTACTAGGCTTGGGAAGCTTGGTCTCCCTGCCGAGGTAAGGTCGAACGTCCTGCCGAGCCTTACACTCGAAATCTGGCCAAGCCCCCTTGCCTGACCCTACTAGGCTTGGGAAGCTTGGCCTCCCTGCCGAGGTAGGGTCGAACGTCCTGCCGAGCCTTACACTCGAACTCCGGCCAAGCCCCTTGCCTGACCCTACTAAGCTTGGGAAGCTTGGTCTCCCTGCCGAGGTAAGGTCGAACGTCCTGCCGAGCCTTACACTCGAACTCCGGCCAAGCCCCCTTGCCTGACTCTCCTCCTACTAGGCTTGGGAAGCTTGGTCTCCCTGCCGAGGTAAGGTCGAACGTCCTGCTGAGCCTTACACTCGAACTCCGGCCAAGCCCCCTTGCCTGACCCTACTAGGCTTGGGAAGCTTGGTCTCCCTGCCGAGGTAAGGTCGAACGTCCTGCCGAGCCTTACACTCGAACTCCGGCCAAGCCCCCTTGCCTGACCCTACTAGGCTTGGGAAGCTTGGTCTCCCTGCCGAGGTAAGGTCAAACGTCCTGCCGAGCCTTACACTCGAACTCCGGCCAAGCCCCTTGCCTGACCCTACTAGGCTTGGGAAGCTTGGTCTCCCTGCCGAGGCAAGGTCGAACGTCCTGCCGAGCCTTACACTCGAACTCCGGCCAAGCCCCCTTGCCTGACCCTACTAGGCTTGGGAAGCTTGGTCTCCCTGCCGAGGTAAGGTCGAACGTCCTGCCGAGCCTTACACTCGAACTCCGGCCAAGCCCCCTTGCCTGACCCGACTAGGCTTGGGAAGCTTGGTCTCCCTGCCGAGGTAAGGTCGAACGTCCTGCCGAGCCTTACACTCGAACTCCGGCCAAGCCCCCTTGCCTGACTCTACTAGGCTTGGGAAGCTTGGTCTCCCTGCCGAGGTAAGGTCGAACGTCCTGCCGAGCCTTACACTCGAACTCCGGCCAAGCCCCCTTGCCTGACCCTACTAGGCTTGGGAAGCTTGGTCTCCCTGCCGAGGTAAGGTCGAACGTCCTGCCGAGCCTTACACTCGAACTCCGGCCAAGCCGCCTTGCCTGACCCTACTAGGCTTGGGAAGCTTGGTCTCCCTGCCGAGGTAAGGTCGAACGTCCTGCCGAGCCTTACACTCGAACTCCGGCCAAGCCCCCTTGCCTGACCCTACTAGGCTTGGGAAGCTTGGTCTCCCTGCCGAGGTAAGGTCGAACGTCCTGCCGAGCCTTACACTCGAACTCCGGCCAAGCCCCTTTGCCTGACCCTACTAGGCTGGGGAAGCTTGGTCTCCCTGCCGAGGTAAGGTCGAACGTCCTGCCGAGCCTTACACTCGAACTCCGGCCAAGCCCCCTTGCCTGACCCTACTTAGCTTGGGAAGCTTGGTCTCCCTGCTGAGGTAAGGTCGAACGTCCTGCCGAGCCTTACACTCGAACTCCGGCCAAGCCCCCTTGCCTGACCCTACAAGGCTTGGGAAGCTTGGTCTCCCTGCCGAGGTAAGGTCGAACGTCCTGCCGAGCCTTACACTCGAACTCCGGCCAAGCCCCCTTGCCTGACCCTACTAGGCTTGGGAAGCTTGGTCTCCCTGCCGAGGTAAGGTCGAACGTCCTGCCAGGCCTTACACTCGAACTCCGGCCAAGCCCCCTTGCCTGACCCTACTAGGCTTGGGAAGCTTGGCCTCCCTGACGAGGTAAGGTCGAACGTCCTGCCGAGCCTTACACTCGAACTCCGGCCAAGCCCCCTTGCCTGACCCTCCTACTAGGCTTGGGAAGCTTGGTCTCCCTGCCGAGGTAAGGTCGAACGTCGTGCCGAGCCTTACACTCGAACTCCGGCCAAGACCCCTTGCCTGACCCTACTAGGCTTGGGAAGCTTGGTCTCCCTGCCGAGGTAAGGTCGAACGTCCTGCCGAGCCTTACACTCGAACTCCGGCCAAGCCCCCTTGCCTGACTCCTACTAGGCTTGGGAAGCTTGGTCTCCCTGCCGAGGTAAGGTCGAACGTCCTGCCGAGCCTTACACTCGAACTCCGGCCAAGCCCCCTTGCCTGACCCTACTAGGCTTGGGAAGCTTGGTCTCCCTGCCGAGGTAAGGTCGAACGTCCTGCCGAGCCTTACACTCGAACTCCGGCCAAGCCCCCTTGCCTGACCCTACTAGGCTTGGGAAGCTTGGTCTCCCTGCCGAGGTAAGGTCGAACGTCCTGCCGAGCCTTACACTCGAACTCCGGCCAAGCCCCCTTGCCTGACTCTCCTCCTAGGCTTGGGAAGCTTGGTCTCCCTGCCGAGGTAAGGTCGAACGTCCTGCCGAGCCTTACACTCGAACTCCGGCCAAGCCCCCTTGCCTGACCCTACTAGGCTTGGGAAGCTTGGTCTCCCTGCCGAGGTAAGGTCAAACCTTCTGCCAGGCCTTACACTCGAACTCCGGCCAAGCCCCCTTGCCTGACCCTACTAGGCTTGGGAAGCTTGGCCTCCTAGCCGAGGTAAGGTCAAACGTCCTGCCGAGCCTTACACTCGAACTCCGCCCAAGCCCCCTTGCCTGACCCTACTAGGCTTGGGAAGCTTGGTCTCCCTGCCGACGTAAGGTCGAACGTCCTGCCGAGCCTTACACTCGAACTCCGGCCAAGCCCCCTTGCCTGACCCTACTAGGCTTGGGAAGCTTGGTCTCCCTGCCGAGGTAAGGTCGAACGTCCTGCCGAGCCTTACACTCGAACTCCGGCCAAGCCCCCTTGCCTGACTCTCCTCCTACTAGGCTTGGGAAGCTTGGTCTCCCTGCCGAGGTAAGGTCGAACGTCCTGCTGAGCCTTACACTCGAACTCCGGCCAAGCCCCCTTGCCTGACCCTACTAGGCTTGGGAAGCTTGGTCACCCTGCCGAGGTAAGGTCGAACGTCCTGCTGAGCCTTACACTCGAACTCCGGCCAAGCCGCCTTGCCTGACCCTACTAGGCTTGGGAAGCTTGGTCACCCTGCCGAGGTAAGGTCAAACCTTCTGCCAAGCCTTACACTCGAACTCCGGCCAAGCCCCCTTGCCTGACCCTACTAGGCTTGGGAAGCTTGGCCTCCCTGCCGAGGTAAGGTCAAACGTCCTGCCGAGCCTTACACTCGAACTCCGGCCAAGCCCCCTTGCCTGACCCTACTAGGCTTGGGAAGCTTGGTCTCCCGGCCGAGGTAAGGTCGAACGTCCTGCCGAGCCTTACACTCGAACTCCGGCC
The DNA here is from genome assembly GCF_026979565.1 of Vidua chalybeata. Taxonomy (NCBI): domain Eukaryota; kingdom Metazoa; phylum Chordata; class Aves; order Passeriformes; family Viduidae; genus Vidua; species Vidua chalybeata. Next base: position 14,141 of record NW_026530343.1, on the reverse strand, counting down.
AAGCCCCCTTGCCTGACCCTACTAGGCTTGGGAAGCCTGGTCTCCCTGCCGAGGTAAGGTCGAACGTCCTGCCGAGCCTTACACTCGAACTCCGGCCAAGCCCCTTTCCTGACCCTACTAGGCTTGGGAAGCTTGGCCTCCCTGCCGAGGTAAGGTCAAACGTCCTGCCGAGCCTTACACTCTAACTCCGGCCAAGCCGCCTTGCCTGACCCTACTAGGCTTGGGAAGCTTGGTCTCCCTGCCGAGGTAAGGTCGAACGTCCTGCCGAGCCTTACACTCGAACTCCGGCCAAGCCCCCTTGCCTGACCCTACTAGGCTTGGGAAGCTTGGTCTCCCTGCCGAGGTAAGGTCGAACGTCCTGCCGAGCCTTACACTCGAATTCCGGCCAAGCCCCCTTGCCTGACCCTACTAAGCTTGGGAAGCTTGGTCTCCCTGCCGAGGTAAGGTCGAACGTGCTGCCGAGCCTTACACTCGAACTCCGGCCAAGCCCCCTTGCCTGACTCTCCTCCTAGGAGGCTTGGGAAGCTTGGTCTCCCTGCCGAGGTAAGGTCGAACGTCCTGCCGAGCCTTACACTCGAACTCCGGCCAAGCCCCCTTGCCTGACCCTACTAGGCTTGGGAAGCTTGGTCTCCCTGACGAGGTAAGGTCGAACGTCCTGCCGAGCCTTACACTCGAACTCCGGCCAAGGCCCCTTGCCTGACCCTACTAGGCTTGGGAAGCTTGGTCTCCCTGCCGAGGTAAGGTCGAACGTCGTGCCGAGCCTTACACTCGAACTCCGGCCAAGACCCCTTGCCTGACCCTACTAGGCTTGGGAAGCTTGGTCTCCCTGCCGAGGTAAGGTCGAACGTCCTGCCGAGCCTTACACTCGAACTCCGGCCAAGCCCCTTGCCTGACCCTACTAGGCTTGGGAAGCTTGGCCTCCCTGCCGAGGTAAGGTCGAACGTCCTGCCGAGCCTTACACTCGAACTCCGGCCAAGCCCCCTTGCCTGACCCTACTAGGCTTGGGAAGCTTGGTCTCCCTGCCGAGGTAAGGTCGAACGTCCTGCCGAGCCTTACACTCGAACTCCGGCCAAGCCCCCTTGCCTGACCCTACTAGGCTTGGGATGCTTGGTCTCCCTGCCGAGGTAAGGTCGAACGTCCTGCCGAGCCTTACACTCGAACTCCGGCCAAGCCCCCTTGCCTGACCCTACTTAGCTTGGGAAGCTTGGTCTCCCTGCCCAGGTAAGGTCGAACGTCCTGCCGAGCCTTACACTCGAACTCCGGCCAAGCCCCCTTGCCTGACCCTACTAGGCTTGGGAAGCTTGGTCTCCCTGCCGAGGTAAGGTCAAACCTTCTGCCAAGCCTTACACTCGAACTCCGGCCAAGCCCCCTTGCCTGACCCTACTAGGCTTGGGAAGCTTGGCCTCCCTGCCGAGGTAAGGTCAAACGTCCTGCCGAGCCTTACACTCGAACTCCGGCCAAGCCGCCTTGCCTGACCCTACTAGGCTTGGGAAGCTTGGTCTCCCTGCCGAGGTAAGGTCGAACGTCCTGCCGAGCCTTTCACTCGAACTCCGGCCAAGCCCTCTTGCCTGACCCTACTAGGCTTGGGAAGCTTGGTCGCCCTGCTGAGGTAAGGTCGAACGTCCTGCCGAGCCTTACACTTGAACTCCGGCCAAGCCCCCTTGCCTAACCCTACTAGGCTTGGGAAGCTTGGTCTCCCTGCCGAGGTAAGGTCGAACGTCCTGCCGAGCCTTACACTCGAACTCCGGCCAAGCCCCCTTGCCTGACCCTACTAGGCTTGGGAAGCTTGGTCTCCCTGCCGAGGTAAGGTCGAACGTCCTGCCGAGCCTTGCACTCGAACTCCGGCCAAGCCCCCTTGCCTGACCCTACTAGGCTTGGGAAGCTTGGTCTCCCTGCCGAGGTAAGGTCGAACGTCCTGTCGAGCCTTACACTCGAACTCCGGCCAAGCCCCCTTGTCTGACCCTACTAGGCTTGGGAAGCTTGGTCTCCCTGCCGAGGTAAGGTCGAACGTCCTGCCGAGCCTTACACTCGAACTCTGGCCAAGCCCCCTTGCCTGACCCTACTAGGCTTGGGAAGCTTGGTCTCCCTGCCGAGGTAAGGTCGAACGTCCTGCCGAGCCTTACACTCGAACTCCGGCCAAGCCCCCTTGCCTGACTCCTACTAGGCTTGGGAAGCTTGGTCTCCCTGCCGAGGTAAGGTCGAACGTCCTGCCGAGCCTTACACTCGAACTCCGGCCAAGCCCCCTTGCCTGACCCTACTAGGCTTGGGAAGCTTGGTCTCCCTGCCGAGGTAAGGTCAAACCTTCTGCCAAGCCTTACACTCGAACTCCGGCCAAGCCCCCTTGCCTGACCCTACTAGGCTTGGGAAGCTTGGTCTCCCTGCCGAGGTAAGGTCGAACGTCCTGCCGAGCCTTACACTCGACATCCGGCCAAGCCCCCTTGCCTGACCCTACTAGGCTTGGGAAGCTTGGTCTCCCTGCCGAGGTACGGTCGAACGTCCTGCCGAGCCTTACACTCGAACTCCGGCCAAGCCCCCTTGCCTGACTCTCCTACTAGGCTTGGGAAGCTTGGTCTCCCTGCCGAGGTAAGGTCGAACGTCCTGCCGAGCCTTACACTCGAACTCGGCCAAGCCCCCTTGCCTGACCCTACTAGGCTTGGGAAGCTTGGCCTCCCTGCCGAGGTAAGGTCGAACGTCCTGCCGAGCCTTACACTCGAACTCCGGCCAAGCCCCCTTGCCTGACCCTACTAGGCTTGGGAAGCTTGGTCTCCCTGCCGAGGTAAGGTCGAACGTCCTGCCGAGGCTTACACTCGAACTCCGGCCAAGCCCCTTGCCTGACCCTACTAGGCTTTGGAAGCTTGGTCTCCCTGCCGAGTTAAGGTCGAACGTCCTGCCGAGCTTACACTCGAACTCCGGCCAAGCCCCCTTGCCTGACCCTACTAGGCTTGGGAAGCTTGGTCTCCCTGCCGAGGTAAGGTCGAACGTCCTGCCGAGCCTTACACTCGAACTCCGGCCAAGCCCCCTTGCCTGAGTCTCCTACTAGGCTTGGGAAGCTTGGTCTCCCTGCCGAGGTAAGGTCGAACGTCTGCCGAGCCTTACACTCGAACTCCGGCCAAGCCCCTTGCCTGACCCTCCTACTAGGCTTGGGAAGCTTGGTCTCCCTGCCGAGGTAAGGTCGAACGTCCTGCCGAGCCTTACACTCGAACTCCGGCCAAGCCCCCTTGCCTGACTCTCCTCCTACTAGGCTTGGGAAGCTTGGTCTCCCTGCCGAGGTAAGGTCGAACGTCCTGCCGAGCCTTACACTCGAACTCCGGCCAAGCCCCCTTGCATGACCCTACTAGGCTTGGGAAGCTTGGTCTCCCTGCCGAGGTAAGGTCAAACGTCCTGCCAAGCCTTACACTCTAACTCTGGCCAAGCCCCCTTGCCTGACCCTACTAGGCTTGGGAAGCTTGGCCTCCCTGCCGAGGTAAGGTCGAACGTCCTGCCGAGCCTTACACTCGAACTCCGTCCAAGCCCCCTTGCCTGACCCTACTAGGCTTGGGAAGCTTGGTCTCCCTGCCGAGGTAAGGTCGAACGTCCTGCTGAGCCTTACACTCGAACTCCGGCCAAGCCCCCTTGCCTGACCCTACTAGGCTTGGGAAGCTTGGTCACCCTGCCGAGGTAAGGTCGAACGTCCTGCCGAGCCTTACACTCGAACTCCGGCCAAGCCCCCTTGCCTGACCCTACTAGGCTTGGGAAGCTTGGTCACCCTGCCGAGGTAAGGTCGAACGTCCTGCCGAGCCTTACACTCGAACTCCGGCCAAGCCCCTTGCCTGGACCTACTAGGCTTGGGAAGCTTGGTCTCCCTGCCGAGGTAAGGTACAAACATCCTGCCAAGCCTTACACTCGAACTCCGGCCAAGCGCCCTTGCCTGACCCTACTAGGCTTGGGAAGCTTGGTCTCCCTGCCGAGGTAAGGTCGAACGTCCTGCCGAGCCTTACACTCGAACTCCGGCCAAGCCCCCTTGCCTGACCCTACTAGGCTTGGGAAGCTTGGCCTCCCTGCCGAGGTAAGGTCGAACGTCCTGCCGAGCCTTACACTCGAACTCCGGCCAAGCCCCCTTGCCTGACTCTCCTACTAGGCTTGGGAAGCTTGGTCTCCCTGCCGAGGCAAGGTCGAACGTCCTGCCGAGCCTTACACTCGAACTCCGGCCAAGCCCCCTTGCCTGACCCTACTAAGCTTGGGAAGCTTGGTCTCCCTGCCGAGGTAAGGTCGAACGTCCTGTCGAGCCTAACGCTCGAACTCCGGCCAAGCCCCCTTGCCTGACCCTACTAGGCTTGGGAAGCTTGGTCTCCCTGCCGAGGTAAGGTCCAACGTCCTGCCGAGCCTTACACTCGAAATCCGGCCAAGCCCCCTTGCCTGACCCTACTAGGCTTGGGAAGCTTGGTCTCCCTGCCGAGGTAAGGTCGAACGTCCTGCCGAGCCTTACACTCGAACTCCGGCCAAGCCCCCTTGCCTGACTCTCCTCCTAGCAGGCTTGGGAAGCTTGGTCTCCCTGCCGAGGTAAGGTCGAACGTCCTGCCGAGCCTTACACTCGAACTCCGGCCAAGCCCCCTTGCCTGACCCTACTAAGCTTGGGAAGCTTGGTCTCCCTGCCGAGGTAAGGTCAAACCTTCTGCCGAGCCTTACACTCGAACTCCGGCCAAGCCCCCTTGCCTGACCCTACTAGGCTTGGGAAGCTTGGTCTCCCTGCCGAGGTAAGGTCGAACGTCCTGCCGAGCCTTACACTCGAACTCGGGCCAAGCCCCCTTGCCTGACCCTACTAGGCTTGGGAAGCTTGGTCTCCCTGCCGAGGTAAGGTCGAACGTCCTGCCGAGCCTAACACTCGAACTCCGGCCAAGCCCCGTTGCCTGACCCTACTAGGCTTGGGATGCTTGGCCTCCCTGCCGACGTAAGGTCGAACGTCCTGCCGAGCCTTACACTCGAACTCCGGCCAAGCCCCCTTGCCTGAATCTCCTACTAGGCTTGGGAAGCTTGGTCTCCCTGCCGAGGTAAGGTCGAACGTCCTGCCGAGCCTTACACTCGAACTCCGGCCAAGCCCCCTTGCCTGACCCTACTAGGCTTGGGAAGCTTGGTCTCCCTGCCGAGGTAAGGTCGAACGTCCTGCCGAGCCTTACACTCGAACTCCGGCCAAGCCCCCTTGCCTGACTCTCCTCCTACTAGGCTTGGGAAGCTTGGTCTCCCTGCCGAGGTAAGGTCGAACGTCCTGCCGAGCCTTACACTCGAAATCTGGCCAAGCCCCCTTGCATGACCCTACTAGGCTTGGGAAGCTTGGCCTCCCTGCCGAGGTAAGGTCAAATGTCCTGCCAAGCCTTACACTCTAACTCTGGCCAAGCCCTCTTGCCTGACCCTACCAGGCTTGGGAAGCTTGGCCTCCCTGCCGAGGTAAGGTCGAACGTCCTGCCGAGCCTTACACTCGAACTCCGGCCAAGCCCCCTTGCCTGACTCTCCTCCTACTAGGCTTGGGAAGCTTGGTCTCCCTGCCGAGGTAAGGTTGAACGTCCTGCCGAGCCTTACACTCGAACTCCGGCCAAGCCCCCTTGCCTGACCCTACTAGGCTTGGGAAGCTTGGTCTCCCTGCCGAGGTAAGGTCGAACGTCCTGCTGAGCCTTACACTCGAACTCCGGCCAAGCCCCCTTGCCTGACCCTACTAGGCTTGGGAAGCTTGGTCACCCTGCCGAGGTAAGGTCAAACCTTCTGCCAAGCCTTACACTCGAACTCCGGCCAAGCCCCCTTGCCTGACCTACTAGGCTTGGGAAGCTTGGCCTCCCTGCCGAGGCAAGGTCGAACGTCCTGCCGAGCCTTACACTCGAACTCCGGCCAAGCCCCCTTGCCTGACCCTACTAGGCTTGGGAAGCTTGGTCTCCCGGCCGAGGTAAGGTCGAACGTCCTGCCGAGCCTTACGCTCGAACTCCGGCCAAGCCCCCTTGCCTGACCCGACTAGGCTTGGGAAGCTTGGTCTCCCTGCCGAGGTAAGGTCGAACGTCCTGCCGAGCCTTTCACTCGAACTCCGGCCAAGCCCCTTGCCTGACCCTACTAGGCTTGGGAAGCCTGGCCTCCCTGCCGAGGTAAGGTCGAACGTCCTGCCGAGCCTTACACTCGAACTCCGGCCAAGCCCCCTTGCCTGACCCTACTAGGCTTGGGAAGCTTGGTCTCCCTGCCGAGGTAAGGTCAAACGTCCTGCCAAGCCTTACACTCTAACTCCGGCCAGGCCCCGTTGCCTGACCCTACTAGGCTTGGGAAGCTTGGTCTCCCTGCCGAGGTAAGGTCGAACGTCCTGCCGAGCCTTACACTCGAACTCCGGCCAAGCCCCCTTGCCTGACCCTACTAGGCTTGGGAAGCTTGGTCTCCCTGCCGAGGTAAGGTCGAACGTCCTGCCGAGCCTTACACTCGAATTCCGGCCAAGCCCCCTTGCCTGACCCTACTAGGCTTGGGAAGCTTGGTCTCCCTGCCGAGGTAAGGTCGAACGTCCTGCCGAGCCTTACACTCGAACTCCGGCCAAGCCCCCTTGCCTGACCCTACTAGGCTTGGGAAGCTTGGTCTCCCTGCCGAGGTAAGGTCGAACGTCCTGCCGAGCCTTACACTCGAACTCCGGCCAAGCCCCCTTGCCTGACCCTACTAGGCTTGGGAAGCTTGGTCTCCCTGCCGAGGTAAGGTCGAACGTCCTGCCGAGCCTTACACTCGAACTCCGGCCAAGCCCCCTTGCCTGACCCTACTAGGCTTGGGAAGCTTGGTCTCCCTGCCGAGGTAAGGTCGAACGTCCTGCCGAGCCTTACACTCGAACTCCGGCCAAGCCCCCTTGCCTGACTCCTACTAGGCTTGGGAAGCTTGGTCTCCCTGCCGAGGTAAGGTCGAACGTCCTGCCGAGCCTTACACTCGAACTCCGGCCAAGCCCCCTTGCCTGACCCTACTAGGCTTGGGAAGCTTGGTCTCCCTGCCGAGGTAAGGTCGAACGTCCTGCCGAGCCTTACACTCGAACTCCGGCCAAGCCCCCTTGCCTGACCTCCTACTAGGCTTGGGAAGCTTGGTCTCCCTGCCGAGGTAAGGTCGAACGTCCTGCCGAGCCTTACACTCGAACTCCGCCAAGCCCCCTTGCCTGACCCTACTAGGCTTGGGAAGCTTGGTCTCCCTGCCGAGGTAAGGTCGAACGTCCTGCCGAGCCTTACACTCGAACTCCGGCCAAGCCCCCTTGCCTGACCCTACTAGGCTTGGGAAGCTTGGTCTCCCTGCCGAGGTAAGGTCGAACGTCCTGCCGAGCCTTACACTCGAACTCCGGCCAAGCCCCCTTGCCTGACCCTACTAGGCTTGGGAAGCTTGGTCTCCCTGCCGAGGTAAGGTCGAACGTCCTGCCGAGCCTTACACTCGAACTCCGGCCAAGCCCCCTTGCCTGACCCTACTAGGCTTGGGAAGCTTGGTCTCCCTGCCGAGGTAAGGTCGAACGTCCTGCCGAGCCTTACACTCGAACTCCGGCCAAGCCCCCTTGCCTGACCCTACTAGGCTTGGGAAGCTTGGTCTCCCTGCCGAGGTAAGGTCGAACGTCCTGCCGAGCCTTACACTCGAACTCCGGCCAAGCCCCCTTGCCTGACCCTACTAGGCTTGGGAAGCTTGGTCTCCCTGCCGAGGTAAGGTCGAACGTCCTGCCGAGCCTTACACTCGAACTCCGGCCAAGCCCCTTTGCCTGACCCTACTAGGCTTGGGAAGCTTGGTCTCCCTGCCGAGGTAAGGTCGAACGTCCTGCCGAGCCTTACACTCGAACTCCGGCCAAGCCCCCTTGCCTGACCCTACTAGGCTTGGGAAGCTTGGTCTCCCTGCCGAGGTAAGGTCGAACGTCCTGCCGAGCCTTACACTCGAACTCCGGCCAAGCCCCCTTGCCTGACCCTACTAGGCTTGGGAAGCTTGGTCTCCCTGCCGAGGTAAGGTCGAACGTCCTGCGAGCCTTACACTCGAACTCCGGCCAAGCCCCCTTGCCTGACTCAACTCGGCTTGGGAAGCTTGGTCTCCCTGCCGAGGTAAGGTCGAACGTCCTGCCGAGCCTTACACTTGAACTCCGGCCAAGCCCCCTTGCCTGACCCTACTAGGCTTGGGAAGCTTGGTCTCCCTGCCGAGGTAAGGTCGAACGTCCTGCCGAGCCTTACACTCGAACTCCGGCCAAGCCCCCTTGCCTGACCCTACTAGGCTTGGGAAGCTTGGTCTCCCTGCCGAGGTAAGGTCGAACGTCCTGCCGAGCCTTACACTCGAACTCCGGCCAAGCCCCCTTGCCTGACTCCTACTAGGCTTGGGAAGCTTGGTCTCCCTGCCGAGGTAAGGTCGAACGTCCTGCCGAGCCTTACACTCGAACTCCGGCCAAGCCCCCTTGCCTGACCCTACTAGGCTTGGGAAGCTTGGTCTCCCTGCCGAGGTAAGGTCGAACGTCCTGCCGAGCCTTACACTCGAACTCCGGCCAAGCCCCCTTGCCTGACCCTACTAGGCTTGGGAAGCTTGGTCTCCCTGCCGAGGTAAGGTCGAACGTCCTGCCGAGCCTTACACTCGAACTCCGGCCAAGCCCCCTTGCCTGACCCTACTAGGCTTGGGAAGCTTGGTCTCCCTGCCGAGGTAAGGTCGAACGTCCTGCCGAGCCTTACACTCGAACTCCGGCCAAGCCCCCTTGCCTGACCCTACTAGGCTTGGGAAGCTTGGTCTCCCTGCCGAGGTAAGGTCGAACGTCCTGCCGAGCCTTACACTCGAACTCCGGCCAAGCCCCCTTGCCTGACCCTACTAGGCTTGGGAAGCTTGGTCTCCCTGCCGAGGTAAGGTCGAACGTCCTGCCGAGCCTTACACTCGAACTCCGGCCAAGCCCCCTTGCCTGACCCTACTAGGCTTGGGAAGCTTGGTCTCCCTGCCGAGGTAAGGTCGAACGTCCTGCCGAGCCTTACACTCGAACTCCGGCCAAGCCCCCTTGCCTGACCCTACTAGGCTTGGGAAGCTTGGTCTCCCTGCCGAGGTAAGGTCGAACGTCCTGCCGAGCCTTACACTCGAACTCCGGCCAAGCCCCCTTGCCTGACCCCTACTAGGCTTGGGAAGCTTGGTCTCCCTGCCGAGGTAAGGTCGAACGTCCTGCCGAGCCTTACACTCGAACTCCGGCCAAGCCCCCTTGCCTGACCCTACTAGGCTTGGGAAGCTTGGTCTCCCTGCCGAGGTAAGGTCGAACGTCCTGCCGAGCCTTACACTCGAACTCCGGCCAAGCCCCCTTGCCTGACCCTACTAGGCTTGGGAAGCTTGGTCTCCCTGCCGAGGTAAGGTCGAACGTCCTGCCGAGCCTTACACTCGAACTCCGGCCAAGCCCCCTTTCCTGACCCTACTAGGCTTGGGAAGCTTGGTCTCCCTGCCGAGGTAAGGTCGAACGTCCTGCCGAGCCTTACACTCGAACTCCGGCCAAGCCCCCTTGCCTGACCCTACTAGGCTTGGGAAGCTTGGTCTCCCTGCCGAGGTAAGGTCGAACGTCCTGCCGAGCCTTACACTCGAACTCCGGCCAAGCACCTTGCCTGGACCTACTAGGCTTGGGAAGCTTGGTCTCCCTGCCGAGGTAAGGTCGAACGTCCTGCCGAGCCTTACACTCGAACTCCGGCCAAGCCCCCTTGCCTGACCCTACTAGGCTTGGGAAGCTTGGTCTCCCTGCCGAGGTAAGGTCGAACGTCCTGCCGAGCCTTACACTCGAACTCCGGCCAAGCCCCCTTGCCTGACCCTTCTAGGCTTGGGAAGCTTGGTCTCCCTGCCGAGGTAAGGTCGAACGTCCTGCCGAGCCTTACACTCGAACTCCGGCCAAGCCCCCTTGCCTGACCCTACTAGGCTTGGGAAGCTTGGTCTCCCTGCCGAGGTAAGGTCGAACGTCCTGCCGAGCCTTACACTCGAACTCCGGCCAAGCCCCCTTGCCTGACCCTACTAGGCTTGGGAAGCTTGGTCTCCCTGCCGAGGTAAGGTCGAACGTCCTGCCGAGCCTTACACTCGAACTCCGGCCAAGCCCCCTTGCCTGACCCTACTAGGCTTGGGAAGCTTGGTCTCCCTGCCGAGGTAAGGTCGAACGTCCTGCCGAGCCTTACACTCGAACTCCGGCCAAGCCCCCTTGCCTGACCCTACTAGGCTTGGGAAGCTTGGTCTCCCTGCCGAGGTAAGGTCGAACGTCCTGCCGAGCCTTACACTCGAACTCCGGCCAAGCCCCCTTGCCTGACCCTACTAGGCTTGGGAAGCTTGGTCTCCCTGCCGAGGTAAGGTCGAACGTCCTGCCGAGCCTTACACTCGAAGTCCGGCCAAGCACCTTGCCTGACCCTACTAGGCTTGGGAAGCTTGGTCTCCCTGCCGAGGTAAGGTCGAACGTCCTGCCGAGCCTTACACTCGAACTCCGGCCAAGCCCCCTTGCCTGACCCTACTAGGCTTGGGAAGCTTGGTCTCCCTGCCGAGGTAAGGTCGAACGTCCTGCCGAGCCTTACACTCGAACTCCGGCCAAGCCCCCTTGCCTGACCCTACTAGGCTTGGGAAGCTTGGTCTCCCTGCCGAGGTAAGGTCGAACGTCCTGCCGAGCCTTACACTCGAACTCCGGCCAAGCCCCCTTGCCTGACCCTACTAGGCTTGGGAAGCTTGGTCTCCCTGCCGAGGTAAGGTCGAACGTCCTGCCGAGCCTTACACTCGAACTCCGGCCAAGCCCCCTTGCCTGACCCTACTAGGCTTGGGAAGCTTGGTCTCCCTGCCGAGGTAAGGTCGAACGTCCTGCCGAGCCTTACACTCGAAGTCCGGCCAAGCCCCCTTGCCTGGACCTACTAGGCTTGGGAAGCTTGGTCTCCCTGCCGAGGTAAGGTCGAACGTCCTGCCGAGCCTTACACTCGAACTCCGGCCAAGCCCCCTTGCCTGACCCTACTAGGCTTGGGAAGCTTGGTCTCCCTGCCGAGGTAAGGTCGAACGTCCTGCCGAGCCTTACACTCGAACTCCGGCCAAGCCCCCTTGCCTGACCCTACTAGGCTTGGGAAGCTTGGTCTCCCTGCCGAGGTAAGGTCGAACGTCCTGCCGAGCCTTACACTCGAACTCCGGCCAAGCCCCCTTGCCTGACCCTACTAGGCTTGGGAAGCTTGGTCTCCCTGCCGAGGTAAGGTCGAACGTCCTGCCGAGCCTTACACTCGAACTCCGGCCAAGCCCCCTTGCCTGACCCTACTAGGCTTGGGAAGCTTGGTCTCCCTGCCGAGGTAAGGTCGAACGTCCTGCCGAGCCTTACACTCGAACTCCGGCCAAGCCCCCTTGCCTGACCCTACTAGGCTTGGGAAGCTTGGTCTCCCTGCCGAGGTAAGGTCGAACGTCCTGCCGAGCCTTACACTCGAACTCCGGCCAAGCCCCCTTGCCTGACCTACTAGGCTTGGGAAGCTTGGTCTCCCTGCCGAGGTAAGGTCGAACGTCCTGCCGAGCCTTACACTCGAACTCCGGCCAAGCCCCCTTGCCTGACTCTCCTACTAGGCTTGGGAAGCTTGGTCTCCCTGCCGAGGTAAGGTCGAACGTCCTGCCGAGCCTTACACTCGAACTCCGGCCAAGCCCCCTTGCCTGACCCTCCTAGGCTTGGGAAGCTTGGTCTCCCTGCCGAGGTAAGGTCGAACGTCCTGCCGAGCCTTACACTCGAACTCCGGCCAAGCCCCCTTGCCTGACCCTACTAGGCTTGGGAAGCTTGGTCTCCCTGCCGAGGTAAGGTCGAACGTCCTGCCGAGCCTTACACTCGAACTCCGGCCAAGCCCCCTTGCCTGACCCTACTAGGCTTGGGAAGCTTGGTCTCCCTGCCGAGGTAAGGTCGAACGTCCTGCCGAGCCTTACACTCGAACTCCGGCCAAGCCCCCTTGCCTGACCCTACTAGGCTTGGGAAGCTTGGTCTCCCTGCCGAGGTAAGGTCGAACGTCCTGCCGAGCCTTACACTCGAACTCCGGCCAAGCCCCCTTGCCTGACCCTACTAGGCTTGGGAAGCTTGGTCTCCCTGCCGAGGTAAGGTCGAACGTCCTGCCGAGCCTTACACTCGAACTTCCGCCAAGCCCCCTTGCCTGACCCTACTAGGCTTGGGAAGCTTGGTCTCCCTGCCGAGGTAAGGTCGAACGTCCTGCCGAGCCTTACACTCGAACTCCGGCCAAGCCCCCTTGCCTGACCCTACTAGGCTTGAAAAGCTTGGTCTCCCTGCCGAGGTAAGGTCGAACGTCCTGCCGAGCCTTACACTCGAACTCCGGCCAAGCCCCCTTGCCTGACCCTACTAGGCTTGGGAAGCTTGGTCTCCCTGCCGAGGTAAGGTCGAACGTCCTGCCGAGCCTTACACTCGAACTCCGGCCAAGCCCCCTTGCCTGACCCTACTAGGCTTGGGAAGCTTGGTCTCCCTGCCGAGGTAAGGTCGAACGTCCTGCCGAGCCTTACACTCGAACTCCGGCCAAGCCCCCTTGCCTGACCCTACTAGGCTTGGGAAGCTTGGTCTCCCTGCCGAGGTAAGGTCGAACGTCCTGCCGAGCCTTACACTCGAACTCCGGCCAAGCCCCCTTGCCTGACCCTACTAGGCTTGGGAAGCTTGGTCTCCCTGCCGAGGTAAGGTCGAACGTCCTGCCGAGCCTTACACTCGAACTCCGGCCAAGCCCCCTTGCCTGACCCTACTAGGCTTGGGAAGCTTGGTCTCCCTGCCGAGGTAAGGTCGAACGTCCTGCCGAGCCTTACACTCGAACTCCGGCCAAGCCCCCTTGCCTGACCCTACTAGGCTTGGGAAGCTTGGTCTCCCTGCCGAGGTAAGGTCGAACGTCCTGCCGAGCCTTACACTCGAACTCCGGCCAAGCCCCTTGCCTGACCCTACTAGGCTTGGGAAGCTTGGTCTCCCTGCCGAGGTAAGGTCGAACGTCCTGCCGAGCCTTACACTCGAACTCCGGCCAAGCCCCTTGCCTGACCCTACTAGGCTTGGGAAGCTTGGTCTCCCTGCCGAGGTAAGGTCGAACGTCCTGCCGAGCCTTACACTCGAACTCCGGCCAAGCCCCCTTGCCTGACCCTACTAGGCTTGGGAAGCTTGGTCTCCCTGCCGAGGTAAGGTCGAACGTCCTGCCGAGCCTTACACTCGAACTCCGGCCAAGCCCCCTTGCCTGACCCTACTAGGCTTGGGAAGCTTGGTCTCCCTGCCGAGGTAAGGTCGAACGTCCTGCCGAGCCTTACACTCGAACTCCGGCCAAGCCCCCTTGCCTGACCCTACTAGGCTTGGGAAGCTTGGTCTCCCTGCCGAGGTAAGGTCGAACGTCCTGCCGAGCCTTACACTCGAACTCCGGCCAAGCCCCCTTGCCTGACCCTACTAGGCTTGGGAAGCTTGGTCTCCCTGCCGAGGTAAGGTCGAACGTCCTGCCGAGCCTTACACTCGAACTCCGGCCAAGCCCCCTTGCCTGACCCTACTAGGCTTGGGAAGCTTGGTCTCCCTGCCGAGGTAAGGTCGAACGTCCTGCCGAGCCTTACACTCGAACTCGGCCAAGCCCCCTTGCCTGACCTACTAGGCTTGGGAAGCTTGGTCTCCCTGCCGAGGTAAGGTCGAACGTCCTGCCGAGCCTTACACTCGAACTCCGGCCAAGCCCCCTTGCCTGACCCTACTAGGCTTGGGAAGCTTGGTCTCCCTGCCGAGGTAAGGTCGAACGTCCTGCCGAGCCTTACACTCGAACTCCGGCCAAGCCCCCTTGCTGACCCTACTAGGCTTGGGAAGCTTGGTCTCCCTGCCGAGGTAAGGTCGAACGTCCTGCCGAGCCTTACACTCGAACTCCGGCCAAGCCCCCTTGCCTGACCCTACTAGGCTTGGGAAGCTTGGTCTCCCTGCCGAGGTAAGGTCGAACGTTTCGCCGAGCCTTACACTCGAACTCCGGCCAAGCCCCTTGCCTGACCCTACTAGGCTTGGGAAGCTTGGTCTCCCTGCCGAGGTAAGGTCGAACGTCCTGCCGAGCCTTACACTCGAACTCCGGCCAAGCCCCTTGCCTGACCCTACTAGGCTTGGGAAGCTTGGTCTCCCTGCCGAGGTAAGGTCGAACGTCCTGCCGAGCCTTACACTCGAACTCCGGCCAAGCCCCCTTGCCTGACCCTACTAGGCTTGGGAAGCTTGGTCT